>NC_062229.1:11382728-11722010 GCF_902686445.1 Sciurus carolinensis
TGAGCTCTGTGCGTGGAGACTCCAATGTTGTCTTATAGTCACTCATCAGCCTGAGCTTCCAGGCTTTGTGCAATGGCCCTGGGCCACTGGGCTCCAACCCTGTGTCCTCCTCCCATGGTTGTCTGCACTGGGAAGCCCACCTCACCCTGCACTCATATCAGTCCTGAGGACAGAGCCCAAGCTGTCACTGAACACAGGGCATGGTGGACATGCATCCTTACCCTCCTGCATGACCCAGCAGAGGCACAGCATCACTCAGAAAGTGCTGAGGGCCAAGATGTATGGGAAAAGGATCATTGGGTGTTGTTTCCTCATTCTCAGGACATACCTAGCATTTTGGGAAGCCTGGTGGTAAGATGGAAATACTCAAAACTGAAGCTATGAGGAATGTCGAGTTTTTGTGCCTGGCCATGGGGCAAGTCCTGTAATGCCATGCAAATATCTGCTTTCCTTCCATGCTGACTGTCCTGTCTGGGGACATCTCACATGTGATCACAGAAGATGTGTCCTCCAACCTGCCTCCTAATCCCTCCAAAAGGATATGAAGGTGCTGACACAGAAGTGGGACACCTGTGTCCAAACACCGCACCTGTTATTAAGGGCATCTAATGCTAGCCCTTAACCCTCTGACCTGTGTGTCCTGTGGAGTCTGTTTCACTTCATCTGTATTTTTCCCTCAGGTACAATCAGTAAATTGCAATCATTATACAGAAAAAGAAAGGGCAACAACTTTTTTGTTAAACACACTACATAGTCAGGTAGAGACTATGAAGCCATGTTTGAATTTTGCTGTTTGATTAGAGAAACTGAGTGTCATATCAGAAAAATGCTGGCAGGCTGACTTTTGACAAAGAAGCCAGATGTTTTTCTGCCAGGTCACCCTAGGTCACACCCTTATTCACTGTGGTTTTCCCTTCTGAGGCTCCTGTGGCTCTCAGGGGAGAATGGTTCTTGGCACTTGCTGTCTCTGCTGTGGAAAGGATGACTAGGGGTGGTGGGCAGAGGTCACAGATGGTGTAGGTGCATAATAATTCTTCCTGACAATTCAAGTTTCTCTTTCATCTCTAGTTCAGAATCCCTAAGCAGGTCTCTGCATCCTCCTCTTTGTAAACTATGCAGTGAATATCAAGAGGAGTCAGAAGCCAGTTGTGGTGGTGGATCACACCTGTAATTCCAGTTTCTTCGGAGGCTGAAGCAGGAGGATCACAAGTTCAAGGCCAACCTCAGCTACTTAGTGAGCACTAAGAAACTTAGTGAGGCCTTCTCTCAAAATAAAACAAAATAAATAAATAAAAGAAAAGGGAGACTGTGGATTTGGCTCAGTGGCAAAGAGAAACTGTTTTAGCTTCCAGTATCAAAAAAAAAAAAAATCAAAAGAAGATAGAAAATCAGACCATGATTTTATTTTTGCTCAAGAACATGGAAATAGATAGTCTGCCCAGGATGTCCCTGGGGTAAAGTCCTCAGGACCTCTACTAAAATCTCTATATGGTTGAGAAACAATTAAAATGTTCTCTACATTGGATCCAGAGAGAAATCATCTAAGTCTGAGTCCCTATATCTCTACCTATTTCTGAGACGTTTGGAAGTTTGTTAATATGTCTAAGACTCAGCATTGTCATTTGTCTGGATTTCCACATGATACAACTGCATTGAGTGTAGATTAAAAGGATACTGGATGCTCCCTATGTGATTGATAGGTGATGGACCCATAAAAAAGGGAAAATAGGAGATACCGTTATTATTGCCATGAAGAAGTAGGTTAATCAGTGTATTTTGACTTATGTATCCTCTGACCTCTAGTTAAGGCTTTCCCAGTTCCCTGTAGGACTTGCATTTTTGTCCTCCTGGGAATAAATGCTGAATTTTTTGGGAGAAATTACCGAGTTTGTCATTCTGGTTTCCCGGAGCCTATACCTTACTTGGCCCAGGACAGGCATCAAGGGTTAAAATCCTGCTCCATAATGTTAGCCCTCCTTGGTTCTGAGGACCCAGCTGGGGTGTGGCTGCCCCCCCTGCAGCATTCATATCTGTGCTCTCCTCCTTCCAGGGGAGTCTCACAGGACCAGAGATGAGGTCAAATAATGCTTTTGTCTATGTCATGGAAACAGGAGACTCGTTTAAAAAAAAAATCAGCAACATTGAATTATTCAAAAGTCATGGATGAAAATTTCATAAATGTAAAAAGTAGAGGTGGAAAGAGAAAAGACAGGTAAACCTTATTGCTCGGGCTCAGAGTCACTGGAGGATTTTAAGTCATCCCACGCTCTTAGGAAGTTCACCAAGAGACTGTGACTGTGTTCATGGCTAAACTGGCTATTCCCACAATGATGAATTCTTCATTAAAATGACCACTTCATTATTAAGACTCCATGTCCTCGATGTGGGTGTTTTTAATTCCTATTTCCAGTAGGGAACTTGAACACAGAGAGGTGGATAGAAGAAAGATCAGGGCCCAGTAATGATCCCCTGATCCTAGTACCAGGGGCCTGTTATCTTCAGAGGAGCCAAATGGACTTACTGTTCCTTATACAGAAAATAAAATTTCTTTGTGCTCTACCATGATTGTGGATTACATACCTTAATAATGAGAGAATGTTCTATAGTAACAAATTTTTGTATTTCACCACAAGTGCAGGTAATTGATGGATACATTGAACATGCACAAACTGTCAAATTCAGGTAACTATGATGTACATGTCACGGAGAATGTCTCTTTTTAAAGCTTTTTGTAATGACTTTTAATTGGCAGATTTATGTTGTATGGTGTGACATTGCAAAACTTGTATACAACATGGATTATCAAGTAAGAAAAATTTGGTACCTATCACTTTAAACATTCATCATTTCTTTGTGTTAGAAACGTTGAAAATTCATTATTCCAGCTGTTTTGAAGTACACAATCAATTATTCTGAACTATAGTCCCCCACCTGTGCTATAGACACCAGATTTAATACCTTTCCTTTAAATTTTCTCTTTCCTTTCTTTCTTCTCTTCCTTCTCCTTTTCCTGTTCTTCCTTCCTTCTTTCCTTCTTTCCTTTCTTCCTTCCTTCCTCCCTCCCTCCCTCCCTCCCTCCCTCCCTTCCTTCTTTTCTTCCTTCCTTTTTTATTTTCCTTTCATACTCGGGATTAATCCCAGAGGAACTCTGCCACTGAGTTACATTCCCATCCCTTTTTACTTTTTTCTACTGAGATAGTGTTTCATTAAGTTGTTGAGGCTGACCTTGAACTTGTGATCCTCCTGTCTTAGCCTCCTATGTAGCTGGGATTAAAGACTTGCACCACCATGACTCACAATTCTCTATAAAGATATTTTCACACTTAATAAACAAGCTATCTCTATGCCCCCACTCCCCTATGCTTCCCAGCCTTGACAGTAATTATGCTATTCCCTGCTTCTTTGACATCCACATTTTTATCTTCACATCTTCCATGTGTGAGAATACATGGATATTCCTTTCTGTGATTAACTTAATTTATATGATATCCACTAGTCAAATCTAAAAGATGAAGAATGTATTATGTGCCAAAATTATTCATCTTTTTACAACTGAATAATAGTCTATTGAGTATATGAACCAATTTTTCTTTATTCATCCATCCATTGAGGAAACCTTGACTGATTTCCTATCTTAACTATTAGGAGTTGAGTCAAAAATGGAGACACATAGGATTTTGAAGATAATGTTGCAAAATAAACTGAAGAATTAAGTGATGTTCCTTTGTTGCATAATGACTTATATCTGTAAAAGATTTTGAAGTAGATGTTCACTGAAAGACCTAAAATGTTGAAGTAAATCAGTTTTCTTCAGGAACAATAGGCATTATGTACCACTTAAACAAGACATGACTACCTTTTAGGCAAACTTTTAGGAACTGTTCTAAATTTATTAGATACATATTGAAACAGAATTATAAAATTACCAACTGGAAAATTATGTACTCCCTGCAGGTGATACTGTGCACCAGTCAAAACACTTGAAATAGATATGCATACTTTGCCGCGAGACCCAAATACAGTCTTGTGGTCACAAGGCCGCTTCGGGGAAGCGTGCACAGGATGCTGTTCAGGTGGTAGTGCTGTGGCCTCCACTTGCAGTTTCTGTGCAGGTGGGCAGGTTTCAGTGCTTTCCACACTCACTGCACTATGAGTTCATTTCTGCTTGATCCATGTGCACTGGGTAAGGTTTACACAGAGAAACCATGCTCCTTATAAAATGTGAAAAATGCATAAAATGAATAAAATACAATTTTGATAACCTTCCAATACTTAGGTTACTCTTCATGCCGTTCCACATGATCATCCTGGGATCTGAAGCTACCTCTTCCCTGCTTCTGTCGTGGTGCATCTTATTTTCCCCCATGAACACACATTTAAGTCTTTACCAAGGAAGACTTTCATTTCTGATTGCCCAGAACTTATCCTATCCTGGGAATAAAGTCAACATCAACAATAAAACTTATTTTGATCCTTGAATAAGCTGCTTCTCGGTTCACAGACACTGGGCACGCTTAGTGTGGCTCCGCCACTCTTGGCACTTTTCTGTCTGCACTGTTTTTTCACTTTTTATTGTTTCTTTTTATTTACACATAATAATCTTAGGATTCATTTTGACATAAAGGCATGGAATAAAATTTGTTCTAATTCAGTCCCTTTTCCTCCTGTATGCCCTCAGCCTGTTCCCTTTGAAAGGAAAATGCGACACAGAAGAACGACACAGACACCAGGTGAGGAGATCTGCACATAGAAAGGTTTATTTGCCAGTCAGGGTCTGACAAAGGCTGTCACTCAGGAAAAGCCAGAGAGGCATGAAGAACTCAGCTCTAGGGTTTTTTTTTTTTTTTTAATGCTTTTTCTAGTTGTCAATGTACCTTTATTTAATTAATTTATTTATACGTGGTGCTGAGAATTGAACCCAGTGCCTCACACATGCTAGGCAACTGCTCTACCGCTCAGTCACAGCCCCAGCCCAGCTCTGGGGTGTTTTATGGAGCAGTTGGATGTCTTGTGCACAATCACATGAGCTCCTATAAGCTGCCTGTGAAAGAACTTATGATGGGCTGAAGGGAAAAGCAAGGGATGTTCCACTGGGTGGTTACTTCTCTGCATTAGCCAGCTTCCTATTAGTATAGCAAATGCCTGAATCGACTTATAAACAGAGAACATTTGCTTTGTCTCACAATCTGGGAGCATTCTTTCCAGGTTTACCTGGCCCCATTGTTTTGGGTTTGTAGTGAGACTAGATATGATGGTGAAGCACATAGAAGAGCCAAACTGCTCACTCAATTACCAAGGGGAAAGAAGAGGGAGAGGAGTGGCTGGGGTCCCTCTGTCACCTACCAGAACACATGTGGAATGACCCAAAGCCCACCCACTAGATTCCACCCCTTGAGGGTCCCAGTCCTTCCAATGATGAACCTGGGGATTGAGCTGTTATCACATGGGTGTTCTGGGGACATACAGCATCCCCATGATAGCAGTCTCTAATATATGTGTTTAGAAACAGGTGAATAACTCCAAAATTAATAAAGCAGGAAATCTAAGAGGAATGGGTTTTCCACAGATGAGAAATATTGCAATAGGTGTTTGTTCCTCAAATGTGAGGACTTTCCTAGTGAATTGCTTCAGTTTAAAATGTAGATAATTCCTGAATGCTGATATACATGTTTCCCTGCTTAAAAACCTCTTTTTTAGAATTTTTGCATCGATGTTCATTAAGGATATTGGTCTGAAATTTTCTTTCCTCGATGTGTCTCTGTCCGGTTTAGGTATCAGGGTAACATTGGCTTCATAGAATGAGTTTGGGAGGGTTCCTTCCTCTTCTATTTTATGGAATACTTTGAGAAGTATTGGAATGAGCTCTTCTTTAAAGGTTTTGTAGAACTCGGCTGAAAACCCATCTGGTCCTGGACTTTACTTTGTTGGTAGGTTTTTGATGACTTCTTCTATTTCATTACTTGAAATTGGTCTATTTCAATTGTGTATGTCCTCCTCGTTCAGTTTAGGCAATTCATATGTCTCTAGAAACCTGTTGATGTCTTTGAAATTTTCTATTTTGTTGGAGTATAGATTTTCAAAATAGCTTCTAATTATGTTTTGTATTTCAGTCGTGTCTGTTGTGATACTTCCTTGTTCATTCCGAATTTTAGTGATTTGGGTTTTCTCTCATATTCTCTTTGTTAGTGTGGCTAAAGGTTTATCAATTTTGTTTATTTTTTCGAAGAACCAACTATTTATTTTGTCAATTTTTTGTATTGTTTCTTTTGTTTCAATTTCATTGATTTCAACTCTGAGTTTAACTATTTCCTGTCTTCTACTACTTTTGGTGTTGGTCTGTTCTTCTTTTTCTAGGGCTTTGAGCTGTAGTGTTAGGTCGTTTATTTGTTGAGTTTTACTTCTTTTATTAAATGCGCTCCATGAAATAAATTTTCCTCTAAGTACTGCTTTCATAGTGTCCCAGAGATTTTGATATGATGTTTCTTTGTTCTCGTTTACCTCTAAGAATTTTTTAATTTCCTTCCTAATATCTTCTGTTATCCATTCATCATATAATACCATAATGTTTAATCTCCAGGTGTTGGAGTAGTTTCTGTTTTTTACTCTTTTATTTATTTCTAACTTCAATCCATTATCTGATAGAATACAAGGTAGTGTCTCTATCTTCTTGTATTTGCTGACATTAGCTTTGTGGCATAATATATGGTCTATTTTAGAGAAGGATCCATGTGCTGCTGAGAAGAAAGTGTATTCGTTCTTGTTTGGATGGTATATTCTATAAATGTCTGTTAAGTCTAAATTATTGATTGTGTTATTGAGATCTATGGTTTCTTTGTTCAATTTTTGTTTGGAAAATCTGTCCAGTGGTGAGAGAGGCATGTTAAAATCACCTAGTATTATTGTGTTATGGTCTATTTGTTTTCTAAAATTGAGAAGGATTTGTTTGACATACATAGATGAGCCACTGATTGGGGCAACGCATACAAAAACATATTAAAAAGATAGTGCACCATGATCAAGTGGGTTTCATCCCAGGGATGCAAGGTTGGTTCAACATCAGGAAATCAATAAATGTCATTCACCATATCAATAGACTTAAAGTCAAGAATGACATGATTATTTCAATAGATGCAGAGAAAGCATTTGATAAAATACAGCACCCCTTCATGCTCAAAACACTAGAAAAAATAAGGATAGTGGGAACATTCCTTAACATTGTAAAGGCCATCTATGCTAAGCCCATGGCTAATATCATTCTAAATGGTGAAAAACTGAAAGCATTACCCCTAAAAACTGGAACAAGGCAGGGTTGCCCTCTTTCACCACTTCTTTTCAATATTGTCCTTGAAACTCTAGTCAGAGCAATTAGACAGACCAAAGAAATTAAAGGGATACGAATAGGAAAAGAAGAACTCAAACTATCCCTATTTGGTGATGATATGATTGTATACTTAGAGGAACCAGGAAATTCCACCAGAAAACTTTTAGATCTCATTGGTGAATTCAGTAAAGTAGTGGGATATAAGATCAATGCACATAAATCTAAGGCATTTTTATACATAAGTGATGAATCTTCAGAAAGAGAAATTAGGAAAACTACCCCATTCACAATAGCTTCGAAAAAAATAAAATACTTGGGAATCAATCTCACAAAAGGTGAAAGACCTATAATGAGAACTACAGAACACTAAAGAAAGAAATTAAAGAAAACCTTAGAAGATGGAAAGATCTCCCATGTTCCTGGATAGGAAGAATTAACATTGTCAAAATGGCCATACTACCAAAGTTCTATACAGATTCAATTTAATTCCAATTAAAATTCCAATGATGTACCTTACAGAAATAGAGCAAGCAATTATGAAATTCATCTGGAAGAATAAAAATCCCAGAATTGCTAAAGCAATCCTTGGCAGAAAGAGTGAAGCAGGGGTATTGCAATACCAGATCTTCAACTCTTCTACAAAGCAATAGTAACAAAAACGGCATGGTATTGGTACTAAAATAGAAAGGTAGATCAATGGTACAGAATAGAGGACACAGACACAAACCCAAATAAATACAATTTTCTCATACTAGACAAAGGGGCCAAAAATATGCAATGGAGAAAAGATAGCCTCTTCAACAAATGGTGCTGGGAGAATTGGAAAACATATGCAACAGAATGAAACGAAACCCATATCTCTCACCATGCATGAAACTAAACTCAAAATGGATTAAGGACCTCAGAATCAGACCAGAGACCTTGCATCTTATAGAATAAAAAGTAGGTCCAGATCTTCAACATGTCGGCTTAGGACCAGACGTCCTCAACAGGACTTCCATAGCACAAGAAATAAAAGCAAGAATCAACAACTGGGATAGATTCAAGCTAAAAAGCTTTCTCTCAGCAAAGAAAACTATCAGCAATGCAAAGAAAGAGCCTACAGAGTGGAAGAAAATCTTTGCCAATCATACTTCAGATACAGCACTAATCTCCAGAATCTATAAAGAACTCAAAAAACTCTACACCAAGAATGCAAATAATTCAATCGACTAATGGGCTAAGGAAATGTATAGACACTTCACAGAAGAAGATCTACAAGTAATCACAAACATATGGAAAAATTTTCAACATCTCTAGTAATAAGAGAAATGCAAATCAAAACCACCCTAAGATTCCATCTCACCCCAATTAGAATGGCGATTATCAAGAATACAAGCAACAACAGGTGTTGGCGAGGATGTGGGGAGAAAGGTACACTCATACATTGCTGGTAGGGCTGCAAATTAGTGCAGCCACTCTGGACAGCAGTGTGGAGACTCCTTAGAAAACTTGGAATGGAACCACCATTTGACCCAGCTATCCCACTCTTGGCCTATACCCAAAGGACTTACAATCAGCATATTACAGAGATACAGCAACATCAATGTTCATAGCTGCTCAGGTCACAATAGCTAGATTGTGGAACCAACCTAGATTTCCTTCAATTGATGAATGGATAAACATTGGAATATTACTCCAGCCATAAAGATGATAAAATTATGGCATTTGCAGGCAAATGGATGAAACTGGAGAATATCATGCTAAGTGAGATAGCCAATCTCAAAAACCAAAGGAAGAATGATATCGCTAATAAGTGATGATGACACATAATGGGGGGTGGGAAGGGGGTTAGTGTTAGGGTTAGAGTTAGGGTTAGGGAGGGGGCAAGAATGGAGGAAGGAAGGACAGTATAGAGGGAAAAGAGGGTGGGAGGGGTCGGGGGGAGGGAAAAAAATAAAGAATGAATTCAAACAACATTACCCTATGTAATTTATGAGTACACAAATGGTATGCCTGTATGCCATGTACAAACAGAGAAAGCACATGTATCCATTTGTTTACAATAAAAAAAAAAGAGTAGGGGGAAAAAAAAACCTCCTTTTTTTTTTTTTTTAAAATACAATAGGTGTTCCAACAATACAGAGCTAAAAAATATAACTTGTTTTTCACAATTCTATCTCATGGATCCCTAGGGTGAGGTGGGACTGTAGCATGACCTCTTTGGATTCGTAGTCTTCTCTTGGTGTTGGGAAACCTGATTGTCATCGCTGGCTGTCAGCCCTGGACTGCCCACCTCCACACCTCCATGTGCTTCTTTTTCTCCAACATGTGCTTAGCTGACATCTGCTTCATCTCCACTGGGTCCCCAAGATGACTGTGGACATCCAGTTTCACAAGAGGCCTCTCCTATGTGGACTGCCTAACACAGCTATCTCTGTCATTTCTGGAAGTATGGATGGTCTGCTTCTGCTGTGATGTCCTATGCTAGTCTGTGGCCATCTGTCACCCCATGCCTTATTACCCAGCCACCATTTCAGCATTACCCCTTATCACTATCCCAACATGTCTTCTTTAATTCTCTTATCTTTTCTTTCTTTTCTTTTTTTCCAGTCCTTGGTTTCCCAGCTTCAATCTGATTGTCTTGCACTTTAAACACTTTAGAGAATAGGGGATCACTGACTTCTCCCGTGACACTTTCAACTCTTGATCTTGTGTGTTCTGATAAACTTTATGGGTGCCATATTTGGATTTCTTCCTCCCTCAGGGATGTGTTGTCCCCTCACCTGCAAGAAAGCACGACCACAGGAATCTCCCTTCAGCAGTTTAATCAGGACCTTATACTATACAACTATACTATACAACCATGGATTTCTTCTACTTCCTTGAGCCGAATTCGTACAATCCTTATACTCTTGCAAGAGCCAATCTCCTCCTGCCACTTGGCCTATGTTCATAGGTTGCATCCCGCATGCCAACAGTTGGCATAACCAGAATATGGGCTTGTTTACCTAGAATGCACTTCAGGCTTTAGCGGAAACCAGCGCCATCTTAATCATGGCAGCGTGGCCGGCCGCCACAGCTCCCCCCTTCCTTTCGTTATGAACACAGGTGAAGGTAGAGGCCCTATCCTACTGTGCAAAAGTGGCAGATAGTGAACGGCAGTCCCAGAGTGCGCCTTCTCCGGGCCTGACATCACCTAAGCCGATGCCTTTTTTCATAGGGTGGGACATGGACATCAAACCCACATGCAATAGGGCATGCCTTCCTTGAGGTTCAAAATAAAACTCTCAAGTGCAGTGCATTGCCTCGCATCCTGCTCCATGAAGACATAACGGTATGTAAAACCATACTTGGGGGGAGCTTATCCAGCTTACACAACTGCAAAGGCCTGAGGTAGGAAAACACATCACCCTTCTTGCCAATGCTGCACAATACAGGGGCACCATAATGAACACAAGGCACACAGTAACAGTTCTCTCCTCCAACATCATTGTTATAGCTCAAGATCAAAGGTGGAAGTTACAAGAAAATTGAAGCTTTAATTAGTACAAGAAATCCCAGGATGCAAATACACAGTCCTCAAAGAAAAGTACATAGTAATTATAGCAGTACCCTGCAGACACCTAGCATAAGTGATAATTCTAACGCTAACAGAGATATACTAAAAATGGCACTTATTCCCATGCCAGATTAGCCAGCCACACAGAAGGTGACACCCCTTGCTCAATGGCCAACACAGCCTGAATTAACACCGCCTTTTCACGTGCTTGACGCACTCTGAGCTTGCAAATAAGCCAAAGGCAAAGGCAAGTGCCTGCAAAACAAATACATCCAAAGATCCCCACACCACAATTCTTTAAAATAACTAAAGGCAGAGGTGAGCCAGTTGGAGAACTGACTCAAAGTAACAGGCTCAACACGGGTGTCATTTAAAATCGCAATCTGCAATAATTGTTGATTCATCATCTTCTCAGCTTCTAGGGACCAGTTGCCTGCAAGAAAGGCGGAAATCAAGTGGCTTTGATTCTTTGCTTCTTCATATCTTACTGGAGTTATACCCATGTGTTTATGATTCCCGATGCATCCAACTTGTGCAATGTTGAAAAGTTCATCCAACTGTACTTGTAGTAAATCGATCCTTTGATTCGCCGCCAAGATCCCTGATAAGATATGTCTGTTGACGCGGTCCTGGGATTCTAGCACCTGTGCAGTTTGCTGTATGACTTGATTAATGGTTTGTGCTGTTTGAACTTGATTGGTCATGGCTAGAGCAGCGGTAGTGGCTGCAGCAGCAGAGACAGCAATAGCAGTTATTATGGCTGCGGTAATGCCAAAGTCTCTCTTTCTCTGAAGAGGTCCACCAACGGAAAATTATCTGGATTGACCTCCACTGGGACAGGTACAAAGGTGGGTACCTTTACAATCACAGCAACAGATTCACTACCGTTCCAACACTCTGAAAGCAGGCAGGTAATATTGTCATTAGAACAATTTAAAATCACTTCCGAACTGTTTGATAATAGAAATAGAAAAGGGGGGGTTTAAGCATACTGGAGCGGGGGAAGAGTAGCGTTAAATAGCTGCTTATGCAACAACAAGTTTCCTAGTCAATGTCCTTTCTGTATATCTTCCGTGACAGTACCTGTTGCATTATGCAAAGAGAAATTGCCTCCTTTTAATAAGGCTAAAGCAGAGATGTCAGCCGTGGTTCCGGCCCAATTACTTATCAGCCACTGATAAAAGGGTCACCCCGATCCGGTAGAGGTACCATTTTTTGTGAAATTATAGGAAAACTTCTTAAGGGATGGAGACATAGAGAATCCCGGAGCCACCTCTTTATAATCCCAATTTCTGTCTTGACAATGAGTAAATATTGGGGGGAAGCTTTTGTAAGGAGTACGAGCGGGTGAAGCAAGAAACCATGTGGCATTTGTCGCATTTTTCCTTGCCCATGGAAAATGACCGGTACTCACAGTAACCAGGGTGGTGATATTTACCATTCCACTATTATTTCCCACACCAGATCCAGACTGCAATCCCTGTGAAACCTGCGTGAGGGCAGAAGTCATTATGTTTAAGGATACGCTGTTATGTCGCAAGGGATTGTCCCAGGAGGTGACATTTTTAAAGAGCAACGCACACAGTGTTGACTGCTACTATGAAGGGAGAAACAAAAGACTTCAGTCAAATTAAAGGATGTAAGATTAAAGATGGAGGTTTTAGTAGACATAGGATCACGACATGGCATTTCCATCTCACAAGTGGTGGCGAAAAGGGTTGGCAAAATATTGGAATCAGCATGGATCGGCATGGGTATCGGCCATGCGCCGAGTAACCGCCCAGAGCCTTATCTTAGAAACTGACTTCTGACTGGCCCATTGGATCATCAGGACCAGACACCACAGGATCAGTAGATTCTTCATTCTGTTCCTTCACACCTTTAGCTGAAGTCGAGGCTAACAGACTCCCAGGTATCCTACGCACGAGTCGCTCAGGCACCCAAAGAAATTTCGTTCAATCCTGTGGAAAAATACAAACAGAACCTTGTGCCCATATCAGCACGGGATCAGGTCCATACCACTGGCCTGAAAGCACATCCTTCCACTTCACTTTCCCTAAGGAAGGGGGGGCAGGCGGCGAACAATATCTGTCAGCCGCAGAATTATCATGTGCATCCAAGTTAAAAAATTAATAGTAAAAAGAGCCAGAGACAAACGCTCTTTAGGAGTACGGCTTGCTCCTATTCCCCCTTTTTGTCTTTGCAAAAGTTCTTTAATCGTTCTATGAGCTCTCTCCATGATTCCCTGACCTTGGGGTTTGTAAGGTAAGCCATGAGTCAGTTGCACTCCCATAGTGGAGCAGAAAGAGGTGAATTGTTGACCAGTGTACGCCGGCCCATTATCTGTCTTCAAGGAGCATGGAAGGCCCCAGGCGGCCCAAGCCTCTAGGCAATGGGAGATGACATGATGGCCTTTCTCTCCTGCCAAAGCAGAGGCATGCATAACTCCAGAGAAGGTATCTACTGAGACATGAACATATTTTAGGAAACCAAACTCTGCAATATGAGTTACATCCATTTGCCAAACCGTAAGAGGTCGCAAGCCTCGGGGGTTAACACCAAGAAAGGGAGATGGTGAAATGGAACACAATGGGAACAATCTAAGACAATCTGTCTCGCTTCTGCTCGAGAAATAGAGAAGCGCTTACGAAGTGTTTGGGAGTTAACATGAAACTTATTATGAAAGTCTCGAGCACTGTCAAGAGAAGAAAGAAACAAATTGTGCGGGTAGCGGCATCTGCCCTTGCGTTTCTCTCAACAATAGGTCCAGGGAGAGCCATATGAGCTCTTATATGTACAGGATAAAAGGGTGCAGAACGGCCCAAAATCAAATTTTGTAACTGAGTAAATAAAGATGAAACTTTGTTGTTAGGATTGATGGCACCTACAGTTTCCAACACCTTAAGTGCTCCTATTACATAATTAGAATCTGATATCAGGTTAAAAGGAAAAGGACAACTCTCAAAAACCTTAATGACAATTTGTAGCTCCACCCATTGTGGGTTTCCTGGTTCAAATTGATGTTGGATGGGGAACTGACTATCAATGACATAGGCTCCTATACCTGTCTTAGAACCATCAGTAAAGATATTCGATATCTTCAACAAAGGAACAGTAGATGTTATTCTAGGAAATATAATCGGATGTTCCTTAACAAATGCAAGGAGAGGATGAGAGGGAAAATGATTTTCAATTTCCCCTGGAAAGGAACATCTCAAGATGGCCCAATTGTCCAAAGTAGCACTGAGTATCTGAATTTGTTTGGTTGTATAGGGAGTAATTATAGAGTTGGAAGAACTCCAAAAAACTGAATACTCTGCTGAATGCCAAGTAGAGCTAAAGAGGCGACAGCATCAGGGTAATGTTCTAAAGAATGTCCTGGAGAAACATGTGGATGAATCCACAACAATGGACCTTCTTGCCATAAAACTCCAGTTGGCTGCCTGAGCGTGGGCAATACACAAATCTGCACAGGCTTATCTCCTTGTAATCTAGTAAGACTGGCATTTTGAATAGCCTTTTCAACCTTCTGGAGTGCCAATCTGGCCTCAAGAGTTAATTTCCGAGGAGAAGAGATCAGGGTCACCTTTAAGGATGTCATATAAGGGAAGTAAGTCAACATTGGGAATATGCAGATAACTCCTGATCCAATTTATGTCCCCTAGCAGTTTTTGGAAATCATTCAATGAGTGAAGATCCTCAGTCCTAATAGTTATTTTCTGGGGAGCAATACCTTGTGAGGAAATTTTTGCTCCAAGAAAGTCTACTATGCTTCCTGTTTGAACCTTTTCTGGAGCATATGTAATCCTTGCAGTTCTAAAAGATGAATTAATTCAGAATAGATTTCAGAAAGCAGCTCTTCCGACTTAGCTGCTAATTAAATGTCATCCATGTAATGAATACATTTTAACCCTGTAAACTTCTTCCTGAGTGGTTCAAGAGTCTTACCAACAAACAACTGACATAAAGTAGGACTGTTAGCCATGCCTTGAGGCAACACTATCCACTCAAATCGGAAATCAGGTTTTTCATGATTGCAGGCTGGGAGGGTGAAATAAAGCGCTCTGAGTCTCGAGGATGTAGTGGAATAGAAAAGAAACAATCCTTAATATCTATACACATGACTCTCCAGTGATATGGAATAGTGGAAAGTAGCGGCAACCTTCTCTGAACTGGACCCATTATCTGCATCTGTGCATTAATTGCTCTTAAATCATGTAACAGACGCCATTTACCAGACTTCTTTTTGATAACAAATATTGGAGTATTCCAGGGAGATGTGGAAGGTCTAATATGTCCTAAATCAAACTGCTCTTGAACTAATTCATGTGCTGCAGCCAACTTGACAGAGGGTAAAGGCCACTGAGACACCCTACTGGTTCCTCCGTTTTCCAGGTAATGGGTATCTGCGCCTCAGTGGCCCCTATGAAAAACCCAAACCCTCTCCATCCGTATCTTTCCTGGCTGGCACCGGACTCTTCCTCCCCTGTAAGTTTTTCCTAATCCTAGATCAGGTCTAAATCCCATTTTCAACATCAGTTGATGAGACTCTGGAGAGTAAATATTACTGAGCTGATATCCCATATCACTCAGGATATCCCATCCCCATAAAGAAAACGGGAGGTCAAGTACATAGGGAATAAACTGTCCAGCATGCCCCTCAGTGTCCCGCCAGGAAAGTGGTCTACAACTAATTTGAGGAGCTTGAGCATATCCAAGCCCTCTGAGTGAGTGATCAGAAGTCTGGACTGGCCACCCCTAGCCCAGTCTTTTTTAGAGATACTACGATCTGCCCCTGTATCCATTAACCCCAGGATAGGTTTACCTTCTACGTTTAGAGTTACCAAAGGGCGGTGTTCACATCTTGAGTTAAATAGGTGCTATTCCCTTTTGTGCTCCCAATCTGTTCACTAGTTCTATTAATGGCATCAGCTTTAAAATGCTTATGTAGGCTAGGCAGCAATAGCAGCTGAGCAATCCAATCTCTGGGGGAGATGGACACAATGCCTTTTGGAGCTTCCACCATGACTTTAACAGAACCCACCGCATCTGGGTTAATCACTCCAGGAAAGACATGAAGACCTTGTAAGATTGAAGAGGCTCGCCCAATGAGCAAACCTACAGTGTCCTGTGGCAGAGATCCTTTAAAATCAGTGTCAATCACCTGAACACCCATTTTAGTGTTAAAATGAGTCTGGTGGTGGAACAGAGGTCAACTCCTGTGAACCTTTGGTGGCTCTCCTGGGCTCTTGGGGTGTCTCAGAGACGGCCAATACTCGTCTGGCCTGGTTACTTCCTCTGTGGCCCCATATATTTGCGGGCCCTGAGGACGGGGGCCCTTCCAGCCATTTTTTGAATCAGTCCTTTCAATAAACCAGCCATGGATATCTTCACGGACTTACATTCATTAGCCCAATGTTTTCCTTTCTTACATCTAGGACACACCCCCGGAGGCGATTTGGAGGAGCGTTATTTGTCCTTTCTGCCTTATGTTTACTAGGACACTCTCTCTTGAAATGTCCTTCTTGTCCACAAGAGTAACACCTCCTACGGGGCGATCCAAGATGGCGGCCTAGAGGGAGACTGCACCTCCGGTCGCTCCACAACCCAGGAGTTAAGAAGGGGAGGCACTGAGAGACTCGGACTGAAGTGGAGCCACGGGTGAGTCTGCCCACTGGGTAAAGCTCAGCCCGGGTGGCAGGCCCAGATAGAGGTGGCTTATCGGAGCCGGGCAGGGCAGCTAGAGTCATCCACAGGCAGTCCTGCGCACTCCGGCGGTGGGCCCTGCCATACAGCCAGCTTCTCCAGGTTCTCGGAACGGAACTGGCCCGCTAGTGAGAGCCTGTCTGAACAGAGCACGCTCCGAGTCCCGGAGCCCTGCAGTGCAGTGTACTCCTGCAAAGAACCAGCGGAGCCTCGATCTGCAGTCAGCCTCAGGGATAAGGGCAGGGCAGCCGGAGACCTCTTCAGGCGGCTCTGCCCACTCCGGCTGCGGGCTCTCTTCACGGGGCGATCCAAGATGGCGGCCTAGAGGGAGACTGCACCCGCGGTCGCTCCACAACCCAGAGTTACGAAGGGGAGGCATTGAGAGACTCGGACTGAGTGGAGCCACGGTGAGTCTGCCCACTGGGTAAAGCTCGGCCCGGGTTGCAGGGCCCAGATAGAGGTGGCTTATCGAGCCGGGCAGGGCAGCTAAGTCATCCACAGGCAGTCCTGCTCACTCCGGCGGTGGGCCCCGCCCACACAGCCAGCTTTCTCCAGTTCTCGGAACGGGACTGGCCCGCTAGTGAGAGCCTGTCTGAACAGAGCAGGCTCCGAGTCCCCGAGCCGCTGCAGGTGCAGTGTACTCCGGCAAAGAACCAGCGAGAGCCTCGATCTGCATCAGCCTCAGGGATAAGGGCAGGGCAGCCGAGACCTCTTCAGGCGGCTCTGCCCACTCCGGCTGCGGGCTCTCCTTCACGGGCGATCCAAGATGGCGGCCTAGAGGGAGACTGCCCTCCGGTCGCGCTCCACACCCAGGAGTTAAGAAGGGAGGCATTGAGAGACTCGGACTGAAGTGGAGCCACGGTGAGTCTGCCCACTGGGTAAGCTCAGCCCGGGTGGCAGGGCCCAGATAGAGGTGCTTAGCAGAGCCGGGCAGGGCAGCTTGAGTCTTCCCAAGGTAGTCTTCCACACTCCGGCAGTGGGCTCTTCCCACACGGCCAGCTGCACGGTGCAGGCCCCAGTGAGAGCAGTTCCGCACAGAGCCAGTTCCAAAACGTGGAACCAGTAGGGGGCTAGGGGCAGTATTCTTCGAATGAGCTGCTTATCAGATTCCTCCAAGACATCAGGCTACTGAAGGCTGGGAGGTGATACACTGGAAATCTACTGGACACTATAGCCAATAGTGGAAAACTGCAATATCCTCAGGGTCCCACTGACAACTGACCATTATGAGAAAACAGGGAAGAAAATTCCCAAACAAACCTAGATACTACATCAATAAAAACCCAATGACAGCACAGCAAAGAAATGTCAGAAAGGGAGTTCAGAATGTACTAATTAAAACGATCAGGGAAGCTAATGAGGAGATGAAAGAGCAAATGCAAGGCATTGAAGGAGGATATGAAAGAGCAAATGCAGGCATTAAATGATCGCACCAATCAACAGTTAAAAGACAAATACGGGAAGCAAGAGATCATTTCAATAAAGAGTTAGAGATACTGAAAAAAAAACCAAACTGAAATCCTTGAAATGAAGGAAACAATAAACCAAGTTAAAAACTCCGTAGAAAGCATAACCAATAGGATAGAACACCTGGAAAGACAGACCTCGGACATTGAAGACAAAATATTTAACCTTGAAAACAAAGTTGAACAAACAGAGAAGATGGTAAGAAATCATGAACAGAATCTCCAAGAACTATGGGATATCATGAAAAGGCCAAATTTGAGAATTATTGGGATTGAGGAAGGCTTAGAGAAACAAACCAAAGGAATGAACAATCTATTCAATGAAATAATAACATAAAATTTCCCAAATCTGAAGAACAGAATGGAAAACCAAGTACAAGAGGCTTATAGAACTCCAACATACAAAATTACAACAGACCCACACCAGGCACATTATTATGAAAATACCTAACATACAAAATAAGACAGAATTTTAAAGGCCGCGAGAGAAAAGAATCAAATTACATTCAGAGGGAAACCAATAAGAATATCCGCAGATTTTTCAATCCAGACCCTAAAAGCTAGAAAGGGCCTGGAACAACATATACCAAGCCCTGAAAGAAAATGATGCAACCAAGAATCTTATACCCAGCAAAACTTACCTTCAAATTTGAACGATGAAATAAGATCCTTCCATGATAAACAAAAGCTAAAGGAATTTACAAAAGAAAGCCAGCATTACAGAACATTCTCAGCAAAATATTCCATGAGGAAGAGATGAAAAACAACGATGCAAATCAGCACAGGAGGGCGCTAGCCTAAAGGAATAGCCAAATAAGGAGAAACCAAAATCATTTCAAAAACAATATGAGTCAATTGACTGGGAATACAAATCATAT
This sequence comes from Sciurus carolinensis, assembly GCF_902686445.1. Taxonomy (NCBI): domain Eukaryota; kingdom Metazoa; phylum Chordata; class Mammalia; order Rodentia; family Sciuridae; genus Sciurus; species Sciurus carolinensis. The sequence goes on from NC_062229.1 coordinate 11,401,641, forward strand.
CACAATAATAACCCTGAATGTTAATGGCCTGAATTCATCAATCAAAAGACACAGACTGGCAATTGGATTAAAAAGAAAATCCAACAATATGCTGCCTGCAAGAGACCATCTCATAGAAGAGACACCCATAGACTAAAGGTGAAAGGATGGGGACAAACATACCATGCACACGGACACAGCAAAAAAGCTGGAGTATCCATCCTCATCTCAGATAATGTGGACTTCAAAACCAAAACTAGTCAGAAGGGATAAAGAAGGACATTACATGCTGCTTAAGGGAAGCATAAAATCAGCAAGACATAACAATCATAAATATCTATGCCCCGAACATTGGCTCATCCACGGACGACAAACAATTCCTTCTCAATTCCAGAAATCAAATAGACCACAACACAATAATACTAGGCGATTTAACACACCTCTCTCACCACTGGATAGATCGTCCAAACAAAAATTGAATAGAAACTATAGATCTCAACAACACAATCAGCAATTTAGACTTAACGGACATATATAGAATATACCATCCAACAAAGAATGAATACACTTTCTTCTCAGCAGCACATGGATCCTTCTCTAAAATAGACCATATTTTATGCCACAAAGCTACTGTTAGTAAATACAAGAAGATAGAGATACTACCTTGTACTCTATCAGATCATAATGGATTGAAATTAGAAATAAATGACAGAATAAAAACAGAAACTTCTCCAATACCTGGAGACTAAATAATACACTATTATATGATGATGGATAACAGAAGACATCGGAGGGAAATAAAAAATTCTTAGAAGTAAACGAGAACAAAGACATCTAATCAAAATCTCTGGGACACTATGAAAGCAGTACTTAGAGGAAGATTTATTTCATGGGGTGCATTCAAAAAAGAAGTAGAAATCAACAAATAAACGAGTTAACACTACAGCTCAAAGCACTAGAAAAAGAAGAGCAGACCAATACCAAAGTAGTAGAAGACAGGAAATAGTTAAAATCAGAGCCGAAATCAACGAAATCGAAACAAAAGAAACAATCGGAAAAATTAATAAAATAAATAGTTGGTTCTTTGAAAAAATAAATAAATTGATAACCTTAGCCACACTAACAAAGAGAAAGAGGGAGAAAACTCAAATTACTAAAATTCGGAATGAACAAGGAAACATCACAACAGACACGAGTGAAATACAAACATAATTAGAAGCTATTTCGAAATCTATACTCCAACAAAACAGAAAACCTTGAAGACATCAACAAATTTCTAGAGACATATGAACTACCTAAACTGAACGAGGAGGACATACACAACTTAAATAAACCAATTTCAAGCAATGAAATAGAAGAGGTCATCAAAAGCCTACCAACAAGAAAAGTCCAGGACCAGATGGTTCTCAGCCGAGTTCTATAAAACCTTTAAAGAAGAGCTCATTCCAATACTCCTCAAACTATTCCATGAAATAGAAGAGGAGGGAACCCTACCAAACTCGTTCTATGAAGCCATATCACCCTGATACCTAAACCAGACAGAGACACATCAAGGAAAGAAAATTTCAGACCAATATCCTTAATGAACATCGATGCAAAAATTCTAAACAAAATTTTAGCAATCGCATACAAATATATATTAAAAAGATAGTGCACCACGATCAAGTGGGTTTTATCCCAGGGATGCAAGGTTGGTTCAACATTCGGAAATCAATAAATGTCATTCACCATATCAACAGACTTAAAGTTAAGAATCACATGATTATTTCAATAGATGCAGAAAAAGCATTTGATAAAATACAGCATCCCTTCATGCTCAAACACTAGAAAAAATTGGGGTAATGGGAACATTCCTAAACATTATAAAGGCCATCTACGCTAAGCCCATGGCTAATATCATTCTAAATGGTGAAAAACTGAAAGCGTTCCCCCTAAAACTGGAACAAGGCAGGGATGCCCTCTTTCACCGCTTCTATTCAACATCGTCCTTGAGACTCTAGCCAGAGCAATTAGACAAACCAAGAAATTAAAGGGATACGAATAGGAAAAAAGAACTCAAACTATCCCTGTTCGCTGATGACATGATTAGATTTAGAGGAACCTGGAAATTCCACCAGAAAACTTTTAGAACTCATAAGTGAATTCAGTAAAGTAGCAGGTTACAAGATCAATGCTCATAAATCCAATGCATTTTTATACATAAGTGATGAATCTTCAGAAAGAGAAATTAGGAAAACTACTCCATTCACAATAGCATCGAAAAAATAAATACTTGGGAATCAATCTCACAAAAGAGGTGAAAGACCTCTACAATGAGAACTACAGAACACTAAAGAAAGAAATTCAAGAAAACCTTAGAAGATGGAAAGATCTCCCTGTTCCTGGATAGGCAGAATTAATATCGTCAAAATGGCTATACTACCTAAAGTTCTATACAGATTCAATGCAATTCCAATTAAAATCCCAATGATGTACCTCGCAGAAATAGAGCAAGCAATTATGAATTCATCTGGAGAATAAAAACCTAGAATAGCTAAAGCAATCCTCAGTAGCAAGAGCGAAGCAGGGGTATTGCAATACCAGATCTTCAACTCTACTACAAAGCAATAGTAACAAAAACGGCATGGTATTGGTACCAAAATAGACAGGTAGATCATGGTACAGAATAGAGGACATGGACACAAACCCAAATAATACAATTTTCTCATACTAGACAAAGGTTCCAACAATATGCAATGGAGAAAAGATAGCCTCTTCAACAAATGGTGCTGGGAAAACTGGAAAACTATATGCAATAGAATGAAACTAAACCCCTATCTCTCACCCTACACAAAACTCAACTCAAATGGATCAAGGACCTCGGAATCAGACCAGAGACCCTGCATCTTATAGAAGAAAAAGTAGGTCCAAATCTTCAACTTGTTGGCTCAGGATCAGATTTCCTTAACAGGACTCCCATAGCACAAGAAATAAAAGCAAGAATAAACAACTGGGATAGATTCAAACTAAAAGCTTTCTCTCAGCAAAGGAAACTATCAGAAATGTGAAGAGAGAGCCTACAGAGTGGGAGAATATCTTTGCCAACCATACCTCAGATAGAGCGCTAATTCCAGAATCTATAAAGAACTCAAAAAACTCTACACGAAGAATACAAATAATCCAATCAACAAATGGGCTAAGGAAATGAACAGACACTTCACAGAAGAGATGTACAAGTAATCACCAGATATATGAAAAAATGTTCAACATCCCTAGTATAAGGGAAATGCAAATCAAAACTACCCTAAGATTTCATCTCACCCCAATTAGAATGGCGATTATCAAGAATACAAGCAACAATAGGGTTGGCGAGGATGTGGTGAAAAAGGAACACTCATACATTGCTGGTGGGGTTGCAAATTAGTGCAGCCACTCTGGAAAGCAGTGTGGAGATTCCTCAGAAAGCTTGGAATGGAAACACCATTTGACCCAGCTATCCCACTCCTTGGCCTATACCCAAAGGACTTAAAATCAGCATACTACAGAGATACAGCCACATCAATGTTCATTGCTGCTCAATTCACCATAGCCAGATTGTGGAACCAACCTAGATGCCCTTCAGTTGATGAATGGATAAAGAAACTGTGGCATATTTATACAATGGAATATACTCCCGCAATGAAGAATGATAAAATTATGGCATTTGTAGGCAAATGGTCGAAATTGGAGAATATCATGCTAAGTGAGATAAGCCAATCTCAAAAAACTAAAGGACGAATGATCTCGCTGATAAGCGGATGAGGACATATAATGGGGGTGGGACGGGTCTAGCATTAGGTTTAGGGTTAGGTTTAGAGTTAGGCTAAGGAGAGCAGTAAGAATGAAGGAAAGAAGGACTGTGTAGAGGGAAAGAGGGTGGGAGGGGTGGGAGGGTGGGGGGGAGGGGAAAAATATAATAAACATCATTACCCTATGTAAACGTAAAAAAATAAATAAATTAAAAAATTAAAAAAAAAAAAAAAAAAAAAAAAAAAAAAAGAGTAACACCTCCTATTTCCGGAGGAAGTCTGTTAGAAAGTTGAAGGAAGGCAGCGGCTAAGCCTGCATTTGTTAATGGGCTGCCTATTTCTCTACAAGCTTTCATCCATGCCTCTATGCCTTTGCTTTTAAATGGATTAATAGCATTTCTGCATTCTCTTGTACATTGTTCATATACTAATTGTTTGATTAAAGGCATAGCTATATCAGCATCCCCGAAGATCTTCCCTGCTGCATCTACCATTCTAGCCACGAAATCTGAAAAAGCTTCTGTGGAGCCTTGGACAATTTTTGTTAAGTTACCTCGCACTTCTCCTTTATTAGGAAGTGCTTTCCAGGCAGCAATGCAGATCTGATTAATTTGTTCATAAACCTCTAATGGAAAGCCTTTTGCTGATTAGCAAATCTACCCTGCCCCAGAAGCATATCCACATCCCAGGCAGGTTTGCCCATAGCTTGGTTGCGTGCAGCCTGTTCATTGGCCCCCTCTAACACGAAGGCTCTCCAGTCTAAATATTTACCCGGGGAAACACAAGCTTTCACTAAACTGGCCCAGTCCGAGGGGGTCATGCAGAATCTATTGAGCCCCTCTATTTGGGCCATAGTAAAAGCAGCATCCCACCATAAGTGCAGACAGATTCTGCTAAATTCTTTATCGTTTTAAAGTCTATGGGTTCCTGATATCTTCCCCCATCATTGTCCTGGAATACAGGACAGGCAAACCCCAACTCTACATGGGCAGTCCTCCAAGCTGCAGACTTAAAAGTTATACCTTGCCTGGAACCCCTCCCACATATGGGGGAGGATCACAGGCTAGAGCTGGTTCCTGTTCTTCCTCATAGTCCTTTTGTCTAAAATCTTTTTGCCTCTTAGTTCCCCCTTCTTTTAACCTCACCTTCCGTAAGTGCTGCGTTAGCTCTTTCACTTTCTCATCACCATCTGATTCTGACTCCCCTGTTTCTTCTGGTGTTCTAAGAGCTTTTAAATCTGGGTATAGTCTCCTCTTTGGAATAGCTCCATAAACCTGCTCTCCTGCACTATGTTTACTGGAAGTACTCATAGAATCCTCGGACTTCTTCTCATGTAGTTGTTCAAGAACTTCCTGTCCTTTATGAATAGCTTCCTGACATCTACCATCAAGAATACATCCTTTTATTAATTTCCATAGCGGTATCACCCCTTTCTCCAATTGTCCCTGCTCCTGAAGGAAATCCAAATCTCTTCCCAACTTATCCCAACTGGCAGGAGTCAAGCTTTCGGAGACAGCAAACCATGGGGCCGCTTTATCAATTCTTACAATGAATGTTTGTAAAGTACTGCGTTTGACCTTGAGCTCTTTGGAGAGCAACAAAAATCTAAAGGCTGTACTAATGAACTAGATGGAGAATTGCCCATAATGAAAGCAACGTTCAGAGCAAGTAGAATGAAAACGAAAACAAAATATCTTTCTTTGTTGATCGACTATGCAAGGTCGATCCCCGCTCTCTCTTTATCTACAGAGGAGCGTCCCACTATGTGTGGACCCCACTTACCTGTGGTACTTACCGGTGCACCCCCTGACCACTGAAAGTTCTGATTCCCGGGTTTCGGTACCACTTGTTGTGTCCCTCGCCCGCAAGAAAGCACGACACAGGAATCTTCCTTCAGCAGTTTAATCAGGACCTTATTACTATACAACCATGGATTTTCTTCTACTTCCTTGAGCCGAATTCATACATCTTTATACTCTTGCAATAGCCAATCTACTCCTGCCACTTGGCCTAGGTTCTTAGGTGCTCCCGCATACAACAGTTGGCATAACCAAATATGGGCTTGTTTACCTAGAATGCACTTCAGACTTTAGCGGAAACCAGCGCCATCTTATCATGGCGGCGTGGCGGCTCGCCACACAGGATCCTTTCACCTTGGTATAAATTGTTTCCTTCATTCTTAGAAACCCAGCAGCAGGTGGGAAATACAAAGCCTTCAGCAGCTGTGGGTCTTAATTTTCAGTTGTTTGTTTGTTTTGTGGGTCATGCAAGGAACTTCCCCTCAGTTTAGCTGTATCACATTTGCCCTCAAATATGAGTTGGCTTCAGTCATGTACACTGTGTGACCCTAGTGCTGAATCCCCAAATCCACAGCCTAAGGGACAGAAAAATTAAAAACACCTTAAAGAGATGAACAGGAAAACAGTGCAATGTTAGAACATGAAACATCCGCAGCACAACTAATTAATGTAATCAATGTCACCAAACTGTTCTTAAAAATGGCTAAGATGCTAAATTTTTTTGTGTGTGCTAACATAATAAAGTATGGAAATAAAAAGCAGATAGATCTTACAAAAATGAAAGAAATTAATAGTTTACATGATATTTCCTATGAGGAAAGGAGAACCCAGATCTTATTGAGGGCATTTGTTTTCCATTTTTAATCCTCCATTATTGTTAGGAGACCCTTAGAGATTTGTGCGCTGAGGACAAATATGAGCAATTATTGGCTCTGTGCCCTGAGCCTCCAAGGTCTTGATGTAGTAAATACCCAGCCCATGCCACCAGCCTTTCATCTGGTGTCTTCTGTCAGGTGGCACCACACCTGTGTCTACTCCTGCCTTGCTTCTCTGCACAAGGCAGCTCCTGTCTGCCACAAGGTTCAGATGGGTCTTAAGGAGCAAGGTTGAGCCTTACTTACCAACAGGAAGGGGAGATTCATCATATCTGCCATCTGTGGTCATGACCAAGCAGACACTGGGCACACCTGAGTAAGTGCTGAGGGACATAGGGATGGAGGAAGAACCCACAGAAGGATTACTTGTTATCAATGGGAAAAATATGACAGTTGGGGCAGTCAGACGGGAGAATAAGAGTGTAAAGTTTCAGGTATGTGAACTGTGAATTTTATGTCCTTCGTTGTGATGGAAGTCCCAACAATCTTATTCAAAATTTCACTTTCTGCCCACAGTGATTCTCCTTGCCAGGGACATCACACCTACAAGAGCAGAAGAAGAGTCTGTGGGACCTGTTTCATAAGTACTCCAAGGCACTGATGTGGGGGTGGGGGAGGATAATGATGGTGTCCCTGATGTCATGCACCAGTGCTGAGGGCTTCCTAGGTGCCAGGCTCTGAGTTCTGGGTTCTATGTAGCCTGTTTCATTTCCTGTGCACAGTCTACTCCAAGTTGTGTGTTCCCACCCTATTACCCACTTACAGGAAGGAAGGAGCCAGCACTTTTGTGTAACAAAGGGAAGGAAAATGTGGTCAGAGTGAAGCCTGGCTTGAGTTGATCTGCATGATAATGACACAGGGCACTCCTGCCAGTAGGAGCCTGGCAGCTGGGGCTGTTGACAACACACTCAAACAGTTCACTTTCTTTTCACACCAGGAGAGATTTCTTCAGTATCCTGTTCTTTCCTTTTGTGAGATCCCAGGTAGATCACAGTGGTGGAAATCCATGATTGGCACCTGGTGTCTACCTATAGGTAGGATAGCTGTGCAAAAATAAGCAGGGATTAAAAAAATAAAAGGAAAATAAAAGAGTAACCACAAAATAATTCCACTCAAATCTTTCTTTTTCCCCAGGTCCAGGTTACCCTTGAAAGCTGTCCACATCTCCCTCCAGTGTTGTAATGAGCCCACTTGATCTCAAACAGAGAAATAAATGTCAGGTTCTGGTATCATTTCTTCTCAGAAATCTGGAGGGAATTTAAGCATGTAACTCATGTGGTCCTGTGGTTATGACCTCTGGAACTCTTCTTAAATTTCCTGGTGGTTTGGAAACAATAAGACAGTTTATTGTCCTAGTCCCAGAGACTGGCAATTTAATTTTGAATGTTGTTGGCTCCATGTATTATTTCTGTGACATCAGGCAGGTGGTTAGTGTCTCTGAGTCTGAGCACTGTCATGTGAGTTGATTTCCAGGGGACACTGAGTAAGGATTGCACAGGTAAATCTGTAAGCTCATAGCCCACAGATGAATGAGACAGAGATGTGAAGCAAACCTCAGATCAGCAAGCTTTCCTTTTGTTAGGTCAGATTTGGGTGACTGTATGAGGGAGAGCAGAGCAACTGAGGCAAAGGGCAGCATGCCACATGGCAACCAATCAAACTGGCAGGAAAACTCCACTAACCCTTACCTCCACCTGTCACTCAGGAGGACCCCTGCCCATCCCAGCCTATAAAGACCCTGGGCAGCTGGAGCCACGTTCAATTTTCTCAGGCTCCCTACCCTGACCTGTACCCCGAGGGACTGGGAATTTTGCCCGAGAGCCAAATTCCAATAAATCTTGCTTCGGCTGCTTTCTGTCTGATTTTATTTGGCCACTAGCCATGCCCCTGAGCTTACACCTTTATTCTGCAGTGAAGTCAATCAATCAGGCTCAGGAGGGCCCATATTCCAGGCATGGAGATGGCCCGACTGGGTAACAGAAGGAGTCTGGGTTTCATAGTTTCATTGGAGACTGCAGACATTAGTTTGGACAGTCAGGGGCTACTTAAAACTTTAACTTAGGAAGGTAGTTGTAAAAAGTTCAAACTCATTGTCACTGGGAAAAGCTCAGAACTTGGAGTTCCCTGCTTATCTTCTTCCTCTGGGACCCATTGTTACCTAGAGCTTCACTATTTGCTTTTCTCCTTCCAGGACTCATCTGCAATGGGGAAGGGTCAAAGTCCAGGGCCCAGCTTCTCAGTATTTGCCTCCTTCCTTCAAGATCCACTGAGGTTGGAAAGGGGTAAATGTTTGCTTTTGGTGGAGATGCTGGGGATGAACCCAGGAAGGGATGGAAGATTGCTCTCTCCCCTCAGGGCCCATTGTTACTGGGAAATGACTACCAGAAGAGGTTTAATGTTTGGCTAATTTACCTCCCTCCTCCTGGGCCACACCGTCCCTCCATTTTTCTTGGGGTGCTGTCTTGTATGAATGTTATTTTCCATAAGCCTTCAAGATCATGTCACAAATGTGAAGAATGTAAAATGTGAAGAATGTAAACATTGATATACAAAATTAAATATCCCTCTTTTGTAGCGAAGATCTTCTCCTACTTTGTGGATTCTCTTTTCATGCTATTCATTGTTTCCTTTGTTGTGCAGAAGCTTTCTGGTTTTATGCCATCCCACCTGGTTCCTGGTTTTATTTCTGAACACCAGGGGTCTGGTTATGAAAGACCCCTTGCATCCTAGTTTGGAGTGCTGAGTCTTTTTTCTTCTAGGAGTTGCAAGTTTCTAGTCCAATTCTCAGGTTTTTTAAAATTTTTAATTCACTTTGAATGGATTGTTTTTGTGGGACAAGAGATAGGAATAGAGTTTCATTCTTCTACGTGTGGATACCATATTCCCAGCACCTTTTGATAAAGAAGGCTACCTATAAATCTGACCAAGGAAGTGAAAGGCCTCTACAACTATATTATAGAACACTGAAGAAAGAAATTGGAGAAGACCTTAGAAGATGGAGAGACATTGTGTTCTTGATTAGGCAGAATAAATATTGTCAAAATGGCAATATTACCTAAAGCATTATACAGGGTCAATACAATTACTATCAAAATATCAGTGGCACACTTCATAGAGAAAAAAGAGTCCTAAAATTCATATGAAAAAATAAAAATAACCAAAGCAATCCTGAGCAATATAAGCAATACTGAAGGCATTAATATACCTGATCTTAAATTATACTATCCAGCTAGAGTAAAACAACAGTGTGGTATTGACATCAAACAGACTGTAAGACAAATGGAATAGAACAGAAGACACAGAGGCAAATCTGTATAAGCAGAGTTATCTGATCTTTGACAAAGGTGCCAAAAAAAGTCATTAGTTTTTAATCATTGACTGCTACTTTGATCCATGACACATTTATGGTAAAATATATGACTAAATGGATTTAACTAAACTGTATTTACCAAAATTTGAGTTTCAGTATGCTTAGAATAGGAGTTATTCTGTTATATGATTTCTAAACCCCACTATTGAATGAAGCCTTATAGCTACAAAAGAGGAATATAATAAAATTCAGTGACAGTAAAAACCCTGGAAAATAACTAGTAAATAACAATGCTTGTGCATATAAACAATTAAATGTAGTGTACAGATCATTTGCTTGTTCTTACATGGAGTTTGAAATACTCAATTGCCTTAGAATAAAATAAGAATTGCCTTAGAATAAAATAAGAATTGTTTGACTGCTTCTTAACATTCATAAGTAGAATGACTTTATTTATAAAGGTAAAGTCTATTGCTACTTATTTTTTTTTCTCAAAAGTGTTGGATTTGTTTTACAGTAATAATGGACTGGCTATCTTTAATTTCCTTGGTCTTCTAACATTGTTCCTTTGAATGTCTCTAAAATAGATACACATAGAATGAAGCCGACACAGAAGTCAGCACTGAAGGAGGTTTATGATTACTAAGTGGATCACAGCTGAGAAGTATTAGAAAAGCACCTTGATGTTGAAATGTGAACAAATACTCTGTATACTTAAATTCAAAATATATGGAGACAGCTGTATGCCTGGAGTTGTCTTTTTCTAACCTTCATCTCTTTTTTAAAAGATGGTCACCAATTCGGAATCACAAAATCTGACATCCATATCAGAATTCCATCTCATGGAACTCACAGAGGATTCAGAACTACAGCCTGTGCTTGTGGGACTGTTCCTGTCCTTGTACCTGGTCACAGTGCTGGGGAACCTGCTCATCATCCTGGCCGTCAGCTCTGATGCCCACCTCCACACCCCCATGTACTTTTTCCTCGCCAACCTGTCCTTGGCTGACATCTGCTTCATCTCCACCATGGTCCCAAAACTGATTATGAACACCCAAGTCACAGCAGAGTCATCTCCTATGTGGACTGCCTGATGCAGATGTCCCTTTTTATCCTTTCTGGATGTATGGATGACATGCTTCTGACCGTGATGGCCTATGACTGGTTTGTGGCCATCTGCCACCTACTGAATTACTCAGTTATCATGAACCCTTGCCTCTGTGGATTCTTAGTTTTGATGTCCTTTTTGATCAGCCTTTTTGATTCTCAGCTGCATAACTTGATTGTCTTAAACTTTAGGTACTTCAAGGATGTGGAAATTGCTAATTTCTTCTGTGACCCTTCTCAACTACTTAATCTTGCCTGTTCCGATACTTTAACAAATAACATCGTCATGTATTTTGTTGTTACTCTGTCTGGCTTTCTTCCCATCACTGGGATTCTTTTTTCTTACTATAAAATTGTTTCCTCCATTCTGAGGATCCCTTCTTCAGGGGGGAGGTACAAAGCCTTCTCCACCTGTGGGTCTCACCTGGCAGTTGTTTGCTTATTTTATGGGACAGATCTTACAGTGTATCTTGGTTCCACTGTATCACTTTCTCCCAGAACAGATGCAGTGTTCTCTGTAATGTACACAGTGGTCAGCCCTATGCTGAACCCCTTCATCTACAGCCTGAGGAACAGGGACATTAAAACTGCCCTGAGAAGGATGCACAGCAATGCATACAATCCCAGAGCCCGAGGCATCTGTTTTTAAGGCAGGTTAGATTTGCCAGCAAAACTAACCTGTAGACCTGTAAGCAGTCTGTCTTGCTCGCATTATTTTTGTGGGTTTAATTCCTCATCATGTTTCATGAAGGAATGGTCAATACCATGTTTGAGAGAGGGAGGAAGCCGGGCATGGTGAGGCAGGCCTGTAACCCAAGCAATCTGGGAGGCTGAGGCAGGGGGATGGCCAGTTCCAGGTCATCCTCAGCAACTCAGTGAGGCCATAAGCAACTCAGTGAGACCCTGTCTCTAATTAAAGAATATAACAGGGCTGGGGTTGTGGTTCAGTGATTAAGGACCCCTGGGTTAAATACCCAGTATCAAGGAAAAACACACAAAAAAGAGGGAGGAATAAATTTTTAAACTGGTTACAAAATTTAAGTTTGTGAAGAGAAAATATTTCTGGAAACAGGTGTTGGTGGTAACCGTATAAAAAAGTGAATATAATTAATAACACTGAATGGTACACATAAAATTGTAATTTTGTCATCTATTTTACTACAGTAATTGAGGAAAACTACAAATGGATCTTTAAAAATAGGCAAGGAAAGACAGGAAACAATTTAAGTGAACAATATCTGGGACTTCTCCCAGAGAGGAAGAGCCTAGAACTTCGGTGGACATTCACTTCCTCTTTCTTATTCTTCTACTAATGAAGAAGTCCTCAGAGAATGGGATTGCATGGGCCAATTTAGCTAATTGTGGGCTCTGTGAACTGAACCTTGTGGTTGTTTTATAATAAATAACCAGGCTTCAGAGTGAGGGCTTCAGCCCCGTGTGCCACACGCCTGCATCTGCTCTCCCCCTGGCTGCCTGTCCCAGGACCTTTGCCTCATCCAGTCCATTCATTCTGAGCCAGAGTGGGTCGCTGAAACCTTTGGGGGATTTGCACTGGACCCTCACTGCTGGGTCATGACTCAGAAGAGAAGCAGCTTAAGCCAGTAAGTGCTGAGGAAGGAGATGGGTGGGGGAAGCTGACAGAAGCACTGTCTGCTCACCCTAAGGATGAACGTGAGAGGTGAGGCAGGCAGTGGTGGGAGAGCAGCATGCAAGTCTTCAGCTGCTCTATGGGACACTCTTGCTCTGTGCAGAGCTGGGGTCCTGTGACTTGTGTGAGGTATGTTTTCTTCCCCCACTTGTCAATACATCTCACCCATGCATGAAAGTGTTACTGCACCCCCACACTGACTGCTAAGTACACCCAAAGTATAAGGAAGGGATGAGGAGGAGGAGGAGGAGGAGGAGGAGGAGGAGGAGAAGGAGGATGAGGAGGAGGAGGAGAGTAACCATCACATCCTGAACTGTATTTGAGGGATGTTCGAGTTCAGACTCTGAGCTATGAGCAGCTTATTTCATTCCATTTAATCTGCTTGGTTTTCTGCAAACCACTGCTAGTTATTTTACCAAAAGGGAGGGAGAACTGGATTTTAAGGTAACAGCTATCAGTTGTTAGGTAGAAAGGACTGAAGGGATTTTGAGTTGGTCTGTCTGAATACAGACACAGGGCATCTGCTAGGAGAATCCTGCTGGGTTTCTCCGATAACCCAACTGTCAGCTGCAATTCCCTGTCACTCCAGGAAGAGACCCCTTGCTCACTGCATCCTTCCTGGGATCTCTATTAACCCATAGGGCAGAGTAATGGTTGGCATCTGCTGTACCAAGTATAAGAGGGATAGCTGGGATCCCAGGCAAGGATCCCAGGAAAGGTAGACTCCTCACAGGTCAGCACAGATCGCCTCTTGCCCCAATGCAGATGTCATGTCAACTGTCAGTAGCCACCTGATTCTTGTTATCTGCAAAGCCAGTTTCCAAAGGAGACTGAAATTCTGGTCTTACTTTCATTTCTACACAAGAAACTGGAAAGAGTTTTTTAAAGTTCCTCATGTGACCCTGTCATTGGGACCTCTGGTTTTCTGCTTAAAACCTTCTGATATTTGGAAAATAATGAAAAATGTAGGGTTTCAGACACAGAGACTGATGATTTAATTTTGAATCCAACCCTCACACTTGTTATGTCAGTGACAGGCAGGTTATTGGAACCTGTGAGCCTCAACATTGTCATCTGAGTTGATTTCTAATTGATACAAATGCATTGAGTATAGATTAAATACATATGAAGGCTCCCCATGTGACTAACCTGTGAGGAGCATATCAAACAATTAATGATGCAATTTATGTATTATTATTATTATAAGGAGGATGCTAATCTTTGTACAATTCAATTAAAATATATTATTTGTAGTTACTGTGTTCCTGTTTCTACAGTGGGGGAATTGATTTTTTGTGCCTATATAAATAATGTGCTGTGTATTTTGAAAGCAATCTAATCCTTGTTCTTCTATGATTCCTCAGATTCCATACCTTATTTTATACAAAGGAGGCATCAAATATAAAAGAAATCTGCCTAAAACCTAGAATAGCTTGGTTCACAAAACCCAATGTGGCTTCAACACACTTAATACTTTCAGGTCTACACTTTTATATTTTTCAGGAAAGTCAGAAAGAACAGGACACAAAAAAAATCACCTCTTAATTGTGCCTATACAATGGACACATGGATCTTAAAATTTAATTTCACAGCTTTATATGATTCTGTTATTCAAAGGTGATAGCACAGGTATTTATGAGTATTAAAGACAAAAGAGGAAGAAAGAGACGTGGGCAAGCATTCCTCCTAATTGAGCTCATTTGTGTTTTGATTACATCATTTCAGGCTTCACTGGCTTTTGGAAATGGTTTACATCAATAAACTCACTATCACTATAAAGAATGAGTTCTTGAAAAAGTGTTTATTATTTAAAATGTTTATTGTTTTCCAAACTTGCCTTACATATCTTATATGTGGAAGTCATGGGTGTGTATGACTTTATGGTTAATGAACCAGGACAGTTCTGTTGATTTCCTGAGTCCCATCTCAGGGGACTGTGTCAAATGGAACTATTAAATTCCCTATATGAGATGACAGTTATTCTTAATCCTGCAGGAACACCTACCACATATGGATCAGTAACAGCTTGTGGCAGTATAAACTAACAGATGTAGATTTTTTGAATAGAAGTAATTTTTATTGTGATACCAAATATAGATGACTGATAGTAAAATGGAACACGTTTCAATTATTGAAATTCAAATAACTATCTCACACATGTACATATTATCTAGAAATTTTCACTTGTGCAATATGGAGAGAGACAGGATTTTGAAAATATTAGGGTAATAATAAACTCAGAAAGGAAATGATGCTCCTTGCTTGGCATATGTTCTGCATCATCTGAATCATTTGACCTAGCTGCAGGTACTGCATAGAGACTTAAATCCAAGACTTTCCAAATTAGTCATTTCAGTCCCAATAAGAGTGTTGTAGACTAGACTAGTTTACATACATTTTAGGTAAACCTCAAAGAAACCCGATCATGAATCCACAAATCAATCCTGAAATGTCTGTATCAACACACAAGATTCTGCCACAGAATCATGACAGCATTTTTTAGTGGAACAGGTGTGCAGAATGGAATTATTCAGAGATACCAAGAACTCAAATTTCATAGTTTTAAAATGAAATCCCTCTAAAATATTAGGTTCTGAAGCACATTTAGCTTAAAGTTTGCTTTTAATATGAGTGGTGGGTATTATTGCCAGTAATAGTAGATAACATTGAGGGTGGTAGCCAATCCTGGTGGTTCTCAATCCTGGTGCAGGAAAGGACCAGAACTTCACATGAGGATATTTTAATTAAATTGGGTTTTGTCCTAAGCATGGTGTGTTGATATTTTAAAATATTCACATATATTTGCATAAATATATGTGCTAAACAAATCACATACACTGATAACATTATGAGAAGTATATTGGTAAATGAAACTAAAACCACTAGTTGAATTTTAAAAAATCTTACAATAACACTAGGTAATTATTGTCTCAATTTTAAACATAAATAGGTAATTATTGTCTCAATTTTAAACATAAATGGTACAGATGTGTTTACTAAGGTAAACACCTAAATATTTTCTTTTGCACATTTTCCAAACTACATCATGGAGTGACCTCACCAAATAATAACCCAGAATGACCTTTAAGTGCTGAGAAAGTATTTATGTGAAGTTCTGTTAAGTAGCACAAGAAGGGTGTGGCTTTGCTTGTTCTAAAATCCTCAACAACATATAGAAGGGTTTATGATCAAGAAAGCAATGAATATTATTCCAAAACCATTAGAGAATAAGAAATGAAAAAAGTTGGAGGGGGGCAAGGAACCCTCTTCTTCACTAGATGTTTTACTGAGATTATATTAGATTGATACACATGAACCATAGTAAAATATACAATTTCAAAAGTTCTTAACATTTTGTTATTCTTTCATCATTGACACATTGACAGGTGCTGTTCAAAAAAGAACACATTTATGGTTAGTGATAACAATGGTTATGTGCCTCTAAAGTAAATATGAATATCACAATTTGTCCAAAAAAGGAGAAGTTCTATACTATACAATTTTAGAATGCAAACACAAATTGAGGGAGGACTTCATTCACAGAAGAGGGTAATCAGAAAAACAAGAAGCTGAAAATATTCTGGAAGATAAGTAGAACATAATGTTCTCTGATATGGACTCTCTAGCATTCAAATAATGCAGTCCTAATTTTACACAGTGTTTGGGTATTCTAAGTCAAAATAATGAATACTGTTGTTTATGTGGTAATTGATTATTGGGTACTTTTTCTAAACCTCTTTTCTGTTTCAAAAGGTGTCCTAACAAAAGTGAACCAGAAAATATAACACACGTCTCTGAGTTCCATCTCATGGGACTCCCAGAGGACCCAGACCTGCAGCCCATCCTCTTTGGACTATTCCTGTTCCTGTGTCTGGTCTCAGTGCTTGGGAACCTGCTCATCATCCTGGCTGTCAGGTCTGACTCCCACCTCCACACCCCCATGTACTTCTTCCTCTCCATTCTTTCCTTGGCTGACATTGGTTTCATCTCCACCACAGTCCCAAAGATGATTGTGGACATCCAAACTCACAGTAAAGTCATCTCATATGTGGGCTGCCTGAGTCAGATGTCCCTTTTTTATTATTTTTGGATGTATGGATGAAATGCTGCTGACTGTGATGGCCTATGACCGCTTTGTGGCCATCTGTCACCCCCTGCATTACTCAGTTATCATGAATCCTCGCCTCTGTGGCTTCTTAGTTTTGGTGTCTTTTGGTTTTAGCCTTTTGGAATCCCAGTTGCACAATTTGATTGCCTTACAGTCTATATACTTTGAGGACATGGACATTTCCAATTTCTTCTGTGACCCTTCTCAGATCCTTAGTCTTTCTTGTTCTGATATCCTTACCAAAGATATAGTCATGTATTTTGTTGGTGTGGTCTATGGTTTTCTTCCTCTCTTGGGGACATTTTTCTCTTATTATAAAATTGTTTCTTCTATTCTGCGAATCCCATCATTAGGCAGCAAGTACAAAGCCTTCTCCACTTGTGGGTCTCACCTCTCAATTGTTTGCTTATTTTATGGAACAGCCATTTTAGTGTACCTTTCTTCAGATCAGTTATCATTCACCAGAAAGGGTGTTGTGTCCTCAGTGATGTACACTGTGGTCACCCCCATGCTGAACCCCTTCATCTACAGCCTGAGTAACAGGGACATTAGAAGTTCCCTGAGGAGGCTGCATGGGAGAACAGTGTGATCTCAGGTGTGTGGAATCCATTTGGAATGTACGCCAGAAACTCAGCAAAACTAAACATCTAGACATTAAATTTGCTTCCTTGATCACATTTTTTTGAGTTTGATGTCTTTATGTCCACATCTTGCTTCATAGTGGTATTGTGGCTTGCAGAGGCCAGAAAAGGAGGAATTGGAAGTGTCTTAATGGGTATAAAGTGTGTTTGGGAACATGAAATGTTCCTCGAGATGGAAGATGGTGATGGTTGCACAAGGAGTTGACTGTAATTACTGCTACTGAGCTGTGCACTTGATCACGGCAGAAATGACTGTATTGTCATCTGTATTTTGACAATATTACCTATGAGTCAGAAAAACCAGTGGAATTTTAGGGAAAAAACAAAAGAGAAATAAAGAGTACGTACAAGTTTTCTCCTCTCTAAGAAGAGTTGTGAAGCTACAGGAGACATTCACTTTCTCCTCTTCTTCTCCTCTGACATGAGGATATCCTTAGTGACTGGGATGTTGTGGATAAATTTGGCCAAGTATGAGCACTATACTTGGACCTGCAAAGTCTTGTGAGAGTAAATAAGACTCTGATTCCTCCATCCCTTCTGTTTGAAGCCTCCAGTCCCGTGGGCTCCATAACTGTGTCTACCCTCCCATGGTTTTCTTCACTGGAAAACTCCTATATGACCCTGGTTTTATGTTAATCTTTAGGACAGAGGCTCAGCCTTCACTGGACACCAGTCCTTGTGTTGTGGGGTCTGGTTATCAATGCATAGTGAGACCACAGAGACTAAAGTAGGAAAAAAATTTATTTGGGGCAAAGATAAAAAAACACTGATGCGTCAGGACCACTACTCCAAGTAAGGGAAGTGGTAGGGGGAGGGAATTCAGCAAGCTGGTTTTGAAAATGAAAACCATAAAATAATCCTGGCAGGCTGACAATAGGTGCCTTTTTCCTTTTTTTTTTTTTTTTTTTCTTTTTTCCCCAAGGAGTGCAAGCAGCCAGGTCCAGCTTATCTATTTCAGGTTGCACCTGCAAGGTTAACAGGGCGAGCTAGGTGGCGGGGAGCCAGAGCACCCATATCTGAAACCCGCAGCTTCTCGGGCATCTGAAGGGATGGGTTGATTCATACAAATGGTCACAATGTTCTTAACTCATGGCCACATTATTTTCTCTCGGGTACTGTCCTTATATTTACCGCAGTCAGCACGACTCAAAGATTTTATTCACACTCATTTTGGTTTGGTCAATCTTAACCAGATGTATTTGTTTTATATCAGAGGGTCTCTACCTTTTCTTTCATAAGGGGTCTCCACTCTTCCACACTGGGATGTTGTAACTCCATTCCTTATTCATAATCCAGCAGAGAAGGAGCAAGACCCACTAAGTGTGAGGACACTGGTGGATGGAGAAAGGCCTGTCAGAATCTTCATTTCCTATCGGGTCCCCTCTGCCCGCAGAGAGAGACACGACAAATGTCTGAAGCTTTGGAAGTTTATTGTGCACAGTGCTTCTCTTACGCTTCTCTTTCCCCTAGCTTCTGCGCACTCCCAGCTTCCCTTCTCCCAGCTTCTTCCAGCTCAGCTCCAGCCGCCGCTTCTGCTGCTGCTGCTGTCGCCGCCCTTCTGCTCCGTCCGTTCCGTTTCTCTCATCCGTTCCTCAGCTTCTGCCCCCTACTCTCCCACCCACCAGGCTTATATACACTTCAGTCAATCAAGGGAGAGTACACGAGATGAACGCGGACAGCTGCAGGCGCAGGATGGGTACACGAGGGGAGGCATGCTCTAATCACATTGTTAACTAGCCAATCATTAGAATTCGCTGGTTGTTTACTGTATAGCCGGCCGCTCTCGGCTCAGCGTCAGGCGCCATCTTGACCATGTCTAAGGCCGGGGTTCCCGGGAACCCCCACAGATCCCCCTTCTTTAATATTAAACTAAGGCTCGGGACCGTGTCTGTCTTAGGCTGAGTGGTCAGCATATGTCCTTACCCGTCATCAGAGCCTGCAGAGCATGCTGCAGCTCCTGTCTTAGGTTGGTACACAGCCACCTACTTCATTACCCGTCTTTGACTACCGATCCAGCATCAAGAGCCATACTAATGGGGGGCTGTCGGCCTTTAGGGCGGTCATGGCCTGATGAAAAATAATTTGATCTCTCTATTGGCTAGTTTGCAGATGCATGCCAAAACGAACGAAGAGAAGAAAGCCAAGGCAGAGGAGTACCACCATAGCTCCTAAGCTTGCCCACTGTTTGACAAATCTATAAACAGAAGAGGAACCTTATAGCCATATTAAATACAGAAACAATATACATCCCAATAGAGTTACAATATGGGTAACACAAAGCAGCTCTCAGGGAATAAACGCATCCCAGCCCCAAAAGTTCTTGCAAAGCATCCACTTGTTCTTATAATGAGTCCATTCTCTGATAGAGTCTCTATGGTCTGAAAGGCTGCAACTGCATTCTCGGCCGAATGATCGTTGTTGTGGTTGTGTCAATGCTGCTACTGCAAGGACTGTGGTGGCAGTGATCACAGCTGTTGCAATGTCAAAGCCTCTCCTGCTTCTTGATAATAGCACTGGCAATTCTATATCTGCAACAGAAACTAGGACTGGTAGGAAAATAGAAATGTGCAAATTGCACGGGTGGCAAAAGAATCATTCCAGCATTATGAAAGATAGCACACAGTCAATGAACAGTTAAGAGGTGTTATTAGAAATGTTAGTTGGTAGAAACATAAAAAAGAGAAAATACACAAGCTGACGTAGGAGGAAAAGCAATATCACAGCTAGGGTCAGCAGAACGAGTTGCTCTACTCTGGGTCTGATCTGTAGTATGATTCCAACGGCAAAGTGCAGAAATTCCTCCTGTTAAGGCAAAGAAAGGCTAGAAATATCCTTGTCACCAAAACAGCACGACCTGAAAAATCATCAGTAGAATTGACAGACTTGTAGAGAAATTGGTGAAAAGCAAGAAAAGGAAGGATAAAAAATATGTTAGTCAGAAATGAAAAATATGGCCAGGCTAACAATGGCCCATAGGTTCCGGGTTTGCCTTTCCGTCTGAGTTTCTGTTATTGGAGGAAGGCTCAGGCTCGTCACCGCGAGGAGGAACAGCATCACTTGCATGTTGTAAAACTCTGACCAGCCTTTCTGGAATCCAAACTGGAGTCTGCTGATCCTGTGGGAAAATACAAACAGACCCTCGGACCCAACGAAGGACTGGATCCGGTCCTTTCCAACAACCTGTCAGGATATCTTTCCATTTTGCCCATACTTGAGGAGTATTATGGGGATTATAATGTCGATCAGCTGCAGAATGGCCGTCCCTATCCAGAGTTAAGAAATTTAGAATGAAAAGAACTAAGTTTATCTTTAGGAGACTTGTAGGAGGCTCCTATTCCCCCTTTTTGTTTATTTAAACAATTTTTTAAAGTAAGATGTGCTCTTTCCACAATGCCCTGTCCCTGAGGATTATAGGGGATGCCAGTGACTGATTGGATGTTAAATGTTTGTAAAAACAACCGAAAGCTTTTGGAAGTATAAGCAGGACCATTATCTGTTTTAATAACTTTAGGTATGCCCCAGCCAGCAAATGCTTGTAGGCAGTGTTGAATGACATCTTTTACCTTTTCTCCAGAATGAGCGGAAGCCATAATGACCCCTGAAGCAGTGTCTACTGACACATGTACATACTTAACAGTACCAAATTCAGAAATATGGGTTACATCCATCTGCCAAATATGGCCAGGCAGCAGTCCCCTAGGGTTAACTTCAAAGGATTGCACTGGGATTAAAGGAGCACAATGTTGACAATTTTTTACTATTTGTCGAGCCATACATTTAGATATAGGAAATTTTCTGCTCAAAGTAGTGGAATTTACATGAAATTTTTCATGAAAGAGTTTTGCCTGTTCCTCTATGGAAAAAACAAAAATTGATTTGGTGGCCATATCTACCAAGTCATTAGCATTGGCCAAAGGTCCTGGTAAATTAGAATGAGCTCTAATATGTCCTACATAGAATAGATGTTTATGCTGTAGGATAAGGTTTTGTAGCGTAGTAAAATAAGAAGCTACCGTGGACATGGAAGAAATATGGGGTACCATTTCAAGAACCTGTAAAGCGTTAACGATATATAAGCTATCAGATAGAAGATTGAATGGCTGATTATCTGCCAATTTAAAGGCTAATATTACAGCTGCAAGTTCAGTAACCTGCGCGGAGTTGGGTGGAACTATTATGGTATGAAGTTGTTTACCGATAAGTACTGCACCTACTCCATTTTTGGAGCCATCAGTAAAAATGGTTACACAGTCTTTAAGAGGCTGGACACTAGTCACTTTTGGGAAAACTATGGGAGTATTTTTACAGAATTGAATCCAGGGATGTTGGGGATAATGGTTATCGAACTGAGCTGAAGTGGTACAATATAATACTGACCAATCATCATCATTATTAATTAACCATTTAATTTGCTGAGTGGAATAAGGAGTTATAATAATAGATGGGTGGATTCCAAAAACAGTAATGCAAGATTCTATTCCTTTGAATATTACCTGTGCAATAGCTTGGGGATATGATTGCAATGTTTTAGCTGGAGAGCTAGGGAGATTTATACTTTGCAGAGGTCCTCCTTGCCAAACTATGCCAAAAGGGGTATGCTTCTCTGAGATTATGATTAAACTTAATGGTTGAGTAGGATCACAATGATCAATGTAACACTGCTGAAGTCTATTCTCTACTAGCTGTAAGGATATCCGTGCTTCAGGAGTAAGTTTCCTAGGGGAATTCAAGTCAGGATTACCTTTTAATATATCAAATAAAGGTTTTAATTCCCCTGTGGATAATTTTAAATAGGATCTGATCCAGTTAATGTCACCTAAGAGTTTCTGAAAATCATTCAAGGTATTCAATTGATCTGTCCTGATGGTCAACCTTATTGGTCTGACTGTAGTAGCAGTGAGCCTTGTACCCAGATATTCTTGGATCTCCTCTAATTGTAATTTTTCAGGGGCTATCGTTAGTCCTCTTTTTTCTAATGCTTGAGTTATAAATTGTAATGCTTCTAACAAAACTTCTTTTTCTGAATGGCAAATAAGTATGTCGTCCATATAGTGATAAATCAACAATCTCTTAAACTTTTGTCTAGTAGTTGTTAACGCTTTATCTACGTATATTTGACATATAGTAGGACTGTTAGCCATACCTTGAGGCAACATAGTCCATTCGAATCTCTGGTCAGGCTGAGTATGATTAAGAGAGGGCAAAGTAAAGGCAAATCTCCAGCAATCATTTTTGTGTAAGGGTATAGAGAAAAAGCAATCTTTTAAATCCAGAATAATAGTAGGCCAATTTTTTGGTAATGCAGTGACAAGAGGGAGTTCACATTGGACGGGTCCCATAGGGTACATTTGTTCGTTTATGGCTCTTAAATCATGTAATAACCTCCATTTTCCTGATTTTTTCTTTGTTAAGAATATTGGAGTATTCCAAGGAGAGGTAGAATGTTGTAAATGACCTGCTTGTACCTGCTCTTGTACTAACTTATGAGCTGCCTCTAGCTTCTCTTTTGTTAGGGGCCACTGTGGAATCCAGCGAGGCTTATCATCTTTCCATACTATAGGGATTGATGGTTTATCAGTGGCCCCTAGGAAAAACCCAACCCATGAGAATCATTTTTTGGTGGAAGTAAAGGCAGTGGTTGGGTAGATCCTTGGCTATGTCTTCCTAATCCTTTTTTATCATCATAATTCATATTTTGTAGCATATTTCTTACAGGAGTCCCTTGGTAAATCTGATCAGTGGTGAGTTTCATATCCATTTGCTGCAGGACGTCTCGTCCCCATAGGCTAATAGGAACATTACAGACATATGGTTGAAATATTCCTGTGTGTCCCTCTGTATCTTTCCATGATAATGAAGAAGCACTTTGATTGGGGCTCTCTGCTACTCCTAAGCCTCTCAAGCTCTGAGCTGCTGTGATCAATGGCCAGTGCTTTGGCCAGACCATTGCGCTAATAATGCTTTTGTCTGACCCCGTATCTAATAAACCTGTAAATTCCATATTTCCCACTTTTAATTTTAGGAGGGGCCTCTGTCCCATATCCATAGTAAGGTTTATTAAAGTGGTTCCTGTTGATCCAAAACCTCCTTGTCTTTTATTTGTACTTTCACTGGGCCACAAGGAATGTCGACTGGGCAATATAAGCATTTGTGCAATGCGATCCCCTGGAGAGATGACCGTAATTCCTTTTGGTGAAGAGACCAAGGCTTTTATTTGTCCAGTGAAATCAGGATCAATAACCCCTGGGTGTACTATAAGTCCTTTTAGTGTTGAGGAACCTCTACCTAGTAATAGCCCTACACTGTTCTGTGGGATTTTTTCATGGCAGTCGGTATCAATCATCTGCACCCCCATATCTGGGGTTAGTATGAGTCTGGAGGTGGCACAGATGTCCAATCCGGCACTTCCTGAGGTGGCTCTGCGCTCCCCTTCTCTGTGGGAGGATACCACCGTCGGGGAACTTGTTGAATTACCCCGTATATTTGTTGCGGGCCCCGGGGAGGGCCCTGTCTCCCATTTTTTTTTTGAAGTTCAGGATTCGACCCTAGGAAATTATCCTCCCTATCTCTAATAGGCTGACAGGCACTATTCCGATGACTTCCTCTTCTGCATCTTGGACATAGACCTGGGGCATAAGGTGTAACAGATTTTACTATAGTTATCTCTTATCTTTTGTTAGGGCATTATCTCCTTGCTGCTGATTTTGTGCATCTATTGAAACGTATTGGCCTTCTCCTATTAACATTTCTATCGGGAAACCTTGCCACTATGTTTCTGCAAGCAGTTTCAACAGCTATTTCTTGCTACTGAGCTTCCCCAATTAGCCATTGTTCTCCAGATAACACTGCTCTGCATACCTGTCTCCAATAGTCTTAACTGCCTCTTTAAAGTTTTTCTAATGGTTGATGGTATTTCTATTTGCTCCTCAAATACGGGCAGGTTCTACAGATTTTGAAGCTCTTTTTATTAGGCTTAGGTTTCTCCTACCTTTTTCCCTTGTTCTTAAGTTTTCACTACCACTTGGTTATTTATTTTTTGGGGGTTCTTTATGTTAAACTTAATTCCCTTTTTTCCCTTGTTCTCAGATTTTTTGAGCAATTATTTTCTAGGTCACCACTACTCAATCTTTCCTCACTTTATTCTCTTTAAGCGTTCTTTTCTGTTACTATTAAATCCTGTTCATGAAGATACCCCTTGTGGCACACTAAGCGGCTTTTCTTACTTTAGCTGTTTTTTTTTTTTTTTTCTCAATGGCTCCCATTGTTTTTTTAATGGTTCCCTGAGGGGTTACTGCATTCAGACCCTATTGTTACTAATTTGAATAGCTTTAGTTTTGGCAATTACAATAACAGTGGCCTAGCTGCCAGGAGCAACGAGATTACTGAAAGGAAAACTATCAAGTGCGTATTAAAATTTTTATAGCGGCTTTTCACGTAGGACCGCTTCAAACGTGTTTCTACTTTCACTTTAATTAGACCGCGTTCCACGCGCCAGGACCGCTAATGGCGTGTCCCGATACCCCCCGACCCGCGTTCTACGCGTTAGGATCCCGGTACCCCTCAACCCGCGTTCCACGCGTCAGGACCGCTAATGGCGCGCCCCGAGACCCGCGTTCCACGCGTCAGGACCCCAATACCTTTCAACCCGCGTTCTACGTGTCAGGACTCCTGATACCTTTCAACCGGACCGCACTCCGCGTGTCCCCAGGACCGCCAATTGCGCATCCTGACACCCTTTAACTTTTTTATAACCGGTTCAACTTGTATACAAAAAAAATTTTTTTCAAATATCTTACCTTGTTTTCTTTTATAAGGCCTTCATCTTCCCGGGTTTCAGCGCCAGTTATCGGGTCCCCTCTGCCCGCAGAGAGAGACACGACAAATGTCTGAAGCTTTGGAAGTTTATTGTGCACAGTGCTTCTCTTACGCTTCTCTTTCCCCTAGCTTCTGCGCACTCCCAGCTTCCCTTCTCCCAGCTTCTTCCAGCTCAGCTCCAGCCGCCGCTTCTGCTGCTGCTGCTGCCGTCGCCGCCCTTCTGCTCCGTCCGTTCCGTTTCTCTCATCCGTTCCTCAGCTTCTGCCCCCTACTCTCCCACCCACCAGGCTTATATACACTTCAGTCAATCAAGGGAGAGTACACGAGATGAACGCGGACAGCTGCAGGCGCAGGATGGGTACACGAGGGGAGGCATGCTCTAATCACATTGTTAACTAGCCAATCATTAGAATTCGCTGGTTGTTTACTGTATAGCCAGCCACTCTCGGCTCAGCGTCAGGCGCCATCTTGACCATGTCTAAGGCCGGGGTTCCCGGGAACCCCCACAATTTCCCTTCAAGAGAACAGACATGAAAGTCTGGGTGTCAAGACAGGAGGATATCGATATTAAAAGTTCAGCTATGAACTCTATGTGGAATTCATGTTTCTGGTTATTACGGGGGTGCCAGGAAACTCATATGAGATTGTGATTTCCTCCTGCATTGATTCTGGTTACCTCAGATATTTCATCCATAAGAGCACAATGTTGATGAAAACCATTTCCTGTGTACTCCAAAAAGATGATGAAGAGAAGGATGGCAGTATCCATAATGTCATGAACTGATCTTGATGGATTCCTAATTGCCAGGATCTGACTTCTGTGCTCTGCTCTGTATAACTCATTTCATTGCATCTTCATTATCTTTCCACAGTGTAAACTCCTATATTATTATTATTCTTGTTTAGAAAAGGGAGGAACGTTGTATTTTTATGTTGGTCTGGGTCTAGGTGTAGGGCCTCATGACAGAACCCCTGAACGCTGCCTACTTAGCAACATGACCAGAACTTTCACTGGCCTGTCTCTTCAGAAGGGGACGCCTTTCCCCCTGTGCTAGTCCTTCGTGCAGTTACTGACACACCACAGGGAGAGGCATGGTTGAAAACCCCTGGGTCAGTGCAGGGCGGGCCCTTCTAGATGACAGGCTAAGGTCACAGTCAGAGCAGACCAACAATGAGCAGCTCTGACCTCATTTTCCCCCAATCCAGGGTGTCCCCCAGCTGTCCACAGCCTGCCCTGACCTTATACCAGCCTACTCAATCTCAAAAGAAGACATTCAAGCCAGGGTTTTATACCATATCTACTCGGAACTGGCCCAAGTTTTGAATCTGTACCTGTGATTTAGAAATTTGAACCTCTGCTTAAAATTTTATGATGTTATGAAACAATGAAAAGCTAGGTGCATTTGATCCATTCGCTGAGTGGATTTATGGTTGATACATCTGCTTTAAGTAAGATTAAATTCATGTGTGTTTCCTATGTGACTAGAAATTGATGTATGTATGAAATTAGGGCAAAATAAAATTTAGGTATTATAAATAATTCCTTTATCCTCACATTTTTCTCTGCATTTATTATTATTTATTTTGTTGATTAAAATTCTGTCAAGGGTTAGATGAAATTTCAGTATAGTTTCCATTTGAATTTTCTGGATTACTAAGAATCATGAAATTTATTTTTCATATATTTATTGGCCATTTGCATTTCTTGATTTGATGAATATCTGTTTAGTTCATTTGCTCATTTTTAGATTGGGTTTTCTGGTGTGAAGTTGTTTGAGTTGCATATATAACTTATGTGATGTGGAAGATACAGCAGTATTGCAAGATAATTTTTATGATAATAAACTCAAAAAATTGACTTTTGCTTATTTAGAAAAATTAGCTAGTAGACAAAAAATGAATTAAAAAAC
This sequence comes from Sciurus carolinensis, assembly GCF_902686445.1. Lineage (NCBI taxonomy): Eukaryota > Metazoa > Chordata > Mammalia > Rodentia > Sciuridae > Sciurus > Sciurus carolinensis. The sequence continues at coordinate 11,428,600 of NC_062229.1, forward strand.
TAAAAAAATTGGACTCTCCCTCAGGTAATGCCATTTGAAGTAGTTCTACATACCCCTCCAAGGGACAAAGCTGCGTGTCTAAGGGAAGTAGTACATTTCAGAGGTAATAGGTGTTGTGTTGTAGACTGCTTAGATGAACTTTGGCAGTTTTAGGTAAGTTTTAAGAATCCAATTTCTGGATCAGTAAGTCAATACTGATATGGAAACGTTCAGCAAGGAAATATACTTGCCAATATTCTGATATTGGTTGTCTTTCAGGAACAGAAATGCATCTGAATGGAATCAGGCAGAGATGCCCAGAACTTAAATTTCATAGATAATAAATCAAATCTGTACAAACTATTAGACATAAACACACATCATTAATGTTTATATATTAATATAAGAAATGGGTATTATTTGTAGTACTAAGAGATAATACTAATGGGTTATTACCCAAATGCCAGAACACATTCTCAGGTGAACAAAACAAAAAATCAATAAGAAGCAAGATCTAAGAAGTCCAAGTTTGTCAAAGTGAGAAGAATTCTTGAAGAGGGTGGACCTCAGCTGTGAGCATTCCACTTGGGAACACTTGAACTCAGTTCAAATGTTCACCATACTGGGTGTTATTTTTTGGTTTCATTTTTTCCAACCCGCTTTTGTGTTTTAAAAATTGTCCAAGTTATAGAGAATCATGAAGTCTAACTAACACCTCAGAATTTCATCTCCTGGGTCAGTATGAGGACCCAGACCTGCAGTCCATCCCCTTTCTACCTTTCTGTTCTATCCTTGTACCTGACCACAGAGATTTGTAACCTACCTGCTCAGCATCCTGACCATCAGCTCAACTGCCAATATCAATCCCTATAAGCTTCTTCCTCTCCAACCTTCCCTAAGTTGACATCTGTCACATCTCCTCCACAGCCCCAAAGATGATTGTGGACATCCAAACTCACAGAAGAATCATTTTCTAAGTGGGATGCCTGATACAGATGCCCTTTGTTCTTATTTTTGGATATATGGTTGGTATGCTTCTGACTATGATGGTTCATGACTGTCACCCCCTGCCTTTGTCTGTCATCATGAACCTTCAACTCTATGTCTTCTTGGCTTGATGAACTTTATGATCAGTTTATGAACTCCCAGATGCACAGTTCAATTGTTTTGCAATTAACATACTTCAAGGATGTGCAATTTTCTACTTTCTGAACCTTCTCAACTCCTTAATCTTGTCAGGTCTTATTTTCCAAAAGTATAGAAAGTATATTTTGTTGATTCAATTTCAGGTTTCTCCCTCTCTTGAAATCCCTTTTGTCTTACTCTAAAATTGTTTTTCCCATCCTGAGAATCCCATCATCAGGTTGAAAGTATAAAGACTTCTCCTCCCCAAGGGTCTCCATAATGCCATTGGTCTGTGCATTTAACACTGGTCAATTTTTGTTATGTGTATTTTACCCCAGTATGCGATTGAAATTAAAAGGAGATGAATCTTTTTTAAAAAATTAAACATTTGAAGAGAACTCACAAACTTCATCCTGAGAAAAAGACAGTCCCAAAACTTTGTGGACATTCTTTTTCTCTTTTCCTACTTCTTCCACTAACATCAGGAAGTTCTTGGAGATTTGGATGACATGGACCAGTTTGGTTAATTATGAGCTCTGGGCTTGGTCAATGACTCCAGTCTAGTCAGCCCCACACCTTCAGCTGCCTCTCATGTACATTTCTGCCTCAGGAAGCTCTCCTGTCTATCACCTTACTCATATCAACCCTGAGTGCAGAGCCTGAGACCTCACTGGGCACCAGGCAGAGGAGGGGCATTGGATCCTCAGCTCTTGGTCATGACCCAGGAAGAGGCAACTTTTTCCAGTAAGTGCTGAGGGAGAGGAGAGATAATGGAAGGACCGGTGGAAGCAGTCATCAGCAGGATGCACAGTTAAGGATGCATTGATCATAAGGGTAGATATAAACATGCTGAATACCATCTGCTGTGACTTTGAAATGTAGGTACTTTGTGGTAGTGGATGTGCCAAATGGTTTGTTCAAAGCTTTTATTTCTTCCCACCCTGGTTCTACTTTACTGTACACATCTTATCCATGTTGTTGGAAAATGTGTCCCTGATAGCTATTCAATAAGGTTTGTGAAATTGATGAGGATGAGAACAGTAATCATAAGTCCTGAACCAATATTGAGGGCTTCCTAATTGGGAGGTGCTAATCTATATGTTTCATGTGGCTTCTTGTATTTAATGTTCATAGTCTTCCCTAGTTATGTGCCCCCACAATATTATTCTTTTACTGAAAGAGGACAGTATTTTTATGTAATTTGAACTAAGTTGTGAGGTACAAAAATTGAGGCAGTGGTTGGAGTGAGCTGTCTGATTACAGAATCAGGGCACCTTGCTGTCAGGATCCTGGCAGGTTCTCCTTTTCACACCCCACCCAGACATTCCCCCCACGTCATTCGAGGAAAAGACCCCAGGCTCACTGAGCTCTTCTACTTGGGGGTTACAGAGGGGTCACACAGGGGAACGGTGGGTGGTGGCCCCTGAGTAATGCATTATATGACAGCTGAGATCACAGGAAGCAAAGATCACAGGAAGAGAAGGCACGCCATCTACAACAAAGATCCCTCTCTTTCCCCATGGCAGGGTATCCATCCAGTTGTTCTCTCTTAAAAGGAGAGACACACTCTGGTGTTCACTTCAATCCTCCTCAGGAAGCCAATCAGAGGTTTAAAGTGTGCTTCAGATATACCTGATTTACCTGGTTTAAAGGACCAACCTCTACTTAAAACCTTCTGGCAATATTTTAATGGGACATTAGCAACTTAGTGCATCATATTCAGAGACAATCTATTTGTCCCCTTGGAATGTCTGTGACATAGAGCAGATTATTAATTTCTATGATACAACATTATCATTATTTTAGTTGACTTACCATTGATAAAGATGAATTGGATAATGGATAACAGATATAGATGCTCCATATTTAACATTATATACATATCAAATGAGAGTGAAATAAAATTTAGGTAATATTATTCTTAAAGGTAAGATTAATCTTCATATGATTTGACTAGAAGATACTATTGCTGAAAGTTACCATATCCAATTTCAATAGCAGGACATGGTATTTTTGTCCTCATGTAAGTAGATGCTAGATTTGTGGAAAGAAATGCCCAACCCTATCTTATCTTGGAACCCCTATTCCCATAACCTGCCTTCCCCACAAGAAGAATTAATAATGAAAACCTGTGTTAAGCACTGAGTAGATCTTGTTTGGTTTGCAAAAATTGTCTGCCACCAGCATATGCCCAACGCTCCAGGCACCTTTCTGTTTGCAGTGTCCTCTCTTTGAGGAACGTCCCAATAAAATGAGATCGAAGAAACAATTGCTTTTTTTTGCTTCATCTATCATGGGCACATAGTCTCTAAACTTTAATTTAATTGCACCTAAATTATTGATTGATTCAAAGATCATGGCAGACGTTCTCCTGGGAATAAAGAAGCACAAAGAGAAGGGGGCGGGTGAAACTTCTGGGTTGGGCTGACCCATTTTGGGGTTTCACATCATTCCAAGCTCCACTGACCTTTGATAACTGTTTTTGGAAGGAACATGCTATTTCCATAATGACAGAGTTCTTTATTTGATAAAATGAGCAAATGATGAAATGTTTACTAATTTCTTTTAGGCGCTACCCATGATGGGGAGATGGGCATTTTTCTCCTGATTTCTATAAAACATTGTGAGTGTGGAGATGGACAGATTTATATACATTCTCTGTACAGTAACAGGTCAATGAGGTGGAACTAAAATTTGGATTTCCTGACTCATATCATAGGGTACTATCTCCTATACTTCACCCCAACAAAAATATCATTCCCTATTCAATACAAAATAATCATGTAAGGAATGTTGTTAGATATATTTCAGAAATATATTTGACAATACATCCTTAAAGAAATAAGTTGTTTTTAGGATTATTATTTTTTAAAATTAAGTCACAAAACGTAGGTTATTAATAATTAAAGTGAAATGTCAGTCATTGAAATGCAAAGAACTATCCCCATTCACATATTGTGTGCAAATCTTACTTGTGTGATATGGACAAAAGCTAAAGTTTTTGGAAAGTTGATTCTAAAAATAATCTGGTGAATGTCATTGGGAATTTATTTGGAATTGCATTGAATTTGTATAGCACTTTTGGTAGAATGGTTATTTTGACAATGTTATTTCTGTCTATCGAGGAACATGGGAGATATTTCCATCTTCTAAGATTTTCTTCAATTTCTTTCTTTAGTATTCTGTAGTTTTCATTGTAGAGGTCTCTTTTGTTAGAATGATTCCCAAGTATTTCTTTTTTTTGAGGCTATTGTGAATGAGTGGTTTTTCCTAATTTCTCTTTCAGAGGATTCATCACTTATTTATAGAAATTCATTAGACTTATGCATATTGATTTTATATCCTGATACTTTGCTGAATTAATTTATTAGTTCTAGAAGTTTTCTAGTGGAGTTTTTTGGATCCTCTAAATATAGAATCATGTCATTGACAAATAGTGACAGCTTGAGTTCTTCTTTTCCTATTTGTATCCCTTTAAATTTTTTGGTCTGTCTAATTGCTCTGGCTAGTGTTTCAAGGACTATGTTGAATAGAAGTGGTGAAAGAGGTCATCCCCGTCTTGTTCCAGTTTTTAGAGGAAATGCTTTCAGTTTTTCCCCATTAAGAATGATGTTGCCTGTGGTCTTAGCATAGATAGCCTTTACAATGTTGAGGTATGTTTCTACTATTTCTAAAGACATTTCCTCACTCATATATTGGCTTATAAAAGTGAGAATTTGGACAACTTTTAGCTCCTGAGCCTTGGATTTCTCAGGGGCAAATTAACTGCAATAGTACAGTTTTTTAAACACCTTCAAATAATTGTACTTACGTATGTCATGAGCCAGTCAAACCATAGTTCCCCATTAACGATAGCTCCTCTTATTAAGGGATTTATTTTCAAATGTGTATTCCTAGAATGCATAAGTAATCTGGTTTTAGAAATTATGTGACTTGAAACATACAAAATGTTTTTATTAAATAATGTGAACACTAGGCACTCCTGCTATTAGGTTATGTGGCCTGCCAAATTCACCTCTAGTATGTATTCACGCAAACATCAATAGCATCCTTTCTACTAAATTCATCTTGAAGGGATATGTATTCAGGTTTCATTACATTAATCAATGAATAATCAAATTCTTAGTTTTTATGACTTGTGGGAACCTTTTGGGTAGACTCTGGACAATTTCCAAAGACCATGATTCCCATGTCTTAACTTCATTAAGACAGACAACTATATATTTTATTAAAGGCTTAATTAGGTGATAACACATGCAAAATCTAAAAGAAATTCATTGGAGTGAGAGGACCACTCTATTGAGAAAAACTCAGCAGGTACTGGGTATGCTTGTTGTATCTGGGATGAGTGACAGGAGTTTAGTGTGATGTCATAGTGTGACTTTAAGGCTGAAAGAGGACCATGTCTCCTTTCAACTTCAGTTCCAAGAGCAGCATAGTCAAATCTGTGGGAACAACCACTACAGAAGAGAAACGTATATGCATCTGCCAGTTCTTCTGTAGAAAAGTTTGCTGATGAACTGGAGTCTTGATGGGTTGTGGGCCATAGTGGAAACAAAGGGACAGCTCCATGTTCCTGGGGTATTTAGGAACCAATGTGCTGATAGAAGGATAGGCCTGGTCCTCCTTGGCTCTGTCACGTGCTTGCTCTCACTGATAAGCCAGCTTCTGCATTCTGAGATTCTCCATGGGAGTCTCTTGTGGCTACAATTTAAGGGAGGCCTCTGGCCACCATCCTGTAAGAACCCGAATCCTGCCCACAGCTGCATGAAATAACTTTGCAGCAGATCCTCAGCTGTGAAGCCAAGAGGTGAGTGATACCTAGCTGGCACCTCAACTGCAGTCTTCTAAGATATTCTGAAATATCAGTGGGGTAAAATGTTACCAAAAGACTTTGTAAAGAACAGTAGTTTCTCATATACCAACATATATCAAATAAACAGGAAAAAAAATCAGAATTGGACTCTTATCCATGTTAGCGAAAAACATATATCACAAAGGAATAGGAATCCCAAATCACAGGCTCCTAGTGTAGAAAGATAAAATATGAAATCTTGTCATCTTGTACAACAAGAATGAAACCCTATGGCATTCTGTTAAAAGAAAGGAGTCAGACAAGGAACTCCCTTAAACATAGTATCCAAAATAGTCCAACTCATGAAAGCAGAGATAAAAAGATTGTTTAACAGAGAGTTGGGGTGGGTAGATGTTGATTGAAGGAGACACAATTTAGTTAGGAGAAATAACTTCAAAGGATGCATTATATATCATTATTTTATTTTATTTTATTAATTAATTTAATTATATTAATTATTTTAGTTAATAAAAGTAAATTGTGTGCTTGTCATAAAAGGGAAGCCATTATACAGAATGGGGAAATGAGCAAAGAAATAAGAAGTCATTTTTCCAAAGAACATATATAGTGCCTGCCAACAGGCACTGGAAGATACTCTATTAATCATGGGTAAATGCAAATCAAGAGCACAATGAGATTATTAACATTAATCATAGAGAACAGTGGATTTCATTGTGGCACATATGTAAATGCATAAAACAATCTTACCAATTTCACATACTTTTCATGAAATTGAAAATAACAAGTATTGGCAAGGATATGAAGATATTAGAACTTATACACATTGGAATTTAAAACATACTCAGCTATTCCTCAATTAAACATACGATGACCATATAAAAGAGAAGTTCCATTCTTGAGATTATTACTACAGTAATTAAAACAGGTATAGGCATTTGCTTGCTTAACCACTAGGGTAGGTTCTAAGAAATGTTGGTTGGAGATTTTATCATTGTGCACCATCATAGAACATATTAAACTAGGATGAGTAGGAAGTCACTGTATGCAGGCTCTGCTGACTGAAGTGTCATCATAACACAACTACTCAAACACAGGTTCTTGAATATCCATGGCAGCACTGCTCATAATATCCACAATATGGTAATGACCCAATTGTCCAAAAATGGATGAAGAGATAAACAACTTGTGTGTATACATACAGTAGAATATAAGGTAACATTACCAATGAAAGAGTTAAAATAAAGGAGGAAAAGAAGGAAGAAGGAAATGAGGGGGAAAAAAATCACAGAGCTAATGGCAAAATTAGATGATAGATGGAATGGATTAAAATATTCAAAAACTACATCAGTCATAAATAAAATCCTGTAAATAATAAGTGCAAAATCATGAGTTAAAAATAAGTGATTACATTCTCCATGACACAAAATCTCAGGGGTGTGAATGCCCAGAGATTGTTAGTTAACTAAAGCCAGGGAAACATCTCTGAAGACCAATTTAGTATGTGAAGGTGGGTAGAATAGTCTCCTCTGAAATAGGAATATCCACACCAAGAGAGTAAGGCGGGGTCATTGTTAATCACTGGAGGGAGGAAGGAGGCAATCTTCAGGCTGAGCGGACAGAAGGTGTAGTCACCCTGTGGTATGGCGGACTCCACACACCAGGGGCTTTGAGAGGCCTGTGTGATGGAGAACTGGGGATAAAGCTCAAGAGGGACCAACGTGTGAGGCTGACTAAAGCTTCCGTTAGGCTGCTTTAAATTCCCATCACACTGGCAGGTTCAGAGTCATCTGAGGTCTAGAGGTTGTGATGGTTTGGCTCACCATTTATCTTTCAGGGACTCACTTGCTTCACCAGCCACATTTCCAGAGCAGAGCGAGTAGCAATGTTGGAGACATACTATTTAAATACAAATGTGTTCTCTAACACAAAGGAGAAGTCATCATGCCTATGACATGCCTGAAGATTCGCCAACGGGAGGAGTGAGGGTGAATGCCGTCCATTCCTGTCTATTTTGAAAGAGAAACTCAAGATGAGAGGGAACAACTATTCTGTGACTTGAGCCTGTTCACCATAAGGAAATTTGTTAACATAATACAAACAAAATAGGTCAATGAATATGAATCCTACATAAAATCATAGTTGAAAACCGCATTTGAAAAGCACCATCAGGCATTTGTGTGGTTACCATCCAGGACTGAGACTGCCCACAAACAGAAACCATGAACATTTTCCTGACCCAGTAAAAAATGTTTTTTTTCCACCAACAGCCAACAGGAAATGTTACCGTAAAATTCGACAGTATTCATGCCAAATTCATGAACATACCAAGACAGTCTCTTCCAACTTCTGTCATCTGATATTTTCCTAAACTTTCAAAGGAATTGGAACTAGGAGTAAAGGAATTTGGATTAATAAACATCAGAAACAATGATACTCATTGGGAAATGCTGCTGTGGACACTAAAGTGAAGTAATAATGATAAAATACAGAAATAATAAGAGCTTTCAAATAACTACAGACAAATCTGCCATGGAAATAGGGAGAAAAAAATAGAAAACTCAAGTTACATTTGTAAGAAAGTAGATAGTACTCCACGTGTAACAGATCTTTGGTGATTTAATAATAAACAAACAATCAGAGGCAGAAAATTTGACAGGAGGCTGCAGTTTATAAGGAAGCCTGGAGAAGAGTTAGGGACTCAGCAGAAACAAAACAAAACATAACCCAAAACAAAAAAACAAAACAAAAGCTGGTGCTGAGGCAGATCAGAAGAGTGAAAAGGGAAGCAGAAGAACAGCTGGAGGAGACATCTCAATGGAAACCTCTTGAAGGTCCTTCTAAGAGACCTCCCTTCCTAGACTGAAGGAATAGGGGGCTTTCTCAGCAAGACGTCCTAGAGGCAAAGCCCAGTGCCACCTTCTCTCCTGGTTTCCTCCTGCTCCGTCAGCCTCCCTGGGACACCAGCTGTCATGAGTGGTTGTCACTGAAGTGTTCTCTTCTCACCATCTGTCTGAAGGAATGGTGCAGGATTTTTAAACTGAATGTGATTAGGGAACTCCACGTAAGGGGCACCAGGAGCATCATTAAATTTTCTACTGTCTCACAGTTTGAATTCTCAGAGGTCCTCAGTAAATACAGCTCCCTTGGGGTACAAAGAAGAGAGCAGATAGGAAACATTTCAGTGAATTTTGTGTCCATTTAGACAGAATTGAATGTAATTTATTTTTTATTCCAAGGAAAACCTCTTTTCCCCACCTCGGTTTGTTTTCAAATTCATGAGGTTTACTCTTAGGGATGTTTAATTTCTACAAAGAATCAATCCCAGGAGCAATCTCTCTGTGATAATACCTCCTTAGAGGAATGATTTGAAATGTTTTGGATAATATATATACACAATGTTATGAAGAAAAAGAAGTCCTTTCTTTTCAATGTTTCCCAATTTTTAAAACATTTTTCAGATGTATTTTTCTTTTTTAAATTCATTTTTAATGTATTTTTTCTATCTTAGATTAAAGTTTCTATTCAACTTCTACAACATGTTTATGAGTATTGTATTTTGTGTAATGGCTAAATCTAGACAATTAACATAAGCATAATCTCACATAGGTATTTTTGTGGAGAGAACATTTAACACATACTCAATGTTTTCTGTACACTATACCCTCATTAGCTATGGCCACCACTGTACAGTCACCATGCTGTACATCTTTTGAACTCTTTCCTTGTATCTAGTTAGAATTTTGTGTCCTTTGCCCAACCTTTTCCAACAATGCTCTCAACTGTCCCAGTCTCAGGAAATCTCCATTCTATTATCTATTTCTATGAGATCTACTTCATAAAAATACAGATAGGAATGAGATCATGGAGATGTCATCTCCCTGTGCATAGTTTTTTCACATAATAACTTCAAGTTCATATTCATTGATGGAAATGACAGATTTTCTCCCTTTTGTGCCTCTTAATTGACATATTGGGATATTAGAAAACTATCGATGTTTTGCCCTTACTTACAACTTGATACTTCCCTTACATGATTGAGAGCATTGCACCAGTCTGTAATCAAGGTGTTAGTGAGGATGGCCTCACTGCAAAGTTCTACAGTTGGAGGAGGACCTACTGGGTACATTTTCTGCTTACAGGCTCACTCACTGGGCTGGTGCTAGGATTTAGTTTCTTTCATGCTGTTGAACAGAGGACTCCCTTGGTCCTTGACACTTGAGTCTGTCAAGAACATCTCTCAGCATGGATGTTGGTTTCCATAAGACCTAGTAAGAAAGTAACAGAGTAACAGGCAGCCATGAATCTAAAATCCAGAGTTTAATTTTGTAATCTCAGAAGTGACGTGTCACCATTTTTCTAACTTCTGTTAGTCAGTTTGGTTACTGCTGCTCCTGGGACCAAAACGCCCTGGAAGAACAAGCTAGAGGAAGGAAAGCTTATTTAGGCTCCTGGGTCCAGTGGTTTGGCCCATGGTCATTTGAGTCCATTGCTCTGGCCCAAGTGACACTGGACATCATGGTGGAAGAGTAGGTGAGGGAGCACTGCTCCATTCATGGATGACCAAGAAATAGAGAGAGGGAAGGGAGAAGGGTCTTCATGGAAGATGAACCCATCCAGGGCACACCCCAGTGACCTACCTCCTCCAGCGTCACCCCCCTGCCTATACTTACTACCCAGTCAGTTCATTCAAAATAGAATGGACTAATTAGTTTATAGCTCTCATAACCTGATCATTTTACCTCTTAATGTTCCTTCAGTAACATAGGAGTTTGGAGGGACATTTCATCCAAACTGCAATGTTATTGATTGGATGGAAAAGAGTGGTTCCTAGCCACACTCAAGGGGATGGGTCTGGGCAATGGTATGAATACCAGAAGCGAGTGCACATAAAAACTGCCCACTTCACTCTTGAGTTCCAAGCAGAACCAAACAAGATTCTAGAGATGTTACTATGCAGTCCAACATAGTCCAGAACTCACCACACCACCAAAGTCTCAGTCAAATTTCCTCCAGCATTGTCAAGGGGATAAACATTGGATCTGATATTTGTCTTTCTTAAGACTCTACCATGCCATTCCAGGCCCTGTAGTCAGTTCCAGTACTACTGTCACACCACACATTCAACAAATGTCCCCACTGGTTTCTGATTTCCACTTCTCTAGAAAGAGCTCATCTTGTTGCAGAATATATTTCTTCAGAATAATTTGTGTTCATGGTTTCTGAAGGCTTAAGTAAATGTGTTTCATTCCTCTGTTCTTTTCTAGTTGATGAGTTTGATGAGAATAGAGGTCCTTGGCCACCTTCCATATCCTATCCATGCAGTCAACATTAATAGGTGTGCATGTCCTAATTGATGTGAAGGACTCTTACCAATATGCCTAATTACAGTGGAGATTAAAGAAAGGATGGTATGTAGCTGTGTGTGGAAAAGTAAAAGAGTGTAACTTTGGTGAAATCAAATAATCAATGGCAGACATCATGGTACAATTTCAGGTCATGAGAGTGGATTTTGAGAGCTTTTAGAATGCTTGAAGAGGAACAAAAATGGGATATGATAGTTAACTCATTTCACAGAAGACAAAAGTAATCAGATGCTAGCATTGCTGTCAACGATGATGGTAGAAGACAACAGTGTGAGAAAAACAAGACATTTCTGCTTCCTTAATCAAATGAGTGAGCTCATTCTCAAGTGAGTTATGTCCTCAAATTAATGGGTACAATGGTAACATCTCACATTCCATTCATTAGTCTTGCAAAACCTATCTCTACCCTTTTTGTCTTATCCCTTTATTATGTGCAGAACACTCAAATCCTGCCTATTCATTCTATGTATTAATTCTGTTGTTACTATTTGAACAAAACTTGAATGCTATTGAATGTTCAAGATAATATAAAAATAAATGGAGATTCTTCTCTCAGGATTTCTTAGTCAAGTGGACTTGTATATAAGGTGCAGGACTCCAACGAAAATTGAAAATACTGGATTTATGAAAGAAAAAGTTTCTTTGTGCTTTCTTGGACAGTTGTAATTTACTCAATGCTATGCAAGTACAGATGTGCCAATATTTACCATCCTTGTGCTATCTTTTGATATATAGGTGAATGGTATTCATTCTATTTGCTTAACCTGGTCAAGATATCATTGTAAACATAAAACTATACCTATCAGGCATCCAGGGTTAAGGTGCACTGAAGTCCAAATAATTTATTGGAATTGCATCAATCTTAGAATAGTGGATAAGGATATATCTCCTTAAGAATTCTTACCATGTTCACACATTTCCTGTTTAATCCTAGGAGACTACAAACAAATATCATTTGTCGTGTCCCTCACCCGCAAGAAAGCACGACACAGGAATCTTCCTTCAGCAGTTTAATCAGGACCTTATTATTATATAACCATGGTTTTTCTTCTTCTTTTTCTTGAGCCGAATTCATACACTTTTATACTCTTGCAATAGCCAATCCACTCCTGCCACTTGGCCTATGTTCATAGGTGCTCCCATTTGCAACAGTTAGCTCAACCAAATATGGGCTTGTTTACCTAGAAAGCACTTCAGGAAACCAGCGCCATCTTATCATGGCAGCGTGGCGGCTCGCCACAGCCATTAAAAATAAAAATACTGTCAGTTTCATAGTTAAGTACCAAGTTCTGGCCCACACAACTGTAAAATTCAGAAGCTAATATTAAATCATATTTTCTGTCTGCAAAGCCATTAGTTGAATCTATTAAAATGAGAATAAAAGTTTAAAATTATCAGTTTGTTTTAATACACTAAAGACTGTCTTGATCAATACATTTAACTACATTCTCTAAAGCACCCTCTTCATTAAGTCTTTTTTCCCCCCACAAATAAACACTTGAGGAAGTTTAACAGAATGAATTTTGTATCATATTCAAAATCACATTATTTATGTAAGGTTACTTTTAAGTTCCTGGAATGCTCAGTTTTCAAAACGGACTTATTTAAAGTGAGAAGAGAAATATCTTTCAATAGGAAACCCTTTGCCTGGTCTTCAACAAAATTAACTACAATAATGACAAAGCCTCAGTAGTAAGCACTGTGTCATTTAACCTGCTCCTGTAGGATCTGAGCATTAGAGAGGAGCCTGCAGCAAAGTCTGGAAGACAGAGCAACGTGGCAGCCAAGGTCCTCCAGGAACCAACTCCCCAGAGATACACCAATTTGAGCACCCGAGGTGCCCTCACTGGAGATGAGGTGTCAGGTGAGAACATAGGACCATTTTGACCATAGTATGACTCTTAACTACCAAAGGTCTCAAATACTGAGCTGATTTTTTATAGTTAAAGATATTTAAATCCCACACTTTTCTACTCTCTGTATTAGGTCATTCAGTCATGGATTGCCACAGCACTCCTAATTTAACTTCCTGAGATATTTCCCATAGTCTTTCCACATATTTAGATTTCTTTGTGTTTTCAGGTCTTAGACATTCTAATGTAGATGTTTCCTGGTTGAAATTTTTTTCATGTATAAAGTAAGATTTATGTGAATAGTGCTCAGTTTCAATCTTGTGTATTCTGTCCATGGAGCTTCCTCACTGAAAACTCTCTGTGCTATGGAGGTGAGATCTATTTATCCTTTACTTAGATGAAGAATATCATGGTATATACATAATTGGTTGCATATAGAGGAAAGAATATGGTTAGCAGTACTTGCTAACCTGTGAGTGAATAAATTATGCGGGTGTGTGAGGGAGACCAAATGGCAGGTATGGAGAATGAACAGGGATGGAAGAATCAGTGCTGAGTCATTTGGAGTGATTAGGTCATAGCAAAAGTATTTTTATGTTGAAAACATGACATTGTGGGTGGCAGGGGAAACATACAGAGGCTTTTGCCAAAGCAGAAAGAATTTACAGGGTATGGCATAAAACAAACAAAACAAAACCAACAACAAAAACAAAGGTAACTATGTTGGTATAATAAAATGTTATATATACTTTGTTTTGATTTTATTCTGCTTCCTTTAGTGACTGTCCTAAAGAAAAAGTGATCCCAGAAATTCTGGCATTCTTTGAATATTTGATTAAAAAATTGTGTCTTCATTATTTTAAACTTCATTTTTATAGAAAAGATAAAATCTATTTTTTATTCTGTAACTCTTAAATTTGGGGAAATAATTCCCTCAAGTTATTTGATAATAAAAATAAAAACTTACACATATATTTTCTCAGGAGTTTATGGAGTAGAAGTCAAGTAGTTTGGTGAAGTATGGAAATATTAGATATATACCCATAAACATATCTTCAACATTTCTTGTGAGGTAGTGTGGAATTTAGAGGAATCTTGATGAGTCATGACTATCCAGATATTTGGGTTTGTGTGTTTGAAAGCATTTAATATTTATTAGTTGAGATTAACATTTGAATAGATGGATTGATTAATGCAGATTGTCCTTTTGTATTAGTATGCTTTCTGTTGCTATAACAAAATACCTGAGGTTATGAAACTTGTCAAGAAAAATGTTTATTTAGCTTATAATTTTGGAATCAGACATTCAAAATAACATGGTGTCAAATCCAATGAAGGACTCATGGCAAATGTGTGTATTATGATGTTAACCATGTGAGAGGAAGAGAACACAGGGCAAGGCAGGAAACCACAGAGAAGGGAAGGACCAATTTTATTCTTTCAAGGAAAATATGTAATACAACACCATCCCTGAAATCTCACTCACTTGGACACCATGAACAAGAATTTCATTTATTTCTTTATCACATTTTAAAATATTGCAATATCAGACAATTCATAACATAACTTTTCCCCATGTTACAATTTATCATTCAGGCTACTATAAAAATAAAAACAAATCTAAATATTTTAATGGAGAGTGAGGGAAAAGGGACTAGTGAAATATACTGGGTTTTCTAGAGAGTGAGAGTAGTGACCATGGTGAAACTTGTGTTGCAACCAAACAAGATGGAAAATGTAGAAGTGATTCCAAGAGCCCCCAGTCAGCATGAGGATACAACTACAGAAGGGTGAGACTGCAGGAGAAATACACTCCCTTTAAACCAGTGCATAAGAAGCTACATGGGGTTGATGGGCAGTGTGTTGAAAGAGGAGATTTACCTGGTGCTCTGATAGGCTTAGCTCTAACTTACCCATTTGAGTCTGATCCCTTTAAGAACCAACAAATGAACCTTCTTAGAAGGTTCTAAACATTTAATTACTCATATCCATATAAAAGGGCATCCCTAGGCATGAGACCTAGTCAAAAATGTTTTTAACTTCTCAGGTGCTTACAATGAAATCTAAACTGGAGACCCAGTGATCTGGCCCTGAGATGTAGCCTACATCAATACATACCATAGGTGCAATTCTTAAAGAAAATTCACAAGAACTTTGAAGCACACCAATTTTAACTACATAAAAATAGAGTTTAGCATTTCACCTGGAGTCCAAGGTACTGCTGAGAAGTGAGAGAGGTTGCCAGTTATGATGTTTATGATGAAAAGGGATTCCAGAAAAATCATGAGATTGAATTAAAGACACTCCAATAAAACGGTGTTCAGTCATGAAACATGACGTGGAATAAAACGAAGGCAAAACAAAAATAATGATTCCAAAATGAAGCATCAGAAGTTCTAGATGATTGACTTTCTAATCAACAGTAAGAGAAGGATGGAGAATGATGAGATTAGACCATCCTGCTATGCAGCCTCCACAGGGCACTTTTAATGTCCCTGTTCCTCAGGCTGTAGATGAAAGGGTTCAACATGGGGGTGTCCACAGTGTACATCACTGAGGCCACCATACCTTTCTTGGGGGAGGATGACACAACTGAACCAAGGTATACTGAAAGGCCTGTTCCATAAAATAAGCAAACAACTGAGAGGTGAGACCCACAGGTGGAGAAGGCTTTGTACATCCCACCTGAGGATGGGATCCTCAGAATGGAGGAAACAATTTTATAGTAGGAGAAAAGGATCCCTGAGACAGGAAAAAATCCAAAGATGGCACCAGTAAAATACATGACTACATTATTGGTTAATGTATTAGTACATGAAAGATCAAGTAACTGAGATGGATCACAGAAGAAATTAGCTATTTCCACATCCCTGAAGTAGATGAATTGTAAAGCAATCAAATTGTGCAGCTGGGAGTCCAAAAGGCTAACCAGAAAACACACAGAAACTAAGAAGCCACAGAGGCGAGGGTTCATGATGACCACATATTGCAAGGGATGACAGATGGCCACATACCGGTCATAGGCCATCACAGTCAGAAGCATGTCATCCATACATCCAAAAATGCTAAATAGAGACATCTGTGTCAGGCAGCCAACATAAGAGATGACTCTGCTGTGAGTTTGGATGTTTATAAGCATCTTTGTGACTGTGGTAGAGATAAAACCAATGTCAGCCAAGGAGAGGTTGGAGAGGAAGAAGTACATGGGGGTGTGGAGGTGGGAGTCAGAGCTGACAGCCAGGATGATGAGCAGGTTCCCAAGCACTGTGACCAGGTACATGGACAGGAACAGTCCAAAGAGGACAGGCTGCATTTCTGAGTCCTCTAAGAGTCCCATGAGATGAAACTTTAAGACACCTGTTAGATTTCGTTCTTCCGTATTCCTTGTACACCTTTGGAACAAGAAAAATGATTGTAGAGAAAACAAAGTTACTCAGAACTCTACCTATTTTCAATTCACCTTTGAAATTTATGAACTCTTAGCAATATTTCTCAGTTGTAATGAACTCAGTCTTTTTAGAACTCTTTCATTATTGGTTTCTGTTTTATTCACCTCCTTCTGTACAGAACTACTTTAGAGATGCTTAACTGAACAGTTTTCAAAGACAAACAATATTAGAGATAACAAATAAACATCTTGGTAAAATAAACCTACTAATTTAAGAAAGAGATAACAATATCTATCTCCATTTAAAAATTCTTTTTTAATAAAGAAAATTAAGAAGCACTACAACACCCCGCAAAAGAGAAAATGCAAATGGCCAAAAATATCTGAAAACATGTTCAGCATCCCTGATATAGCAATCAGGGAAATGCAAAACAAAGCTACACTGAAATTTCACCTCACTGCAGTTAGAACAGATAGTTATCAATAATAAAAAAATTAATAAATGCTGGCAAGGATGTGGGGAAAATGTTCCCTCATGTATTGTTGTTGGGACTGCAAATTAATATAACCACTATGAGAGAGTTTCCTCAAAAGTTTAGACATGAGGCTGGGAAATGGCTTAGTGATAGAGTGCTTGCATAGCATGCAATAAATTCAGCGTTCAGTACCAAGCACCTCAAAACAAACACACAAACAAAAAGACTAAGAATGAAATCACCATATGACCCAGCTATCCCAATCCTTGGTTCTTATCAGCCTACTGTCATGATACAGACACATCAGTGTTTAAAGCAGTGCAATTCACAATAGCCAGGTGATGGAACAAGCCCATCTGTAATACTTAAGGGACCCATTTTCTGCTACTTCATGTGAGATACCTATGGAAAGTAGAAGCAGTTTGGGTGGAAAGCAAATTTTGAATAAGATTTCTGGTACCCCTGCCACAACCAAGAACGTAAACTCCATAGCCTTCATAGCAAAAACTTTACATATTGATAATCCCACCAGACCCCATATCAAAGATTTCAAGATACTGATGATATCTGGTCAGATGAGATTAAGGAGTTTGAATTACAAATGGACTTGTTTGTACTCATTATGAGGAAACAACGCTTCCAAGGGTCTTTCCCACAGCTGAGGGTTCCCTTTGTATTTACCTGATTGCTGTGCTTCTCTGTAGGATCATGACCAAGGAATGCAGATCTGAAGACAGTCCCATGTCCAACAAAGACTCAGACTTTATCCCCAGGATAAATATATGTATCCAGCATCTGACAAGCATACAGCATCAGATAGGAGCTTCCTGATATAGGCCAGCTTCCTGATGCAAACACACAGGCATGGAGCCCTAGATACTGGAGTCATCCAGCTGTGACCAGAGGGACAGGCTGACTCTTGACTATTAAATGACTGTGGAATCCCAATGGAGACCGAGATACTGGAGTCATCCAGCTGTGACCAGAGGGACAGGTTGACTCTTGACTATTAAATGACTGTGGAAGTCCAATGCACAGGACTCGTAATTTGCCAAATTGCTCCATGTTACTCCATTCTCTAAGGACTTCCTAACACTAATGGCAATAGAAGACAAAGAGAAGATTAATGCCCACAGTTTGTTTTGAATATATTCTTCAACTTGGTAGGAAATATGTGTATGCTGCTCACTTCTTTCATTTCTGTCTTTTTTGCCAGTCTTTAAAAGATATTTGTCTACATTTTAAAAGGGATTTATGTGAGAAACATATTAAAACATGACACAACACTTTATAAATCACTTTATACAATTAACTTGGCAATAAGTCATTTTGCAAGCTTGAGGAACCAGGTATAGGAATAACAGTGACTCAAGTACAACAGCTAAGATGAGGTGAAACTGAAGGGTGTAGGTGTATGTCACTACGGTTGGTGATTGTGTGCAGCCAACTTGATAACTATGGTGATCTGAAACACCATGGCAGACAACCTGAGTCTCTTGACAAGACTGATCAACAAGCAAACTGGGTTACCATTGCACATCTCGTCAGCGAAAAAACAAAGATATCAAGGAATTTTATCTTGAACAAATATAGATGTTTATGGAAGTTATCACTCCACTGACTACCTTTCAATATCTGTACATGCGTGACACAATGTTAATGTTATGATAATGCACTTTTGTGGAATATAATTTGCAAAATGATCCATTCCCTATTTATTTTCACTATCATGGGAGTAACAGGCTTATGACAGAACTTATCATTTCAACTATTTTAAGTACACATTTTGGTGATATTTTCTTCACATTGTTGTGTAACTGTCACATTGTCTACCTTCAAAAATTCTTCTTCCCAAACCTTCAATATGCACCTATTTAAAAACCCTCTACTTGCTGCACCCCAAATCCCTCCAACCACCATTCTACTGTGACAAGTGAAGAATTCAAGTCTGAATCACCAAGGCAAAGTGGCCAAGAAGGAAGGATTGACAGGTCAGGATGTTTGGTTTTGCTGCCTTTTCCAACAAATATTACAAAAGGGATTAATATTTAGTGTATAACTCAAAAACTTAGCACCATAAAGCAAATAACCCAGTTAATAAATGGATGAGAGAGCAAAACAGATACTTTTCAAAGGAAGAAATACAATGACCAAGAGGTATATGAAAAAATCTTTAACACCTCTAACAATTAGGAAGACACAAATCAAAATTACCTGAGATTCCACCTCACACCAGTCAGGAGGGCAATTCTCAAGAATACAAATAATAAGTGCTGGCAAGGATCTGTGGAAAAGTGAGAATTTTGGTGGGACTTCAAAACAGTATACCCATTCTGGAATTGAATGTGGAGCTTCTTCAAAAGACTAGAAAAGGAATTATTTCCACTCCTGGGTATATATCCAAAGAAACTAGAATGATATTCTGAAGTGATACAGATACATCAAGCAGTGCAGTTCACAACAGCCAAGTTATGGAACTAGCCCGTCAACAGATACATGGATAAAGAAAATGTGGTATAAATACATAATAGAGTTTTAAATAAGTTTATTTCTATCAAAGCTGTGCAATCTCAGTAAAATATCTGGTAAGGAAATCTGTCTTTGGTTTTGTTAATTTTTATTCTGTATTATATGTTGATTGTAGAGACCATCTTATTGTTTATCTAATCCCAGAACTTCCATTTTATAGTTAGGAACTTTAGCAGTAGGGGAGAGTTCTAAAGTCTGGATTTCAGTTCCAAACTTGTAATCCTCATTAACAGATTTTCTTGTCAATTCTTTCTCATACATGCATTACAATAAGAGTGTCTTATGTCTGCATGAAGAAAATTCAGATTCATTATTTCATTAGCTCTCACAAATAGCTAGTTTTTACAAACAATGCACAGAGAAAAAATGCACAAGAAATAGTGTCAGAAACACTCAGGCAGTTTGGACATTTATAATATGGGGACATAATTACTTACTGTATATAATAGCTTTTTAAGTTTTTAAAATAGTTAAGTCTAATAGAATAGTTTGTCCATTTATTAACATCTGTAAATGTTTCAAAATATACCCTGGTTTCAGGTAAAAAAAAAAATCAGAATATCTGCAAGTGAAATGCGTGGTGGTCTTTGCTGTTGTTTTCAGTTATACCTGAAAGTAGAATGTATTTTGACATATTATACATACATGGAGGATAGTTTCCCATTTTTGTGATTGTAAATGTTGTGGAGTTAGTCTGGTCGTTTATTCCTATATGAACATAGGAAGGTTATGTCTAATTCAATCTACTGTCCTTCCTATTCCCATCGACCTTCCCTCCCTTTATTCCCCTTTGTATAATCCAATGAATTTCTTTCCTCCCCATCCCCTTATTTTGCGTTAGCATTGGCATAGCAGAGAAAACACTTGGCCTTTGGTTTGTGGGATTGGCTTATTTCACTTAGCATGACAGTCTCCAGTTCCATTTTGGTGGTCTTTTCTTGACCCAGGTTGAGAACTTCTGCCTTTGATACCTCCAGACATTTAAAATGGTGCACTAATATTACTTGTTATTACTGTGAATAAAAATACCAGTTTGAAAAATAAACACTTAATTGAAAAATAAACATTAAATGGCATATGCTTCTTATGTAACACTCTATCATGGTTTGATTTATGTACAAATTTAAGATCTTGATGTAACTGCCTCTCTCTCTCTCTCATAACATTCATGCACACACACACACACACACACACACACACACACACACAGCACACACAGTTTCAGAATGTCATGAGGGAGCAGATTTCCTCATCATGCCTCCTCAGCCTGGTGTTCTGCCTCACCACAGGGCTGCTGACCATGCGTTGAAATCTCTCAATCTGTGAGCCAAAATAAATATTTCCTCCTTTCAAACTTTTGAATTGTTCTTCTCAGGTATATTGTCACAAGGATAGAAAGTAACACACACAGAGACATTCACATTTACACACATATATCTATATTCAGGATATTTTTGTAGCCTGATATCTTTAATTTCTTCATCATGTTTCACACTAGGAGAGAGATACCCAGGTCAGGGGGGAAAGGAATGGGGAGATTTTGAATGCAGTGCAACTTCTCAGTTGAAGAGGATGAAAGATTTCTGGGGACTGGTGGCATGGCAGATTGCACCACAATGTAAGAACATCATGGAACTGTGCTCACTGAAAATGGTGGAAAGCACACTCTGGGTATATTTTACCACAATGAACAACAGAAGCAGAATGAAAATGGGTATTTCAAAAAATAAGCCAAACAAACAAACAAACAAACAGAAACCCTCTCCAAAAAAAAAAAAAAAAAAAACAAGACACAGCAAGACTAGTATGCATAATCTCTCTCATATCTGGAAGGTGACCAAAGTCAACCTGTATGTGGAGTCATGATTACTAGGAACTGGGGAGGGTGCCCAGGCATGGGGAGACCAGACTGATGGTTGGATGAGGATCAACATGCACTGTGAACATGGAGAGAAATACCACACTGTGCTCCAAAAATGTGAATAAAAATGATGTGAAATAAGTAAAATTTTACATATAAGTTTCCAACTTAGTAGACGAAGAGACAATACTCTTTAGGGGACATTCATTTCCTCTATAAACTGTCATATTTAATAGTGTTCAAATAATGGATTGCTGGCTCTAGCACAGTACTTATAAATATTCTAATGAAGAACATTTGTGCCAATGTCTGAGAATAAAATTGGGTAGATTTAACAGCTTCTTATTTCCTTTAATGACACTGTATTTTTTAAATGGGAAGGATGTTCCTTATTCTCTGCTGCCTTTGAAGACAGTGCTGTACTTTGCCGTGACCATGGCCTTGTTAGTGTGATGTTCTTGGTCTAACACTGCTTATTTCAGTGCCTCTAAAGGACGTGTGTTTCCAAGGAAGAGAGTAACACAGAAGCCAATCATTCAAGAGATCTAGGATTGGGTTTGTCACACTGAGAAAAGTGCTGCAAATGTATTGAATTCAGGTGTGAACCCTTCAGTTGTGCTGCATACCTGATTTTGAGTTACCTTATTCTAAGCCTTTTATTCCCCAAAAGGTGTGCAAGCAATACTCAACAAAACAATCAAACACGTGTCACAGAATTCCAACTCAGGGGCCACTCAGAGGATCCAGACTTGCAGCCCATCCTCTTTGGATTGCTCCTGTCCAGGTACCTGGTCACAGAGCTTGGGAAGCTGCTCATCATGCTGGCTGTTAGCTCTGACTGCCCACCTCCACACCCCCATGTACTTCTTCCTCGCCAATCTGTCCTTGGCTGACGGGGGTTTCATTTCCACCATGGTCCCAAAGATGATTGTGAACCTCCTAAATCACAGCAGAGTCATCTCCTACATGGGTTGCCTGACACAGATGTCTCTTTTTGCCATTTTTGTCTGTATGGATGGCATGCTTCTGACTGTGATGGCCTATGAAAGGTTTAGGGTCACCTGTCACCCACTGCATCACTCAGTCATCGCGAGCCCGCACCTCTGTGGTTCCTTAGTTTTGGAGTCTTTTTATTTAGCATTTTGGACTCCCAGATGCACAACTTGATTCTGTTACATTTACCAATTTTAAGGATGTGGAAATTTTGAATTTCTTTGTCCCCTTTCTCAATTTATTAACCTTGCCTATTCTCATACCTTCACCAATACCACAGTTATTTATTTTTTGGTGCCATATTTGGTATTCTTCCCACCTCAGGGATCTTTTCTCTTACTGTAAGATTGTTTCCCCCATTCTGAAAGTCCCATTTCAGGTGGGAAGAGGAAAATTTAATGCAAATGCAGGATGGTAATAATTCCAAAACAACACAAATGTATTGTCACACAAAGGTGCATTTAAAAATAAAGTGGTAAGGTTTTTTCATTCATTTTTTTTTACCAAAATTAAGAATGAAAATAAAATAAAGTGATATTTAAAATTTGAATACATGACAGAAGTGAATATTTGTAAAATAATTTATAATATCCATGTTGTGGATTAAGCCTAGATATCCCTCAATGCATGAATGGATATGGACAATATAATATACTAACACATGTACACATATATGTATACATGTATATATACATATATATGCATACACAATGAAGTTTTATTCAGTCATAAAGAAGAATGAAATTATGTCATTTGCAGGAAAATGGATGGAACTAGATAGTATAATGTTAAGCAAAAACGTCTGTCAGACACAGAAAGACCAGTGTTGTAGGATTTCTCTCATATGTGGAAGCAAGAGGGCAAAAGATTAAGAAAGGATGTCATTAACATACAAGGAAAAGCATTTGGGTAGTTGAACAGGATCAGGGAAGGTGTATCAAGTGAGGATAAAGGGAGATGCTGGGGAACAGTATTGAGTCAATTAACTTTTAAGCACTAAGGTATGAAATCCACTGTTCTATACAAATCATGTGTGCCAATAAACCGAGAAAGAAGTAAAGAGTACACATGATTCTTGCTTACTACTAGAAGAGCCAAAACACTCTGTGGTCATCTTGTCTCTTCTTTGTCCTCCACTAATATTAGGACATTCCTAGTATTTGAGATAACAGGGAACATTTTGGCTAATTATGAGCTCTGTGCAGGGAGCCTCCAAGCTCTTACCATAGTCAGTGCTCACCCTGGTGGTTCAAGTCCACAGGACCATGCATCTATCTCCTCTCCATGATTGACTTCATCTCATAGCCTTCACTGTATTCACCTCAGTCCTAAGGACAGAGCCTGAGCTTTCTTTAGGCACTGGGTGGAGGGACTGGTATTTATTCTTGGTCCTTGGTCATGATTCTGCAGAGGCTCAGTATAATTCAGAAATTGCTGAGGGAGAGGATGTATCAGGGATGGATTGTCAAAAGTTTTGTTTCCTCCCCATCAGGACAAAATAATACTTGGAACAACATGTTGGAAGGTCACCATTAAGCCAGATTTAAACCTTGTGGAATGTGAACATTTTGTACTTTGTTGTGGAAATGTCATTGAGAATTTTGCTTCCCTCCCACACTGGATCTGCTTCTCTTAAATTTCTTCCATGTTAGGGAAATTTGTGTCCTTCTACCCTGTTTTGCGAGCACTCCAAAAGGTTTGTGAAGGAGAGGATAAGAATGAGGAGGGTTGACAGCAAGCACAACATCATGAAGTATTATTCATGGCTTCTCCACAGCAGGAGTGGTGTTGCTGCTTCTTTTTTGGCCAAATTTTGATGATTGTACATAAAAAGAAAGAGGGCAGATTTGCATATTAAGTGTGTTACACAGGTAGAAAAGACTCAAAACTGGTTTGAGATTTGGTGCTTGAATAGAGACTCCTGGTAGGTCCTCCCCATGAAAATCCAGCCAACCATCTCTTCCCTGTCTTTCCTGAAGGGACCCCTTGCTCTCCATGGTTTTGAGGTTCCCAACAGGTCACAGGAGAGAGCACTGAGAGGCACTTGTGGCCTCTGCTGTGGGAAGGATTCCTACATATGACATGCAAAGATGACAGGAGGGGTAGAGGCATAATAATCCAGCACAGAGCTGTCTCTCTGGCTCCCAATCCAAGAAAGCCTTGTGCTCTCTGCATCCTCCTCTATTCTTGTAAATGGAGCATTGAAACTATAAAGGAGAGGCTGATTCCATTCCTGCTCAGGAGTCTGGAAATGGTTATATGGTGTGCCTAGACCTCTCTGCGTCTGAGACCGCAGGACCTCTTCTCAAACCTTTCTGATGATTGAGAAACAATTAAAATATTCTTTGCATTGAATCCAGAGGATGGTCATTTTATGTGCAACCCTGCTGGGTCTATTACTGTTCTAAGCATCTCTAAGATTCAGCACTGTTGTGTGTTTGATGTGTAATTGATACAACTGCATTGAGTATGAAAGACAGTAGGTGTGCATTGTGTGATGAAAATGTAAAATAAGGGCACAGTCAGAAATATTGCTAATAATCACAGAACTAATGATTGTATTATGGACTTAAATATCCTGTGACCGTGAGTTCTGGCTCTGCTAGTTCCCTAGTGCAATATTTCATTTTTGTCCTCATGAAATAAACACTAAATATTTAGAAAGGAATGATGAACCCTTCATTTCAGGCTACCCAGAGCTTATACTTGGCTAGAAAAAGCATCAGACTCTCTGATGCTTTGCACATAAAATCATCATCCTCTGGATTCAATGCAAAGAATATTTTAACTATTTCTCAACCGTCAGAAAGTTTTGAGAAGAGGTCCTGGGGTCTCAGATGCGGAGAGGTCTAGGCACACTCTCTGAAAATGCTGTTAGACTCCTCTTTGGTCACAGAAACAGAACATGAGGTACAGGGACCCTGCCTTCCAACATTCATGCCTGTATCTTCTTCCTTTCCAGAGTTGTTGAAAGACCCAGATATGAGGTAAAATAATACCTTCTTGCATCTCTGTCTTGTTTACAAGGGACATGCTATTATGGAAAATTACCTATAACATTCAATTATAGAAACATCATGGAAGAAAATTTCATGAATATAAAAAAAAGTGATTGCTAGGGTAATCCTTATTACTTGGGTTCAGAAACACTGGATGTATAGATGGATGTATCACAGTGAGTTCCACTTTTATGTCTAATGAAAATGCACCTATTAAAGAACAGTAAATTAAAAGAAAGGATAACATCAGAGGAGAGGAAGAGATCAGGAGAAGGAGTAAGGAAGAGCAGTGGAACTATTGGGGACTGAAATATAGCATATTGATATATATATGTATATATATATATATTTATGAATACATCCAAATGAACTGACTCCTGTGTATAACTTTAATGCACTAATAAAAACATGAAAAGGAAAGTCAAGATTCAAATAGTCTCCATTGTGTGTTCTAGCAAGGACAAAACAAGAAATCAAAAGGAGATCTTATGAAACTAACAAGGAGAATAGTGGAGCAGAGAAAGGAGATTCAAGGGGAGGGATGGGAGGGAGAGGGAAGTTACTGGGGATTGAAATGGAGCAAATGCTGGTATATGCCTAAACCTGCATAAAACATTACAAAGTCAGTTTTCACATTACAAGACATATTCATTGATGTAGTCTATTAATAATGCCTCCTTTACAATTCACAATTTCATATATTAGGTACATTTAAATCATTTTCTTTTGAAACCTTGATATCCACAAATGCCAGGGACAGTACTTACATATTAAATGCTGCTAAAGAAACAAAAACAAATTGTGGTGCCCACTTACAGTCACAAAGGAGGGCAATCAGAAAACCCTACTATATATATAAACTCACAGTAGGTTCGTGTCACATAACAGTGATTGCTGATCATGAACCTTCAGCTTAGACTGCTTGTTTAGGAAGGCAGTCCACGTGCTTATAGGGTGTTCACAATTATTCCAAGTCAAAATAAATTTTACCATTGTCTAAAAGTAAAATAAAGTATATTTTGCTGCTTAAAATGCCTTTACTTTGAATGCATTTTTCCTTAAGTAGGTAATGAAATTTATTTTATGTGTTCTCTTAGTTTTAAAAAGGCTGCTTTTCACTACAATCATGGAATTTTGTTACCTCTAATACTACGAGTTTTCTACCATTGTTCAGATGATGCTCTAACCTAGTTGTGCAGAGAAGGGCATGAAAAACAGAAATCATCCAGGAAAGAATGCTCAGAAGTTTGGGTTTGTCACCATGGGAAAAAGTCCTGAGGGTGTATGTAGGTTGGGAGTGGCATCAAAACTAAACCTATAGACCTACAAAACCTACCTCCTTTTCATGTTATTTTTATAGATTGTACCTATATTTACTTATAAAGTTTTGTAGTAGAACAGTCATCTCCATGACTTGGAGGGTTCAGGAATATGGGTATTTTAAATGGATTCCAAGTCGCAGTTTAGGAAGACAAATATTTTGGAAATGGGTGTTGGTGATTGCTGCAGAGCAAGGTGAATGTAATCCACACAAATTGATGGTACACTTAAAAAGGTAAAAATGGTAATTAATGTTAGATATATTTCATGTTAATAAAATGGAAATAAAATAGAAGTGAATCTTAGAAAATAAAAGAAAGAAACACAGTGCAGAGCAGACAGAATGTCCTTCTGGGTAGAGAATGAGCCCAAAACTTTGCTGGGCCTTCCTTTCCTCTTCTTTCTTCCTCTGTTAATATTAAATGTTCTTAGAGATTTGGGTGACCTAGACCATTTTGGTTAATTGTGACCTGTGTGTGTGTTGAACCTCCAAGGTCACCTGGTAAGTGATGAGTCTGTGCCTAGAGGTTTCAGCTTGAAGGTTCCCACCCAGTGGGCCCCACGCCTCTGTCTCCTCCTCCCAGGGCTGTCTGCTGGGGAAGCTCATGTCTGACACTGTATTTATACCAAGGCTGAGGACAGAGCAGGAGGCTTCAAGGAGTATGAGGAAGGGGAAGTGCAATGGATCTGCACACCTTGGTCATGACCCAGCAGAGGAGCAGCTTAAACCAGTAAGTGACCAGGGAGAAGATGGGTGCAGGAAGGCCCCTCAGAAACACTGTCTCCTCCCTGTCAGGACTGACTGAGGAAGTGGGTAGCAACATGGGGGACAGTGATGGGCAAAAATCCAGCTCTGAAGAGTGTGTGGTTTGTGTGCTGTTGTGTTCTTAGGGTCCCAGGTACCTCATTCAAAGCCTTGTTTTTCTCCCACACTTGTCATACTTGCTGGACACATCGCAACATGAAAGTACTGGTCCCCACTCTGTTGCCTAACTCTGCAAAGTCATCACAAAGACGATGATGTTGAAGACGAGGACCCAGTCACCATGGCATCGTCACCTGTGTTCCAGGGATTCCTGCAAGCCAGGCTCTGGGCTGCAGGGCCAGCGTAGCTTGATTCATTTCATGTCCTCTCAGAGTCTTCCCAAAGCACTAGTGCCTACGTTTTCCAGGGAAGGAAGGAGGACAGCAATGCTTTATAACTATGCCTAGGTAGAGAAGTCAGAAAAATGAGGAGAGTTTGAATGAGTCTGACTGATTACAGACACAAGGCACCTTCCAGGAGGATCCTGGCAAGTGATCCACTAAAGAACTCGAGAAGGCAATTCACATCCCTGTCCCTCCTTCCTGACTCCCCTCTCAGAGCACCATGTCCTCCACTGGAGCCCTGGCTCAGGGGTGCTTCCACTGTGAGTCTTGGCAGAACAGAGTGGAGAGCTGTGTCTGGTATCTGCCACGCCACGTACAGCAAGGACAGCTCAGGGTCACGGGCAAGGTCCCTGGAGGAGCAGGCACAGGATCACCCAGCACAGATTCCCTTCTGACCACTCCTGGGTCTCCTTGCAACTCTCCACACCCATGTCCACTCTTGTGTTCTGTCCCCTCAATCACAAAAAGAGAGATACAGTAAGTGCTGGTTTTCTTCCTACTGAGGGTACTTCACAGTTTAAATATGTTGCTCAAGTTTCTCTGGGTTTTGGACGTTTGTTTTACCTACTTAAAAATTTATGATTTGTGGAAGCAATGAAAATTGTCAGTGCAATTAAATTTAAGTTCATTTTGAATCGGTTGCTTCAACAGTAGTGTCTGTGGCTCAGGGCAAGGTAGTACTCTCATGCTCAACATTGTCTGCTGAGATAATTTCTTTTTTCTGCATCTGGATTGATTAAGTACAAAACAGAAAATAGTGCTCCTTATCTGATTAATGTGTGATGGACACATAAAATAACAGTGAAACACACCTAGGATTAGTAATGATACAGTTAAGCTTACATTCATCAATAACATTCAGCCCAAATGTCCTTTCATTTGAAATCACTGTTTTCCTATTTCTGTAACAGGACATGTTATTTTACCTTTACATAAACATATGATGTGTGTGTGGAGAGGAATGACTAATCCTCTTTCTTTCCTGATTCCCAGAGCATGACCCTTGCTTAGGAGACAGGAGTCTTCACAAATTTTAATTATCTCTGTTAAACATTGAATGGACTCTTCCTTGTTTCTAGAGCTTGTCTGTAATCAGTGTGGCTTCAACAAGCTTGGTACTCTCCTCTCTGCACTTTTATCCATTTCAGGAATGTTAAAACAAACAGGACACAAGAAACAACAGTTCTTGCTTGAGTTTGTATGGTGGTCACACAAACATCTATGTTATTGAGTTATTCAGAAATGATGGCAGAGATGTTGAGGAATAAAGAGATGTGGCCAAGTCACCTTTACTTTCTGACATACACTTTGGAGTCACAGCTTTTCAGTATTTGCCAGCCTATTGCAAATGTTTTTATCAATAAACTCATTATTTCCATAAGGATTGAATTCTTTACATGGAAAAAGAATACAATGGCCAAATGTTTATTAGGATCTGGTTGTGTCTTATATGTTTTATATGTGGAAGATGTTGGTGCTTTCATCTCCATTTGCATTAAGCAGTATGCACCCTGAGAAGTGGACAGTTTTGCACACATTCCATTTATATTAGCAGGTCAGAGAGCCAGGACTGTAATGTGGATGTTCTGACTCCTGTCTCAGGGTGCTGTGTCCTCTACTGAAATAAAAACTAAAAATATTATTCCCTGTGCATGATGACATTTCTTGATTAATCATCACATCAGGATTATTATGAAACATACATTGGCAGTATTATTTTATTTTGTACACATTTTACTTTATTCCCTAAAAGTTATAGGTTGTATTTGACTAGAATTGATTTTTACTGAGACACCAAACGTAGGTAATAGTGAATTGGAGCATGCAACTAATGGAATAAAAATAACTCCATGCCCATATCACCTGGAAATTTTTATTTCTTTGGTATGGAAAGAGACAGAAGGAGTTCAATTTTTATTTTCACTTTTTTTTTTTTTTTTTGCTTTTCCTGCCTCAGGATATGATATGCATCATCTCAATCATGTGAAGTAGCGCATGTACTTCACAGACATACTTAAATATACATGACTATGTAACTTAGTCCATTTGAGGGGCATAGGACTTATGTTGTATAAAATATATATAATTTGGGGAAGTTTTTAGGTAAGTCTTAAAGAAAACTGCTTATGGACATACAAATCAGTACTGACATGCATATATCTAATACTAATCATACCCACATTGGAATGGGATTTCAGCTCAGTGTGAAGGCATTGAAAGTATGCCCAAGGTTCGAGCTTGTGTCCCCAGTGCTAAAAGTGAATAAAAAAGTTTTATAATGTATCTACTGAGCCATAAGAGCTGTTTCTTTTGCAGAGCAGGTGAGCATTAGAATGGATTCCTGCAGAGAAGGCAGGAAGTGAAATTTTGTAAGCTGACAATTCAAATTCCTATAAATTACCAGTTCTGAAATCCATATTGCTAAATGTTGTTTTTAAATACATGAAGTGGGACTTGCAGGTTGTATTAATGGAGTCTTTTCTAGGTGTTAGCAAAAATTCTAAGGCCCTGGGTCTCAACCCTGGTGTAGGAAAAGATCAAAAATGTTTGAAAACAATCACAGCTATGTTTAATGGTAAAGGAGATTGTAATATAGTAAAGATTTTAATAAAAGTGTTACAATAATACTATAAGCTAAGAAATTATCATCTTCATTTTAGACACGAGTAAATGGTCAAAGAATATTCACCACATTTCTTCTAATTTTCCCTTTTGAAATTTTTTTCTGAAATATATCATGGTGTTTCCTCAAAAATAATAACACTGAATGACCTCCAAGTAGCTGAGGTAAGAGAATTGCATCCAAGTACAGAGATATTGATGTGAAAGTCTGATAAATGGTGTAAAAAGGAAGGACTCACACAGGCTTGGGGTTTTCCCTGGTTCTACAGTCCTCAACCATGTATGGGAGAGTTTAAGGTCAGAAAAACAATGAGATGTTAATCACAGGACATTAGGAAATTGATTTTTTTTAAAGCAAATGCCTGTCTTCCTCACTAGACATTTAATTCGAGTTTTAAGGGACTGACACAAATTATATGCATAAAATATTGAACTCCAAAGTATGTTCCAGCATTTCTTTTCTGTTTTTCCACTGACATATGTGGGGCACAGAGAGGACACGTTTGTGGTCTGTAATGTCAGTGGTTGTGTGTGTGTGTTTAAATGCACTGACAAATAGTGAGAGCCACCAAAGCTAATGATAAAAAATTCTGTATGAATAATTTAAAATATAGAAGTAAAATTTGAGTGAGGATATCAATAACCACAAAGGGATATATGAAAAGGCAAGAAGCTGACATTCTCCTGGGTGGTAACATGCTTTCTGATATGAATTAAAACATTAAGAAAGTACTCTGCTAATACATTCCTAGCTTTTATATAGTGTTTTAAACAGTTACAATCAAAGGAATTGGTGTCATTGAGTGCTTGACATTTATTTGTTCCCTTTTCTAATCATGTTTTCTTTTTCAAAAGTTGTCCAAGCAGAATAGAAGCACAAAATCTATCACTTGCCTTAGAATTCTATCTCATGGAACTGTCAGAGGACCCAGACCTGCAGCCCATCCTCTTTTGACTGTTCCTGTCCAAGTACCTGGTCACACTGCTTGGGAACCTGTTCATCATCCTTGCTGTCAGCTCTGACTCCCACCTCCACACCCCTATGTATTTCTTCCTCTCCAACCTGTCCTTGGCTGACATCTGCTTCATCTCCACCACTGTCCCAAAGATGCTGGTGAACATCCAAACTCACAGCAGAGTCATCTCCTATGTGGGCTACCTGACACAGATGTCTCTTTTTATCATTTTTGCATGTATGGATGACATGCTTCTGACTGTGATGGCCTATGACCGCTTTGTGGCCATCTGTCAGGCAATGCATTACCAAGTCATCATGAACTCTCACCTCTGTGGCCTCTTGGTTTTAGTATCTTTTTTCTTGGGCCTTTTGGAATCCCTGCTGCACAATTTGGTGGGATTACCACTTACCAATTTCAAGAGTGTTGAAATTGCTAATTTCTTCTGTGAACCCTCTCAGGTCCTCAGTCTTTCTTGTTCTGACACCCTTACCAAAAATACAGTCAAGTGTTTTGTTGGTGCCTTCTATGGTTTTCTCCCTCTCTCAGAGATCTGTTTCTCTTATTATAAAATTGTTTCCACCAATCTGAGAATCCCTTCATCAAGTGGGAAGTACAAAACCTTCTCCACCTGTGGGTCTCACCTCTCGGTTGTTTGCTTATTTTATGGAACAGGCATCGGAGTGTACCTTTTATCAGATCAGTCATCTTTCACCAGGAAGGGTGCAGTGGCCTCAGTGATGTACACTGTGGTCACCCCCATGCTGAACCCCTTTGTCTACAGCCTGAGTAACAAGGACATTAAAAATGCCCTGAGGAGGATGCACAGGAGAACAGTGTGATCTCAGGTGTGTGGCATACATTTGGAATGTATTCTGGAAATGCAGCACAAGTAAACATTTAGATATTAAATCCAGACTCATTATCACATTAACTTCAAGGATGATGTCTTTAATTCCTCGTCATGTTTTAGAGTGGAATGGTGGTTTCCAGGGATGGGAGAAGACAGAATGCACAGCTTTTATTGAGTGGTTGCACATTTTTAGTTTAGGAAATTAAAATTCTGGGAGAATGTAGTTAGTTCACTCTGTCTTTACATATGTATATGCTGTGTGTTTGGACAGGAATAACTAAATCTACTTCATTTTCTCTTCCCACATTCCAGACCCTATTTTCTATATCCTACACCTTGCTTGGCACACAAGAGGCCTAAAAATAAAAACCTAATTTATGCATGGAATAGACATTTAGAAAAATACGTTTAAAAGTATTGGTACAATCAATGTACGCTTAAAGTACGTGGTATTTTCCTGTGTCCAATGTCATCTATTTCAGAATCATTCAATAGAAATCAAATATAAAGTAGTCCTTGTTTCTGATTGTTTTATGCTCATTAGGGACTTTTAACTCAACTTTACACAATATACATTTGATTATTCAAAGATTACAGCAGAATATATTAAGTTCATGAAAAAGAAAAAAGAAATAAGTAAAGAAGTGTAGAGGTAGAGAAAACTTTTAAATTAAGCTGAGGGATGTTTACAGTTTTACATCATTCCAGATTCCCATGCCTCCTCACAACTGAATTCATCAATAAACTCCCTGTTTGCTAAGGATAGGTTCTCTATTTGGAAAAAGTATTATGACTAAATATATATTATATTCCAAGTGACTAGGGGCATGCTTATTGAAGAAATGGGTGATACATTTAGCTTCCCTTGGAGTCTGCACGTAGCTGTGGAGAGATGCACACTTGCTGCATATTGCAAATGTCCAGGGACAGGAGACTCCAGTGCTCAATTCCTGACTTTCTTCCAGAGCAGTGAGTCCTCTTCTGCAGCCTAGTGGAAATATCATTCCCTTGTCAAGGTGAAATTTCTTGATTGGTGATCCTGGAAGAATTATTGCTGAATATACTTCAGAAATGTTTTGAATGTAAGTATGAAGGGCAAGAGGATGTGTTCATAATGAGGCTCTTTTATTTGTTGTTTTTAGATATACATGAATGTAGGGTGTAGTTTGACATATTATACATACATGGGGTGCAACCCATTACAATTTTGATCCCATTCTCATTGGTGAACATGATGTGGAGTTACATTAGTCATGTATTTATATATGAGTAGAGGAGAGTGATGTCTGATTCATTCTACATTCTTTTCTATTCCCAAATAGATGTATAAACAGCAAATAAATATTTAACTGAAAAGCAAATATTTAATAGCATGTACTTCATATGTAACATTTTATCATGATTTGAGTTCTCTTCAAATTTAACTTCTTGATATTAATAAGTGCCTTCACATGCTCTCCTTTCTCTTTCTTACACACACACACACACACACACACACACACACACACACAGCTTCAGAATGTCATAAGAGAGCAGATTTCCACCCCATACTTCCTCACCATGGTGTTCTTCTTCACCACAGGGTCACTGGTCATGCACTGAAACCTCTAAGTGAGCCAAAATAAACATTTCCTCCTTTTAAGCTTTTAGTATTTTGTCAAAGGGAGAGAAAGCTAACATACACAGAGGCATTCATATATACATAAGTATATCTATACTCAGAATATTTTTGTAGCTTCATATCCATAATATCTCACCATGTTTCATAGTGGGATGGAGACACCTAGTGTCAGGGAGAAAAAAATGGGGAGATTTTGAATGAAGTAAAATTTTCAGTTCAGGAGGATGAAAAATTTCTGGGAACTGGTGACATGGCAGATTGCACCACAATGTGAATGTCAGAGCATCATGGAACTGTGCTCACTGAAAATGGTGGAAAGCACAATTTGGGTATATTTTACCACAATGAGCAATAGAAGCAAAATGAAAATAGATATTTAAAAAAAAAAAAAACAAAAAATAAAAAATAAACAAGACGCAGCAAGACTAGTACTGCACAATCTCTCTCATATCTGGAAGGAGACCAAAGTCAACCTGCATGTAGAGTGTGATTGCTAGGAACTGGGGAGGGTGCCCAGGCACGGGGATACCAGACTGATGGTTGAATGAGGATCAATGTGCACTGTGTGCATGGAGAGAAATACCACACTGTGCTCCAAAAATGTGAAAAAAATGATGTGAAATAAGTAAAATTTTAGACATTTCACTGTATGGGATTAATTCAAATGAACCTGCATAACATAAAAATGTTGAAAGTGTTTCTTAGCCTATCTGTGTGGTGTCACCAATGACAGATGCAGTGCACACAAATCCCATGGTCGCAGTTGGTGATGAGTTTCACTCCATGACTGCTTTTGTTATGAGCTATCAGCTTTAGCTGAGTGTTCAGATAATGCCATCCTAGCCCTTATATAGTGTTTTAAATATTCTAAGATAAAGGAATTTATATTATCGTTTGACTACGTGGTGCCTGCTTATCTATTTTCTTTTTCAAATACTCTTTTCTCTTTCAAAAGATGTCTAAGAAAAATTGAATTGAAAAAGTCATGTAGCAGAATTCCTCCTCCTGGGACTCTCAGAGAATCCAGAGCTACAGCCTGTCCTCTTTGGCATGTTACTGACCATGTACCTGGTCACAGTACTTGGGAACCTGCTCATCATCCTGGCTGTCAGCTCTGACTCCCACCTCCACACCCCCATGTACTTCTTCTCTAACCTGTCCTTGGCTGACATCTGCTTCACCTCCACCACGTGCCAAAGATGCTTGTGAACATCCAAACTCACAGCAGAGCCATCTTCTATGTGGGCTGCCTGAGTCAGATGTCTCTTTTTAGCATTTTTGGATGTATGAATGACATGCTTCTGACTGTGATGACCTATGACTGCTTTGTGGACACCTGTCACCCCCTGCATTACTCAGTCATCATGAATCCTTGCCTCTGTGGCTTGTTAGTTTTGATGTCTTTTGTTTAACCTTTTGGAATTTCAGCTGCACAATGTGATTGTCTTCCACTTTGCCTACTTCAAAGGTGTGGAAATTACTGATTTCTTTTGTGTGACTTCTCAAGTGCCGAATCTTTCCTGTTCTGATAACTTTACCAAAAATATTTACAAAAATGTATTTTGTTGGTGCCATTTCAGGATTCTTTCCTCTCTCAGGGATCTTTTACTCTTACTACAAAATTGTTTCCACTGTTCTTAGAATCCCATCATCAAGTAGAAAATACAAAGCCTTCTCCATCTGTGGGTCTTACTTCTCAGTTTGCTTATTTTATGGAACAGTGGTTGGAGTGTATCTTGCTTCCACAGTTTCACAATCTCCCAGAAAGATCACTATGTTCTCATTGTTGTATGCTTTGGGCCTCCCTATGATGAATTCCTTAATCTACAGTCTGAGGTACAGGGACATTAATAGTGCTCTCTGAAGGCTGCACAGCAGAAATGTGTAATTTCAGTTGTGTGGCATCCATTTGGAACATGTGCTAGAAAAAGCAGCAATGCTAAACATCTATACTTGCCTGTAAATTATGCCTCCTTGTGATAACATTATTTTCTTAGTTTGATGATTTTATTTCTTCATATTTCATGATAGAATGGTGTTTTCCTGGACTGGGAGAAGGAGGAATGGGAAGTGTTTTTAAAAATGTGTTCAAAATTTCAGTTTGGGAGGATGGAAAGTTTCTGGAAATTGATGATGGTGATGTTTGCACAAAACAGTGGATGCAATTAATGCCGCCCAGCTGTGCACTTCAACAAGAGTGAAAGGAAAACCAGTAAAATAGAGGAAGGAGAATGAGGGAAAGAAGAGGGGAGGGAAAGGGGTAGGACAGGGAGTGAAATGGAGTAAATCAGATTCCATGCATGTACAATTTTGTCAAGATGAACCCAACTACTATATATGATTATAATGTTCTAATCATTTCTTAAGCAACCAAAAAAAAAAAAACACTGAAAGATACATACAAATATACTTGATTATAGGAAGCACCAAAAACCTATTGTAGATGTTCATTTCTCCCTTCTAGTAATGTGAGAAAGTCCTTTCTACATTTTGATATTGTGGATTAATTTGACAAATTGTGAGTTCCATGCTGAGCCCCCAAGCTCGTATGGTAGTAAAAAAATTAGCTTTGCCTACAGCACTTGATTTGAAGATTTCAGTCCACTCCACTCCATACCTGTGTCTCTTCAACCATGGTGCTCTGTATCAGAAAGCTCCCATCCGTCCCTGTATTCATGCTAATTGTTAGCGTGGAGGCTGAGCCTTCATTGGGCACCTGTCATGGGATGAATGTCAGAACCACAGTCCTTGTTCATGGCCCAGCAGAGAAGTATCACAACTCATTCAGTGACAGCAAAATGAAGAGTGGAGGAAGGCTACATGAACCATTGTTTCTCATCATGAAGACAAACACTGAAGTTTAGGCACTGAGATGGGAAGGCACCAATATGCAGTTTCAGTTGTTATGAGTTCCATGAAATATGGGTATTTGGTTATGTTGGGGGGTCCTGAGAATCTCATCCAATATTTCCATTTCCTCCCACACTGGTTCTACCTCTCTTAGACATCTCATCCATGATGGCAGAGTATGCATTCCTGTAACCTGTTTCCCAATCACTGCAAAAGGGCTATGAAAGTGAGGTCAAGGAGAAGGAGGAGAAGAGGACCCATAATATCATAAACAGATATTGAGGGCCATCTAGATGTCAGTATCACATATGTGTTCTTTGTATCTTGTGTCATTTCACCTGTATAATCTCTCACACATTTAAACTCCTATGTTATTATATCATCGTTGTCCTCGTCGTCATCATCATCATTTTCATCATCATCATCATCATCACCATCATCCAGGAAGGGAAGAAGCACCATGCTTTTATGTAGCTAATGCCATGTAGTCTGTTAGAAAACAGAAAGGCATATTTCTGTGTCTGATTAGAGACACGGGGCATCTCGACAGGAGAATCCTGGAATGTCACCCACTGAACAACCCAACCAGCAATTTCACTTGCCTCTTTCTTCATAGAGAATCTATTTCTCATTGTGCCCTTCATTCTGAGGGTTACTGGTACAGCAAAAGGGAGAGAAGTGGTTGGTACCTTCTGGGTTAAATATAGGAATGTCAGGAATAGATTCCAGGCTAAGACCACAGAAAGACAAGATGCACAATGAGCAGCACTGATCGTTGCTCTTTCCTCTACTCCAGAACTTACTCACAGCTGTCCACATCCCCCTCCATTCTTATAGTTAGCCCACCCAGTATCCAAAAAAAGACATTAAAAGCAGGATTTTACATAATTCCTATTAAAAATGGGACTTCAGAGTTTATACCTGCTCACTGGATATACCTGTGGTTTAGAATCTTGGATCTTAGCTTAAAACATTTTGATGGTTGAAAGTAATGAAAAAGTTTAGTGAATCAAGTGCAGTCTGACAATTTTCCTAGTTGTCCACACTATGCAGAAATACAAAATCTAACAGGCCACTCAGAATTCCATCTCCTGGGCCTTTCAGAGGAACCAGACCTGCAGGTTTTACTCTTTGGACTGTCCCTGTCCATGTACCTGGTTATGGTGCTTGGCAACCTGCTCATCATCCTGGTTCTCAGCTCTGACTCCTACCTCCACACTCCTATGTACTTCTTCCTATCCAACCTGTCCTTGTATGATATTTATTTCACTTCCATCATGGTCCCAAAAATGATTGTGGACATACAAGCGGCGTCATCTTCTAGTTGGGCTGCCTTACACAGATGTCTCTTTTTCTCATTTTGGATATATGGATGGTAGCCTTCTGACTGTGATGGCCTATGCTCAGTGGGGCCAACTGCATTTCCAGGGCACCATGAATTCATGCCTCCGTGTCTTCTTAATTTTGAGGTCACTTATTTAACAGCATGAATTAATTGCCTTACAATCTCCCTGATTTTAACGTGTGGAATTTGTAAGTTCTCCCACGATCCTTCTCAACTTCCAATCTCCCCAGTTCTGACATCTTCACTGATAACATGTTCTTGTGTTTTTGTTGCTGCCATCTCTGGATATCTTCCCATGTCATGAATCCTTTTTCCCTTATTCTAAAATTGTTGCCTCCATTCGGATGATCCCATAATCAGAATGGAGGGAAAAACCTTCACAACCTGTGGGTCTCAACTCTCCATTATTAAATTATTTTATGGAACAGACCTTGGAGTGTACTTGATTCAGCTGTATTATGTTCTCCCAGAAAGGGTGAGGGGACCTCAATGATATACACAGTGGTCACCTCCATGCTGAATTCCCTCATCTACAGTCTGAGGAACAGGGACATTTAAAATGCTGAGGAGGCTCAACAGCAGAACGGTCTAATCACAGGATTGTTCGTATTCATTTGGAATGTAAACTAGAAAACCCAGCAGAAATGAATTTGAAGACATGTAAATTCTGTCTACTTGGACCACTATTTTTATAATTTTATGGCTTTACTTCTTCATCCTATTTTATAGTAAAATGGTGCTTGCGATAGATACAAAATGTGAGGAATGGGAAGTTTTTAAATGGGTATAAAGTTTCAGTTTAAGAAAAAATGAAAAATTCTGGAAGTGAATGATTGCTACGGTCTTATAATGATATGACTGTAATTAATGCCACTTAACTGTGCATTTAGCAATGATTAAAATGGTAAATTTTTATGTATATTTACCACAATATAATTTAAATGAAAGTAAATGGATCATAGTAAAAGAAATAAAACATGTAAAGGAGATGCCCAAAATATTTGTAGTCATTCATTTCCTCTTCTTTCTCTTTCTTCATTAACATTAAGGAATCCTTGGAGATTTGAAGAACATGGACCAATTTGACTAATTATGAGCCCTGTGCATGAAACCACTAAGGTCATATAATAGTCAATAATCTTCCTGTGACTGCAGTTCTTCCATTTAATGACTCCATTCCAGTTGGCTTCATACCTGGGTCTGATCCTTCTGTGATTTTCTGCATCAGCCAGCTCCTATCCATCACTCTATTCATATCACTCCTGAGCACACAGCCTCAGCCTTCACTGGGTACCAGCAGAGGAAGAGCATTGGATACTCAGCCCTTGTCATGACTCTACATAGACTCAACATTACCCAGTAAGTTCTGGGGAAGAGAATATATGGAGGAAGGGCTCTCTGAAATATTTTGTCCTCCTCATCAAGACAAACATACAGTTTGGGGTAGATAGATCTGAAGATAAAAATATGCAGAATATCAGCTACTTTAACTTTGAAGTTTATGTACATGAGGGGGGTAGAGGTGCCAAATATCTCAAAGTTTTGATTTCTTTGTACTCTGGTTCTATTTCCCATGTACACCTCATCCATGGAAGTAAAGATTGGAAGTGGAGATTGGGTCCCGGTAAACTATTTCCTAAGCATTTAAAATGGTTTATGAAGGTGATGAGGGGGAGGAGACTGGCAATAACCAATTGTCAGGCTGTTACTGACAGCCTCCTAAAAGGGAGACTCTAATCCATATGTTCTCTGAAGCATGTTTCATTTCACATACATAGTCTTCTGCAACTCATAAGCTCCACCAAAATTATTATTTTACCAAAGGGGAAGGACAGCATTTTTATGTAGTTCATAGCTTTTGTTCAGATATCAGATAATGAAGCCATGATTGAGCTATATGATCACAGACAACAAGCATTTTTCCAGAATACTCTTGCAGATTGTCCTTTTCACAACCCACATAGCTAGTTCAATCCCTGTCACTCCAGGAAAATACCCCACTGTGCTCTTCTAATTAAGGTTCCAGGTGGATCACACAGGACAGCAGTGGGTGGCACCAGCTGCCTCCATTATAGACGGGATGACTGAGATCACAGGAAGAGTAGGCACATGATAATCCTGCATAGGATTATTCCTCTTGCCCTTCCTGCATACTCTTGTGGCTGTCCACATCCTCCTAGTCACTCTCAAAAGGAGACACACAGTCAAGTGTGGATATCATTCCTACTGAGAAAATTGGCCAAAGTTTTAAAATGTACCTCAGATGTACCTGTGTTTAAAATTTGGTCTTCTGCTTAAAAGTTTCTGGTGGTTGGGAAACAATAAAGAAAATTTAGTGTATCAGATCCAGAGTCTGAAAATTTAATTCTGAATCTAGTGGTCCTACTTGTTAGTCTGTGATGCAGCGCTGGTTGTTAGCGTCTCTGAGATGCAGCACTGCCATCCGATTTGATTTCTGAATACACTGAGTGAGAAATAAATAGATATGGGTGCTCCATATATGATTATCATGTGATTTATATGTAACATGGAGGGAAATGTAACTTAGATACTGATTTTGCTAATAATAAGAAAACTCTTCATACTAATCAACTAAATATCCTGTTATCTAAAATTACTATTTTCTTACTTACATCACAGAACTATTTTATTTGTGTTATTCTGCAAGTACATGGTCACTTTTTGGAAAGGAATGCTGGATTCTCTCTCATTTCTAACTCTCTCAACCCTATAACTAACTTAGCAAGAAGGAGGCATTGAATATTAAAAAAAAAAAAAAACTGTGTTAAATACTAAATAGAACCTTCCCTGCTTCAGGAAAATTGACTGTAACCGTCAGGTCTCCAGCACACTTGGTGCTTTTCCCGTCTGCAATTTCAGGAACGCCCAACCAAACAAGAAAGAAGAAATAATAGCTTTTGTTCTTGTTGACATCACAGGTACATGGGCCCTAAATTTTCATTTAACCACATTTATAATATTGTATGATTAAGATTGTGGCAGAAATTTTCATGGGAACTAAGAAAGAGGCACAAAGAGAAGGTGGCAGAGGACCCTCCAGGGCTGGACTGAGACATTTTGGAATTTCACCTCACTCTCGGCTCCCCTGGCCTTCGATGGCTGTTTTTGTCAAAGTACTCACTATTTCCACAATGGTGGGATTCCTTATTTGATAACATGAATTGATGACCACATATGGCTAAGTTCCAGACTTTACCTGGGTGACATACGTGTTGAGGAGATGGGAGTCGTCCTGCCCTCTGTGAAGCATTGCAAGCAGAGATGTGGAGAGATTTGCAAATGTTCTATCCACAGAGATAGGTCAATGATATGGAACTAAAATGTGGATTTCCTGACTCTTATCCTAAAGTCTTCTCTACTGGAGCCCAGTGGAAATATCCCTCCTATACAAGAAGAAATGTCTCAGTAATCAGGCAGGGAATATTATTAGATATACCACAGGAATATTTTGGACAGTACATCTCAACCACAGTAGGTTGTGTTTGATTAGGATCATATTTATTTAACCAAAAATGTACATGATTAATAGAAAAGCTGGAATGCCCATCAAGTATTGGAATTCAAAAAACTGTCTGCTGCCAACATGCTATGTCAAAATTCTCATTTGTACAATATGAACTCAGGCACAAGAATTTTGGAAAACTGGTTATAAAAATAAATTGACAAATTAATTGATGTCCCTTGGGTAATACTGTGCATCAGCTAAGGCCTTTGAAATTCATGATTGTACTTCACATGCCAATATAAATTACTAAATTTCAGAGCCAATAAGTGATGTGTTGTAGATGGCTTGAATGAGCAGTGGATTTTCTTTTCCTTAAGGTAAGTCTTAAAGAAAAGTGCATATGGATATGGAAATCAAAACTGGAAATACAGACATGAAAATATACCCACTGAATTTATGGTAGCAGTTTCTTTGGGGGAGCAGGTGTGAAGAAAATAGAATCATGCAGAGATAGTAAAAATAACATTTCATAGGTAATAATTTAAATCCTTGAAAAATATTGGTTGTGAAGCACAAATTACTAAATGTTTATTTTTAATATGAGTAGTAGTTACTGTTGACAGTCACAATAAATAATATTAATAGGGCATTTTCAGAATGCCAGCAAATATTCTAAGGCTGTGATTCTCAATCATGGTATAAGACAGGATGGCCAAGAAATCCACTAGCTCATACTATGGTTAAACTGATTTTATTCTAATACCAGGGTATCTTGGTATTTCAAAATATTCATGAGTAAATATTATAAATGAAACCAAGAACTGCTACTTCATACAATTTAAAAATTATTTAAAGCATTTTAAAAATAGCACATAAACTAGGTAATTTTTTTCTCCAGTTTAGATTTGAGCAAATGGTCCAGATGTGTTTACATAATTTCCTATAGTTTTCTGTTGCATATTTCCTAATTAAATCACAGTGTGACATGACAAGGAATAAACCCAAGTTGCCTTCAAGTAGCTGATGTAGGAGAATTGTAACCCATGTATCAGGATATATTGATTGAAAATCTATTAGTTGGTATTAGAAGGTTGGTACCCAAACTTGGGTTCTGTGTTTTCCCTTGTGCTAAAGACCTCAAATATATCTAAAGGGTTTGTGATCAGAAAAACAATGAAGCAGTGTTCCCGAGCCATTATAGAATATAGAAGTGTTTAAAAAGCAAGGAATAGATTTCTTTAGTAGATATTCAAGGGAAGATGTATAGAATTGACACAAATAAACACATATCAGATGAGAAAATTCAAAAGCCCAACTTGATATTTCATTACCCGTGAATCCTCAACAGGGCAATGTGCCCTAAGGCTGATGATATTGGTCATGGGCATTTATCTTAAACATATTAATCAACATTAAAGTCATAAACAACTAATGATACTAGGTATACATTAAATTAGTGTCAAAATACATACAAAATTTGAGCAAAGTTTTCATTCACGTGGGAGGGAAAACAAAACACACAAGAAGCAGAAAAACTCAGGGGAAATAAATAGCACATGATGTTTTCTAATATACATTATCAACTTTAGTGTACCAAAATCAGTGAAAAAAGAAAGAAAAGGGTGGAGGGAAGGAATTCCATGAAAATAGAAGAGGTATCAGTGGAGAAGAGGAAGAGCATTAAGGGGAGGAGGGACTGGAGAAAGGAGGAGTGATGGACGGAGCCCGACCAAGCTCTCTATGTGCATATGTGAAGGAACCACAGAGGACCTCACTTTTATATACATGCACAAGACACTGGTTAAAAAAAAAAAAAAACTACAAAAAATTAGAAGAAAGATCATTAGAGTCAAGAAAAGGGAACAAGGAGAGGAAGGAGGGGAGGGAATGGCTGAATCAGAGCAAATGATATTCCATGTTTTTATAATCATGTCAAAATCAACACTAATACTTTGTATAACTAAAGCAAACTAATAAAAAATGCAGTCCTAACTTAGGCATAGTGTTTAAACATTCTAGGCTAATGTAATTTGTACCATTGTTTTCCCACTTGCATGTATTTATTGGTTTCCTTTTTCCAACACATGTCTCTTTCTCAAAAGGTGCCCAAGTGAAATTGAACTGAAAAATCTAACACTTGCCACAGAATTCCAACTCATGAGCCTCTCAGAGGACCCAGACTGCAACCCATCTTCCTTGGACTGTTCCTGTTCATGTACCTGGTCACAGTGCTTGGGAACCTACTCATCATCCTGGCTGTCAGCTCTGACCCCCACCTCCACACCCCCATGTACTTCTTTCTCTCCAACCTGTCCTTGGTCGACAGTCTGCTTCATCTCCACCACAGGTCCAAAGATGCTGGTGAACATCCGAACTCACAGCAGAGCCATCTTCTATGTGGGCTGCCTGATGCAGATGTCTTTTTTTCTCATTTTTGGATGTATGGATGACATGCTCCTGACTGTGACGGCCTAGAACCAGTATGTGTCCATCTGTCACCCTCTGCAATATCCTGTCATCATGAACCCTCGCCTCTGTGTCTTCTTAGTTTTGGTGTCTCTATTGTTCAGTCTTTTGGAATCCCAGATCCACAATTTGATTGCCTTATACTTTACCTACTTCAAAGACATGGAAATTTCTAATTTCTTCTGTCAACCTTCTCAGGTCCTTAGTCTTGTCTGTTTTGATACCTTTACCAAAAATACAGTCATGTATATTGTTGGTGCTATCTATGGTTTTCTTCCAGTCTTAGGGATCTTTTCCTCTTATTATAAAATTGTTTCTTCCATTCTTAGAATCCCATCCTCAGGTGGAAAGTACAAAGCCTTCTCCACCTGTGGGTCTCACCTCTCAGTGGTTTGCTTATTTTACGGGACAGCCATTGGAGTGTACCTTGCTTCAGCTGTATCACATTCTCCTAGAAAGATCACTGTGTTCTCTGTGATGTACACTGTGGTAACCCCCATGCTGAACCCCTTCATCTACAGCCTGAGGAACAAGGACATTAAAACTGCCCTGAAGAAGCTATGGAGCAGACGAACCTAGTCTCCTTATCTCTTCCATTTTTTTAATAATTTGGGTTCGAAAAACCAACCATATAGACCTACCTTCTTGTTTATGTTACTCTAGGAGATTCATGGCTATCATTTCACTCCATGTTTCTATCTAGATATTGCCTCCTTTGGTTTAATTGAATTTCATGAGTGTTCAGAATCATTTTTGTTGCTATAAATATCAAGACTAAATCTGTATATGCAGTCAACCCTTGTAATTTGTAACAACACTGGCCTTGGCTGAAATGTTAAACACTAT
The DNA here is from genome assembly GCF_902686445.1 of Sciurus carolinensis. Taxonomy (NCBI): domain Eukaryota; kingdom Metazoa; phylum Chordata; class Mammalia; order Rodentia; family Sciuridae; genus Sciurus; species Sciurus carolinensis. The sequence goes on from NC_062229.1 coordinate 11,473,476, forward strand.
CTCCTCTGGGTCTGGGGGGAGGCAGGGGTAGTACCAGGTTTGAATTCAGGATCCTTTAACAAATTGCAGTTTTAAAGACGTACACTCAGTTTTTAAATGTTAACAAAAACTGGGGAAAGTATTTTGCACTGTCTAAACACAAAAATAGTATCTAGGGTTAAAGAATTCTTGGAGTCTAAATAAAATATTAGAATTACATCCACCTTGAGATGATGATGATGATGGTGTGGAGCACAAAAATCTTTCCTTAGAAAGGGCTGAGGATGTGGCTCAGTGGTTAAGTGCCCCTGGGTTCAAACCCTAGTGAAGAAGAAGAAAAAGAAGAAGAAGAAGAAGAAGAAGAAGAAGAAGAAGAAGAAGAAGAAGAAGAAGAAGAAAGGGAGGAAGGAGGTGGAGGGGGTCGAACTATAAAGAAGATTAGGATAAGGAGACCCGTATTCACAGACATTTAGAGAGACAGAGCGTGAGAAGGAAGATATGAGAACAGGATACACGTATTTACACTACCCTTGATGCTGACTGGCTTTGATGTTTTATAAATAGTATTGCACTAAATGCACATATTCTTACACTTCCTTAATCCACAAACTTGGCATTTGTGCATTCTGCAACTATCAATGACTTAAAAATAGTAACTGTGAAGAGATATTTTGAATTTTTAAATTTTATGCAGAATTACTTGTATCAACCCCACACAAGCTCAGTAAAAAATCTGGTTTAAAGGACAGGTCTTTGCTTTGTATTTCTTATTCTGTATTCCATAGTGGCCTACTAAGATTACTCTCGTTGTTTACTGATCACGAACTTTCTTATAGGTGCTTCAAAATTCAGATCCATGAAAATCTTCAAAGACTGGGTTTTCATACCAAGCTTCCTAGACCTGAATAATTGGTTTTCACATAAATCCCTCCTGGTATATAGATTGATATTCTATTTCACTACCTGAAGGCAACTCAGATTCAAATTATTTTGTGAACTCACACTAAGGTTTAACTGGGAGAAAACTGCATAATAGAAAAATAGACAATATGAACACAATGGGACTTTTTCTCCTGTGAAAATGGGATAATAGATCTTCCCCTGAAGGCTGTTGTAAGAAAGTTCTTTTGAAATTCTTTTAAATTTCCTATGCCTGGTTATGAGTCTAATTTATCCATATATACACAAATGGATATTTTAAAATATCTGGAAACCCTGACCTCAAACCAAACCAATTGAATCAGAGTATCTGCATGTGATGTTCTTGGGAATTTCTTATAGCAGAGTTGAGAAACACTGACTTGGAATATTTCCTGGCATTTAGAAAACACTTCATTAATATTACTTATTATTGGTATAAAATATGCACTTTTTAAATTAAATATGAAAATTTAGTCCCATTTGCTTCAGAACTAGCATTTTCTAAAATTTCAATTATTCCCAGAGAAATTCAAGTTCTTGGTGACTTTACATGATTCCATTTCATGTTCCCCAAAGATAGAAACTATCCTGAATTCATGGGGTTGATTTTCCGGTCAATACTTCATGTCAATATTAATTTGTATATTTATAAATAATTTTCCTAAAAAAATTACCTATTAAGTACATAAAGTTTGTCAAAGTAGTCTGCAACACAACACCTATTTTCCTCTGAAATGTACTAGTTCACACGGACATGCGTTCTCTCTGTGAAGTACATACATTGACTTCAAATGCAGGGGCTGATGCACAGAAAGACCTGAGGGAGGAACATCATTTAATTTGCCATTATATTGTGACAATCTTTTGACAATACTTCTGACTCTCTTCATATCACACAAGTGAGAACTTCCTGATAATATGTGGGTTGAAGATGGCTGCTTGGCTTCCAACAACTGATGCAACTTCAGTTTTGCAATTTATCATCTACATTTCTGTGCCAATAAAAATTCTGTCCTTATCAAGTCCATCCTCTTATTCATAAGATGTACCATCAAAATATCCCTGCTGCCTATCTAGTAATAATCCTTCCAATATAACCCAACAAGGCATTTCATCTTGTAGAGTTCATGATATCTTCTCTAGTAGAGGAGAAGGTGCCCTGGGAAGGGACTCAGAATTGAATCTCTCATTCAGGCATCTCTGCCCTGCTGCCATATGCAGAGTGGGTGTAAATCTTCACCTCTCTGTGGTTACAGTGTTTAATGGAGATGGGGAGAATAGCACCTCCCTACAACATGGATGACACAGATGGAAGCCTGGAACATAATAAATATTTGGTCATTTGGGGTTTTCTTTAAGCAATAAAAAATTCATCATTATGTAAATATTGACTATTGGTGAACACATTTATCAAAGGGCACTGGAGTTAAGAATGATGTGAAGTTGAAATATCTCAGCCCAAACAATAAGGGAAACCTGCGCTTTCTTTCTCCCTCCTTTTCTTCCTTTATATGCACAATCTCTACTATGATCTTTTAAAAAATGGAAAATTATAGATGATACTGAATTTAAATTTAAGACCCATGTGGCCATGACATGGGCTCAAACAAAGTGCTGCTGTGTCTTGTCTCTTTTTGATCAGACATTCCTGAAACAGACGAAGGTGCAGGCAGCAAAGCACCGAGTGTGTTGATGCCACACTCATTCAATTTCTGTGAACCAAAGAAGGGTCGAGTCAATGTTTAATGATTTTTTTTTGGATGCCTCCTCTGTGTCAGGTAAAGCATAGGCTCTGCAGAATCAAAATGAAAGAGAGTTACTCATTCTTTTCAAACACATGGCATATAAATTTATAGAGACAAAAAAGTCCCATCCACAAATAGAAAAGCAGTAACTTCAGGTCATAGGATACTTAGGTTGAATGGCATGAAGCTTAACCTTCTCATTATTAGTAATGTCTAACCTTCATTCTGCCCTTCTTAACATGCTAAACCAACAGATAGCACTTTCTGTTTAATCCCTACTCAGGGATAGCCGTCTCAACTAGAAACCAATTCATATGACAATGATTACTCTCAGAGGTACTAACAACTAGCCCTACATCACAGAAGTACTAAGTAAAGTCAAGGAGATTCATAATTAAATTTTCAAACTCTGCACAGCTATGTTGATCATGTCCCAGTGAACAGAAAGTTGCAGAGGTTCAATGGTCTTAACCCAGGTGCATCTGAGGAGCATTTGAAACTCTTTCTAGTCTCCTGAGTAGGAGCAAAGTCAGGACCTGACTTCATGTCTCCTTACGAGGTCCAGTGAGCCAAATACAAGCATGGAGGAGGTGTCAGGCTGCTGCAGGAATACCCTGGAGTGGAGGGTCGAGGGACCTCTGTGCTGGATCATCAAGCACCTCCTCTGTCTGTGATCTGTTGCTATCCTTCCTACACTGGGTGCAGCTTGTGCCACCCACTGCTCTGCCTTGTCATCTACCAGAAATGACCTAAGGAGAAGAGCACAGTGTGCAAGGTTCTCTTCTTGGAGTGACAGGGAACGAATGACTGGTTGAGTGGCCAGGAAGACAACCTGCCAGAATTCACCTGGTATGATGCCCTCAATTAAAACATGGCCTCATTCTCTACTGCCTAAATATAGTAAAGGTTTTCTCTTTGGGTTTCTGTAAAATGATAATCATGTTGTCCCTTATAAATACAGGAGGATAATGCACATGGGGTGAAACAAACTGCACAGAACACACAGTTCTCTGCCCAACACGGAGGAAATCGACAGTAATGACTCAGGATGTTACGGTTACCGCCATCCTACTCGGGAAGTAGAGCAAGTGTGAGTGGAAAGCAAAGTTTCAGTAGAATTTTTGGAACCCCAACCACACCCAGGAACATAAAATTCACAGTCCTGGTCAGGGAAATGGCATATGGATACACTCCCACGTGGCTATCCCAATGTCATGTTTGTCCTTATGCTGAGGAAACAATCCTTCCTGCATTCATCTTCTCGCTCTGTACTTACTGGGTTACACTGCTTCTCTGCTGAGACATGACTGAGAAGGACAGATGAGAAGACCCTCCCATGTCTTGCACCCAAAGAAAGCTCAAGCTTGGTCCTCAAGACTGATATGAATGCACTTTCAGATAAGAGTGTCCTCATGCAGACAACCATGGAGAAGGACACACAGGCGTGGAGCCCACTGTAATGAGTCATCCACTGATGAACTGAAGCTACAAGCTGATTTTTGCCTGCTAAATGACCTTGGAGGCTCAATGCACAGAACTCATAATTACTCAAATTGGTCCACATTACCCCAATCTCTAAGGACTTCCCAATGTTGATGGTGGAAGATGATGAACAGAAAATGAATGTCCCCAAATTTATTGAAGTTCCTCTACACTGTAGGACACTTGTGTGAACTTTCCTCTTTTTTCATGTTTTAAATACCTGTTTATTTGAAATAATGCTTCAGAGGAAAAAGTTTTACTTAGCCATAGAGAAGAATAAAATCATGGCATTTGCTGGTAATGAGATGGAACATCTTGCTAAGTGAAATAAGTCAGAGCCAGAAAGGTAAGGACAAATATTTTTTCTCATGTTCAGAAGCTAGACAAAAATGAGGGGGGAAAGGGAGGGGGAAGTTTCATGAAAACAGTAGTGAGATGAGTGCAGTAGAGGAAGGAGACAGAGGGGAAAAAGGAGGGAAGGGAAAAGGGAGGAAATGCTAAGTGTAATTGACCACCTTATGCTATGCACATATATGACTATATCACAGTGAATTTACCTTTATGTGTATTTATAAAGCACCAATTAAAAAACAGGAAGTAAACAGAAGGAAGACCACTAGATCAGGGAAAGAAGAGGGAATGGGAAAAGGAAGTACTGGGGACTGAAAAGAAGCAAATTATATTCCATGCATCTACAATTACATCAAATCAGACCAAAATATCACATATAACTATATAACTACTAAAAGCATTTTTTTTAAACACATTTCAGACTTGAGCATACATTTCGGTGACATTATTTACTTTCACACTATTATGAAATCATCACTATCATTTATCTCTAAAGTTTTCTCTTATTCCTCTACTGAAAATGTGTGTCTATTCTTTAAAACTCTTCAATCCCCTGTCCCACAACTCTGGAGACCACCATACTCTTATGAAACATGTTGAGAAATCAAACTACAAAAATAACATGACCATGGAGGCAGGATTTGCTGGTCTAGATCTTCATATTTGCTGCATATTTCAACTGATATCTCAAATGAGTGTCACAGGAACTCTCTTATAGTTCAGTGGGTCTCTGTTTGCCAGGCTGCAGATGAAGGGATTCAGCATAGGGGTGATCACTGTGCACTCCAGTGAGGCCACCATAGTACTTCTGGGAAAACAGGTTATAGCTTAACCAAGGTCAGCACAAAGTCCATTATATAAAATAAAAAACCGATATGTGTGACCAATTATACATCCAACCCAATAATGGGATTATTAGAATGAAGGCAAAATGATCCCTGAGAGGAAGCCAAAAAAATAACAAATGTGGTGTAAACAAAAATATGACTGTGTTATTGCAGAAGATGTTGGGCCAGTTGAGATTCAGGACTTCAGAAGAAATTAGAAATTTTCACGTCCTTGAAACAGACGCACTGTAAGTCAATAAAATTGCACATCTGAAAGTACTAAAGGATAGCCAAAAATTTAAGAATACACAGATGTGAGAACTCATGATGACTGGATAATGCAGGGGGGTGAGAGGAGAGCACAAATCAGTCTTGGTCCATCACAATCAGAGCATATAAGCCACACCTCTAAAAATGATATTTCAAAAAATCTGCATCTGTATCAGGCAGCCCAGGTAGAAAATGACTGTACTGTGAATTTGCAGGATGAAAATTATCATCTGGGAACATGATGGAGATGAAACGGATGTCAGTCAAGGACAGGTTGGAGAGGAAGAAATGCATGGGGCGCGAAGGTGGGAGTCTAAGGTGATGTTCAGGTTGATGAGAAGGTTCCAAGTATTGTGACCAGTCACAAGGACAAGAACAAGGAGTGTGGGTCAGGATTGTCTGAGAAACACATGAGAAGGGATTCTGATGCATATATTAAATATTATGGTTTTTATTTCTTGGATACCTTTTTAAAAAATAGAAAAAAGATGTAAGTTGGCAGCTAGCTCTCTGTGTGTATTTTAAACTTATGTATTCACAAGAATTCATGTACCTTCTGCAATAATTCTCATTCACAACAAAGATAAACTTATTAAAACTCTTCCATTATTGGTTTCTCCATCATTCTCTTCCTTCTACACATACCTATTCTATACTCAACTGAGCAATGGTAAAGAACAGGAATATTAGAGATAGCAAGTCTGTCATTACAGTAAAATACAGGACACCTTTTAATTATATTTATTAGTGCATATTAATCATACAAAATTTTGTGTTCACTCTGATATTTACATACATGTCTATTATATATATATATTACATATATATACATATATATATATATATATATACATACATATGTATAATGTGTACAAAGTATAATGTGTTTAGGTTTCTCCATTGAAGAAAAAAATCACTCTTATAAAAGGAAATTAAGGGCATCTAGGTTGGTTCCACATCTAGCTATTGTGAACTGAGGTGCTATAAACATTGATGTGGCTGTGTTAATGTAGTATGCTGTTTTTAAGTCCTTTGGGTATAAACTGAGGCATATTATTCAGCCATAAAGAAGAATAATATTATGGCATTTGCAAATAAGGGGATGGAAATGGAGAATATCATGTTAAGTGAAATAAGCCAATCCCAAAAAACCAAAGGCCAAATGTTTTGCCTGATAAGTGGAGGATGATATATAATGGGGGTAGAGTGGTGGGGAGGGAGAGAAGAATGGGGGAACTTTAGATTATGTTCAAGGAAATGAGAGAGAAGTGGGTATAAAAATGGTGGAATGAGACGGGCATCTTTACACTATGTACATGTATGATTACACGAATGGTATGAATCTATATTGTGTACAACCATAGAAATGAAATGATGTATCCCATTTGTGTACAATGAATCAAAATGCAGTCTGTAAAACATTAAGAGATAAATTTAAAAAGAAGGAAATTAAGAAGCAAATATAAGGGTTGGGGTGGTAGCACAGTAGTAGAGTGCTTGCCTCATGTGTAAGGTACTATGTTTGATTGTCAGGATCACATATAAAAAAATAAATAAAAATAAAGGTCCATCAACAACTAAAAATATGTATATTTTTTAAAAAAGAATCAAATATAACATTTTATTATGAGATAATGGTACACATTCTCTTGACTTAGAATACTTATCAAATCCTCTACAAGAGGCAAATGTGTTATCTTAACACTAAAGTTGACAATTTATTATTAAAAAATGTGATGTTCCAATTACCATGCAGAGGTTTCAACAATATTAGGCGTTCTAACTTCCTTCTTGATAGATATATATGCTCACTCAATTTTTACTTGTTTTTTTAAAACTTTAAATTTGTTTTAATTAGTTGTACAAAGCAGTAGAATGCACTTACACATTTTGATAGATCACACATAAATGGAATGTAATTTCTCATTTTTCTGATTATACACATTGCAGGATCATACTGGTCATGCAGTCACACATGTACATGAGGTAATAATGTCTTTCTTACTCTACGGTCCTTTAAAAATCATTTACTCTATAATTGCTGACCTTTACTCTGATGGACTTCAAATTATGGTAAATATGGTTTAGTTGAATACCCATATGACATCATTGGGCACAAATATGGAATTAATGCATACTGTACTTGTCATTGAAAAATAATGAAATATTAAGCATTTGAAATTTTTTTATTTTATACTGGTTTGTTCCAACATCATTCAATGTAAGTAAAGTATGTGGCATAGAAATACCTCTTTACTTCATTTTTAAATTCTGCTTTCTATATTGTTCTGCTAATAATGCTTCATGGCTTCCTGTGTATCATGGACCCTCTTATATACCATTCAAAACTTTAGATACAGGGAAAATCCCAAAACCAAGGTTTTATTCTCATACTTCTTATGTCTAAGTAATTTCTTTTCACATGGCTTACAATTTTCTCATTAGCAGTTTTACTTGAAGGAAACTGGTTATTCTGTTACCTCACATAAATATTTAATTGGGAAAAAATTACAAAAAACTGACAGGAAATAATGTGAACATAGCCGAACAGTTTCCTCATCTGTAAAATGAAGCAATAGTTATCTACAAAACAGATTTGTCAGTAGAAAGGTTTTCATTTTGAGTCTGTTATGTAGATTAGTAATTTTGGGTCTCATTAATATATTTACCTATGGGTATTTTGCAATATCCAGATACCATGGTCTCAGATAAAAAACAAACAATTTAATCAGAATATCTTCATGTGAATTTCTTGATAATCTTTTCTTCCACCAGAGCTGGGAATTATTGCTTTGAAATGCTCTTGTCTTTTAGAACATGGTTCCTTAATATTAACTCTATCTACCATCAATAATACACAATATCTGTGCTAAAGTGTGGAATTTTGTATCTTCTTTGGACCAAATATTTTGTATTTATTTGAATTGTCATCTGTGAAATCGGAATTGTTGTTTTCTCTACATGATTCCATTCCCTTGACACTCATTCCCCAAAGAAAACTATTAATTGGTTAGTAGATTTTCCTGCCCATGTTTCCATGTAAGTAATGGTTTATATACCTATGAAGAATTCCTTTAAAAACTTCCCTATAGGCTACCTAATGCTCATCTAGGTAATATCCAACACCACACTACCAGCTGACCCTGGAATGTGCTGGTTTATATCACCATGTGGTTCTACGATTCCCTGTGTAGTACAAGCATCAACTTCAAATCCTCTAACTGATACTCAGCATTAACAGGAGCAGAACATTGTTTAGTTTGTTAGTTTATTATTAGGAAACTCTTTCAAAAATTTTGTGCCTTTCTTAATATCACACAAATGAGAATTTCTAAACAATATGAGTTTGGGGGGTAGATGTTCAACTTCAAGAATTGTTGAGTATTCAGTTTTATTAATAGCCTTCTACACTTGTTATCCTGATATCATTCATCACCTATATTGTCTTAATAGGTACCAGCAAAAATGTCCCTGATGTCCACCAAGTAATAATTTTTCTAACATTACTGATCATGTGATTCTGTATTAGAAATATTATTTCCATTGGACTACAGGAAAACGAACAGTACTGTGGGATGTGACTCAGGAAACCAACATTTTCTTCTCAAGTCACAGACCAGCCACAGCATGCAGAAGGTTTGTCAGTCTTCATTCTCCGTGCTCACACAGTTTAATGGATATTGAAAACAGCACGTATCTCCCACAACTTGTGTGGCACATAAGCAAAATTTGGTTTAAAAAAAAAGAATTCAACCATTGAGGAAATAGTAAGTTTATTAATGAATCCAGTTGTTAATGGGCACTGGAGCATTGGAATGGGATAGACTTAGAATAGGTTTTGCCCCAGACCTAAGAGTCACCTGGTCCTTTCTATTTGTACCTTTTATTCTTTTTTTTTCTATCATGGAAAATCTCTGCTATGATCTTTGGGTAATTAAGTGCTGTGGATGCTCTTGAATGGGATCATATAGCCCTGGTGTCCTTGACATAGATGCAAGCAAAAGCTATTTTATTTTGCCTCTATTCCTATAGGATGTTCCTAAGAGGAATGTAAGTGCAGTTAGGAAACCCCCAAGTGTGTTGAAGCCACAGTGAGTTGAAGCCACAGTGTGCTGAAGCCACAGTGTACTGAAGCCACATGATTGTGGCCAAGACTTGTGAATAAAAGAAGGGTTATTTTATTTTTGATGTCTTTTTTTGTGCCAAATGAACCAAAGTCTCTGGGGAATCAGAAGAGAAAGGGAGTTAGTCATTTCTTTCCCAATACATGGCAGATAGTCCTTACGTACAAAATGAAGTGTAACATTGCAGAATTAGGAAAACACTAACTTCATGTTCCAGAATATTTAATTGAGAGATATGAAGTTTAATATTATCATAACTATTGATAATATGAACTCATATTTTTAATACAGTCAATACATAGAAATCATAAATGGAGAATTCATTATCTATTTAATGTTTACTCAATATTATTATATCAAAGAGAAATCAATTCACTACACAATGCTGAGTCTCACAGATTCTGACAACCTGCCTTATTGTACAGAAACAATAGGTGAAACCAAGAGCATTAAAAACCACATTGTCTAGGTTGGTTCCACACTCTAACTATTGTGAATTGAGCTGCTATGAACATTGATGTAGCTGTGTCACTGTAGTAGGCTGATTTTAAGTCCTTTGGGTATAGGCCAAGGAGTGGGATAGCTGGGTCAAATGCTGTTCCATTCCAAGTTTTCTAAGAAATCACCACACTGCTTTTCAGAGTGACTGCACCAATTTGGAACCCTACCAGCAATGTATGAGTGTACCTTTTCCCCCACATACTAGCAAACCCCTACTGTTACTTTTATTGTTGATTAAGGAGACATTCTAATTGTGGTGAGATGAAATCATAGGGTAGTTTTGTTTTGCATTTCTCTTATTACTAGAGATGTTGAACATTTTTTCGTATATCAGTTTAGTAGATGAATGGATACAGAAACTGTGGTATATATAAACAATGGAATATCATTCAGTCATAAAGAAAAATAAAATTATAACATTTGCAGGTAAATGGATGGAATTGGAGAACATCATGCTAAATGAGATAAGCCAATCCCAAAAAACCAAAAGACCAAATGAGTTCTCTGATAATGGGATGATGATACATAATGGGGAGTGGGAGGGAGGCAAGAATGGAGGAAGTATCGATTATATAGAGGAAAATGAAGGTAAGGAGAGGGTGAGGGAAGGAAATATAACAGAATGAGACAAACATTATTACTCTATTAACATGTATGATTATGCAAATGGTGCAACTCTACTGCGTGTACAAACAGAGAAAAAACACTTGTACCCCATTTGTGTACAATGAATTAAAATTTAAACAAAAAAGTTGTCAATCTCTGGAACTGATTCAGGAAATATTAGCCTTATTTCCCAAGCATCAGGAAGTTGTAAACAGGGGTCTGGAGGTCTTACCCACAGGAACATCTCAGGTATAATCTTAAATATCTTCTAGTTTCCTGAGTTGGAATGAAATCAAAGATCTGGCAAGAAGTCACCTCTTGAGATTGAACGGGCAGATATAAGAATGGAGGAGGTTGTGGTCTGCTGCAAGAAACATTTGAGCAGGGGCAAGAGAGTGGTTTGTGCTGAACCATCCAGTGCATGCTCTGTGATCTTTCCCTGTGGTCCCTGGATGTCTTTCCTATAAGAGATGCAGTTCATGCCTTCAGCTGCTCCCCTGTGATCTACCAAAACTCCCAAAGCAGTGTGAACAAAGGGATATTCCTGGAGTGACAGGGAAGTCACTACATTTGGTTGCATCGTCAAGAGCACACCGTGCTATGATTCTCCTGAAAAAATGCTCTGTGCCTGTAATGAGAGAGCTCAATTCAAATGTGACAACACATTTTCTACCTAAGATCCTAGTAAAAGTTACATAAAAATATGGCACTCCTTCCATTTCAGTAAAATAATAAAAATGTGGCAGTGCGTGATGTAAGGGAAGACTGTGCAGAAGAAATAAACACACTACCAGCAGCACATAGCTCATTGGCTGGCAATTGGGAAGTCCTGAGAAATGGTTCCCAATGTCATGATGGTGCTGTCCTTCTGGTCACCTTCGTCAACTCTAGGACTGGTGAGGGAGCATTCTAAAGGGACTCCCATTCTAGGATCATGGATGAAATGTCTATGGCAAGTAGGTTGAGAATCAAATGAAAGCAAAACTGGGACTGAGCCTTTTGGGACCTCCAAGCACAACCAAGGACCCAAACTTAACTGTCCTCTTAGCTGAAATGTCATATGTTGATATCCTCCCTTACAGCTACCCAAAATGACCAATTTGTCTTTGTGATTAGGGAACGATGTGTCTGATAGTCCCTCCTCCATGGGTTCTTTTCCTCAGAATCACTGCCTTACTCCACATCTCTGCTGGGTCATGGGCAAGGAAATGCAGAACCAGCTTGCCACCCTGTTGGGGACCCAAGGAAGCCTCAGGCTCTGTTCCCAAAAGTGAAACCCATGCCAGATCACAGGAGTTTAACTTATACAGGTAATCATGAGCAGATAGACAGCTGTGGAGTCACTGCCCTGGAAGCACCAATCTGAAGGGACAGAGGCACAGGCTGATTATTTACTATGATCTACCCTGAAGGAAGAATTCACAGAGTTCATGGTTAGCCAAGGTGTTCCGTGGTATCCAGATCTTTAAGAGCTTCCTAATAGGAATGAGGGAAGAAGAGGTGAACATGAGTGTCTACAATGATTGTGGTCCCTTCTTCTATTCAGAAGGAAGCTCATGTGTACTATTCATTCTTTCTTCTCCCTTGTTTTTAAAGACCAATTGCTTTTTATTTCCTTTATTTATGGTGGTTAAAATTAGCATTTGGGTCATTTGTACATGCTATATCAATAACTTCAATTACGCTCCCTTTGTTAGGCAACCATTAATCAACATGATCCACATGCAAATTTTTTTCATCTCCCCGAAATGAAACTCTGCACACAGCTAAAGCACACCCTATAACTCCAACCCCAGAACCAACACCAACAAACTGCAAAAGTACTGTGCCCATGAGGCAGCATTCAGAGGGGCAGGTGTTTACTACTATGGCTTCTCCCACCTGCATCCAACTGAGTGCCTCAGGTCCTGACATAGACTTTTTCACTGTGCAACATCCTTAGGGAATTTTTAATGTCCCTGTTCCTCAGACTGTAGATGAAGGAATTCAGCATGGGGGTGACAATTGTGTACATCACTGAGGAAGCCACACCCTTTCTGGGAGAATGTGAAACAGCTGACCCAAGGTACATTCCAACACTTGTTCCATAAAATAAGCAAACTACTGAGAGGTGAGACCCACAGGTGGAGAAGGCTTTGTACTTCCCTCCTGGGGATGGAATTTGCAGAATGGAAGAAACAATCTTATAGTAAGAGAAGAGAATTACTGAGATGGGAAAAAGCCCAAATATAGCACCAACAAAATATTTGACTATGTTTTTGATGAAGGAATCAGAACAGTCAAGATTAAGGATTTGAGCAGGTTCACAGCAGAAATTATAAATGTCCACATTCTTGAAGTAGGCAAACTGTAGGATGATCAGATTGTGCAACTGGGACTCCAGAAGGCTAAGTAAAAGTGACACAAAAACAAAGAAGACACAGAGGTGAGGGTTCATAATAACTGGGTCATGCAGTGGGTGACAGATGGCCACATACCGGTCATAGGCCATCACAGTCAGAAGTAGGTCATCCATACATCCAAAAATGATAAGGAAAGACATCTGTGTCAGGGAGCCCACATAGGAGATGGCTCTGCTGTGAGTTAGGATGTCCACAATCATCTTTGGGACTGTGGTGGAGATGAAGCAGATGTCAGCCAAGGACAGGTTGGAGAGGAAGAAGTACATGGGGGTGTGGAGGTGAGAGTCAGAGCTGACAGCCAGGATGATGAGCAGGTTCCCAAGCACTGTGACCAGGTACATGGACAGGAACAGTCCAAAGAGGATGGGCTGCAGGTCTGGATCATTTGAGAGTCCCAGTAGATGGAATTCTGATATGTGTGTTAAATTTTGTGGTACTATATTGCTTGGACACCTTTTGCAAAATAAAAATAATAACTATTGTGGGTAAGAAGAAGTAAATTAATCTGCCCAGTACTCTCTATATATTTGAATTCCTTTGGCAATGTTTCTCATTTGTGACAAACCCAATCTTTGAACTATCTCAATTAGTGTTATTCACTTCCTTGTTTGCACACCTACTTGGAAGAGGCTCAGTTGAACACTGTTTAAAGACCAAGAACATTAGAGATTAACAACTTCAGAATCACATTACAATACGACCTATTCTTTTGAGAAAATAATAGAGAAGAAGTAAATCTTCCTGCTTTCAGGGAAACAAAATCATCATAAAGGAATTTAAGAAGCATTGAAATTTACCTTATTTTTATCTGAATCCAATGTACAGCATCTCTGTACTTGGAATATACAGTACAAACTCTGCAAGATTTAGGACTGCCTTATAGTAATACTATTGGAGCTGACAGTTCATAATCAGAAAACATAGTTACATGCCAGGTATCTCCCAGAAGGTTTTCTTCATTGTTAGGTTTCTGATTTCCTTCCTTTACGCAAGTGCTCACTCAGAATTTGATTTTCTTTTAAGAAGTTTTTAGTATATAATTCCCAACTCTGATGGTAGTGAACTTCAATTTTTATAAAAGGTGTTTGGTTAAATGTACATAATCTTATGATGTTGCTGACCAAATGTGACCTTAATGTAGCATGCACCAGTCAATGATCAAAAACATAATGAAATTCTTTTCAAGTATTATCTTTTATTTCTTCTTAATTTTAATTTTTAATTTAATTTGTAATTTTATTTTTGTCACCTTCTTATAAACTCAGTAGTATATCTGTTGTTACGACCACTCTAGGTTTTTTACATTTTTTTCTTGACCCTCTATTCTGTGGTAACCTGGAAGTGATCCTTCATTTTTGAATCACAAACCATCTCATTCACAGTGGAGAACTTCAGGGCCAGAGATGTATCCATTGCCCAAGTTTCAGTCCTGACGTTCTTATCCCTAGTTAGTAGATTTTCACAGGGATCCTTTCTGATCCTGGATTCCTATTTTCTTATTCCAGCTACCTGAAGGCAATTCAGGGTCATTATTTTGTTCATACTAATTGTGATGAAGTTTGATAATAATGCAAACCAGGGAAGCAGAGGAAATGATGTAAATGACTTGGCAATTTCTTTATTTGTAATATGCCAAAAATACATACTTTATGCAGATATTTAACAAACTTTCTATTAATCCTCAATTGCAAAGAGTAATGGAGTCCAGCACCATTTTCCAATATATTTACCTGGGGATATTTGAACATATTCGGATACTCTGACTTCAGACCTAAACCAATTTTACCAACTCATCTGCATGTTAAGTCCTGTAAACCTTCCGATACCCTGGCTTTTAAAGAAGCATTTAGAACCACTGACTTTGAATACTCCCTGGGGATTATAAAAATGTTCATTGATATGACATTGTTGTCAATAAAAGTGATTGGCAATTTGAAAATATAAACATTTAATGATATTTTTATGAATTATGAATTATTATCTATGAGTTTTGAGTTCTGGGTATTTCTGCATGATTTCACTCTCTTACACATTTATTCCCCAAAGACATTATGTGAGTGGAGGATAATTGAATTCCAACTGAACCACTGTGAAGTTCACCTTTATGTATATCCATAATGCACTAAATTAAAAAACAACTAGAAGTAATTGGAAGAAAAACCCATAGAGTTGAGGGGGGACAGAGGGAAGGGAAGAAGAGAGAGAAAGGGGAAGTATTGGAAGAAGCTCTATCCCATGCTTGTGTAATCACGTCAAAATGAACCTCTTAGTATACAACTATGAATAAAATCTTAGTGTATTCCACAAAAATATTCTTGTCTTTTGCTCTTTAAAATTTATTATTGTATCTTTTTTAAAAATTTTGATCCATGTCAATTTAATTTGTACATGTGTTTTGAATTAAGTTCATTTCTCCTAAATATCTATTCAATTATTGCAGAAGAATTAAGTGGAAAGAAAAAAATAAAAAACCCTGTCTTTTTTCCATTGAATTTTCTCAGTACCATCATTGAAAATGAATTGATAATAACTGTCTGGGTCTACTTTTTGAAATCCCTGATTTCCATCTAGTAGCACTTCTTCCAAGATAAATCAAAGATATGTTTTATCTTGCATGGGTGAGAACATTCCCATCGACTCTAATGAAAGGGACATTGCCATGGGATGTGAGTCAGGGAAACAACACTCAGTCCCTCATAATTGACCTGCTATGACATGAACAACGAGGGTAAATTTCTCCACATCTCTCTTCTCAGACTGCTTAACGGAAATATGGAGAATAACACCCATCTCCAAAACATGCACACCACATATCTAAGTTTGAAACTAATATGTATTTGATCATTGTAGGTTTTATTCAAAAGGTGAATAATTCAACAATTAAACACTGAATTTGAGTATGAAAACAATTGTCAAAGGCTATTGGACCTTTGGAGTAATGCAAAAGTCCCAAATGGGTCTCAACACAAAACCTAAGGCTCACCTGACCACTAATCTTTATGCATATATTTTTTAATCCCATGAAAATCTATGCAAGGGCGCTTTCTTAAACTGGTGCATTACAGTTGTACATATTGATGGGGTTTGTTGTTACATATTTGCTCATGCACACAATATAATTTTCCAAACAAATGTCAATGCACCTAAATAAATTTATAGGACCCAGATGACCCTGGCATATACACAAACATTCTTGTGACTTGTCCCTAGTTCTGTGGCACATTCCTCAAAGAGATGAAAGTGCAGGAAGGAAAACACAAGAATGCCGAGCCACATGATATATGGCCAACTACTGTGGATCAGCAAAAAGTCTCTGATATTTAACAGCCATTTTTATTTTTGATGACCCCTTTATGCCAAATGAGCTATAGGATCTGGGGAAACAAAAATCAGTGTTTTGGTGACACCTGCCAATCTGTTCTGTGATTTACCTGATACCCCAAATGTAAGTGCACCCTGAGGGGCAGGTCTCATGCTGAAATAACAGGCAAGTTAAATGACTGGTTGACTAGTCAAGGGCACAACCATGAGTGTCCTCATTCCCAGTGTCCCTGTACTATAACCAGACAGCTCAATTCAACATGAATTCAGAGTTTACGAGCTAAAAGCCTAGCAAGAGTTTCAAAAAAATACTGCTCTCAGTTGAGTGCAGCAGTGCACACCTGTAAGGTCAGCTACTTAGGAGGCTGAGGCAGGAGGATCACGAGTTCAAAGCCAGCCTCAGGAAAGGCAAGGCACTAAGCAACTCAGTGAGACCCTGTCTCTAAATAAAATACGAAATAGGGCTGGGGATGTGGCTCAGTGGTTGATTGTCCCTGAGTTCAATCCCAGGTACAAAAAAAAAACAAAAAAGAAAAGAGAAAAAATTGCTGTTCTCTTTTCTGTAAAATACACATGTTGCAGCACTTCTAACCTTAAGAAGACTATAATCTATGTAGAATGCCTAGCCCAGAGCCTGACATTCAGGAATCTCTAAATAATGTTCCATCCTATTGTGGATACTGTCTTCATCCTCCTCATCACCTTCATAAACCTTGTGGAGAACTAAGTTAGTGGGACCTACTTTCTGCTGTTGTGGATGATGGGATGTTTATGGGAAATAGAAACCAGTTTGAGGTAAAGCACAACTTTGAATGAGATTTCTAGGACACTTGACCACAACTGAGAACATAAACTTCACAGTCTTCACAACTAAAATTTTGCACATTCTTATTCTCCTGTCTGGCTACCCAAAATGAATGTTTGCTCTAATAATGAGGAAACAGTACTTTGGACGACCTTCCTCCGTCCTTCATCTCCTTCAGCACTTACCGCATCTCTGATGGATCTCCGCCAAACCGTGAAGATTTAAATTTCATCTCCTGCCCGATGCCCAATGATGGCTCCAGCTCCCTCCTCAGGATCAATGCCAGTGCAGTTTCAGGTAGGAGTTCCGCGGTGCTGCCACCCATGGGAGGAGGCACAGGCATGGAGCCAACTGGACTTGGAGCCATTGAGCTGAAAGGCTGCAGGCACAGACTCATTACTGATGAATATATAACCCTGGAGGCTCGATGCACAGGGCTGATTTTTAGCCAGATTGGTGCAGGTTGTCACTAACTCTAAGCGCTTCCTCATACTCATGGAGAAGATAAAAGGGAATATGTCCACGAAAGTTTTGGGGCTCTTCTTTCACACAAGGAAGCTCATCCTTTTAAAAAAGATGTGTTAGGTTTTTATTTCCAGTTTTATTATTGTAAAATTAAAATCCCCAAACAATTTACCACTTTCACCATCCTCGAGCACACAGCACAGTGGCATTAGTTACCCTCACTGTGGTGCATCCATCACCAATCTTCTCCAGAAATTTCCCATCTTCCCAGACGGAAACATTCTACCTATTGGAAAACATTCCCCATTCACTGGGCAACTGTAATCCCAGCAACTCAGAAGGCTAAGGCAGGAAGATCACCAGTTAAAACCAGCCTCAGCAACACAGTGAGGCCCTGTCTCAAAATAAAATAATAAAGGGACTGGGGATGTGGCTTGGTGTTTAAGCAACCCTGGGTTCAATTCCTGGTTACTCCCCCCAAAAAGTTTCCCATTCATCTGCTCCCAAATTAGCTACAACTACTATTCTGTAAAATAAGATAATAAATTAAAACCATTATAACGTACTTGCATACAATAATGTAACCAGGGAGGCAAGCTCTCCAGGTACACAGGTTCAGTTTTGCTGTCTTTCCTACCCTATGGTTAAACCAGGTGTCTCAGGCCATCAGAGTGGGCTGTTCTGTGACTCCTCCTGGCACTTTGGTTTTCCTGTTCCTCATTCTGAAGGGAGTCAGCATAGGGAATAGCATGGCATAAAGGACAAGGACTCCTCTTCCTGGGAGATTGTGACACAGCTGAACCACACCAATGCTTGGTACGTATCAATAATTGGTCCATAAAGTGAGCAAATAACTGGCAGGTGGGAACCACCAAATGATAGCATCCTAAGAATGCAGAAAATGATTTTATAACTGAGAGACATGTCCCTGAGATGAGGGGGGAAAACCAATATGGCACATCAAATACTTTAAAATCCTATTAGTTGAGCTATCAGAAGAGGAAACACTAAGGAGTTGATAAGGGTAACTGAAGAAATAGGAAATTTCCACATCCTTGAAGTAAGTAAATTATAAAGCAATCATATATGTGATTGGGATTCCAAAATGCCAAACTAAAAAGACCACAATGAAGCCACAAAGGTGAGGGCACATGATGATTGGTTGATACAAGGGTGACAGATGGACAGGACCCAGTCAATTGCTATCCCAGTTAAAGCATATCGTCCATAAGTCAAAAATTATAAGAGATGTCTGGGTCATACAACCTACTCAGGTAATGACCATATTGTGAATTGGGGTGTGCAGATTATCTTTGGGACCACGGAGGAGATGAACCAGATGTCAGTCAAGAACAGATTGGGGATGTGGTGGGTGAGTAAGAGCTGGCAGTCAGGATGATGAGCAGGTTCCCAAGCACCTTGATCAGGTACATGGACAGGAACAGTCCAAAGAGGAGGGGCTGTAGTTCTGGATCCTCTGAGAGACTTGAGTGATGGAATATGGAGATATGTTAGGTTGTGTGGTTCTATATGTCTCAGACATATTTTGAAACAGAAAGAGGAAGGGGAAAGAAAATAAATGGGCATCAAACATTCTGTATATAATTTGAACTGAAGTGTTCACAGCTGTGCTGTTCACACTGGAGTTCCAACACATTCAATGATATTTCTGAGTTGTGACAAATCCATTCTCCCCACATTGTGGGATTCTGGGTTATTCATATCCTTCTATATACACTACTTTGGAGATACTCAACTCAACTATGTGAGTACAACTATGTTGTAGACCAGAAACATTAGTGATAGTAAGTCCATGGTTACAGTGTAAGGTTACCTTCTTTTAACAGAAAGCAGAAAATAAGCAACAGAATTTCCTTTGTTAAAATTAAATTTAATCAGGGGCTATTAAAAAATAGTCAATGTTATTATAAGTCAAGAGTAGAAATTCCTTTGACTTAAAATATTTAAAACACTGTGCAAAAGCAAGGACTGCATTATGTGATGAGTAAATTACAGTTGATGACTTGTAATCCTAAACCATTGCCATGCACTAGTTACCTGCTATGGGTTCCCTGCATTCTTTTCTTGTCTGAAATTCCTCTTTCCTAGGTGTAAGTACTTCCTCAGAGGACGTTTCTCTTAAAAATTATGCAATACAGGGGCTGTGATTGTGACTCAGTTGTAGAGCACTTCCCTAGCATGTGTGAGACACTGGATTTGACCCTCAGCACCACATAAAAATAAATAAAATAAAGGTTTTGTGTCCATCTACAACTAAAACAATATTTTTAAAAAAGATTATGCAATATGGACCACTTGCCCTTGACTTTGGTAGACTTCAAATTTTCATAAACATGGTTTAGTTAAATGTACGTAATTAATGGCAAATGTATCATTAGTGCATGTTTCATTTTCAGTGACTCAAAAATGACTAACAAGCAACATATTTTAATGCATTTTATTTTATACAAGTTTATTTGTTTCAACACCAATCTCAATAAATTATCTACCCTAAAAGTTATCTTTTTAATTTATGTATCTTTTTCTGTATTCTCTAGTTTCCTTGCTTTTCTGAAAATATACACTCCTATGTAGACTTGAGAATTCAGCAACAGGAACAGCTCCAGACTCTGTGTTTGTGTCCCTACCTTCTCATACCTAGTTATCTGATGTTCACCTCAATCCTTTCTGCTGCATGCATTGCAGTTCTCTTACCTCAGATACCTGAAGGAAACTCAGGCTCATTAGTCAGCTCTTGGTAAGTTTTAATTGGAAGTAATACAAAAGAGAAAAATGCAAAAATTAATGTTAACTCATCCAGGCAGTTTCCTCCTCTGTAAAATGAAGATAAGAATTACACAGATTATAGGATTGCAGCAAAAATATTTTACAAATACTCTTTAAATTTGCACATGCTTGTGTTTCTTCAGTCTCTTTTATCAATATACTTACCTGTGAATATTTTAAAATAGGCAGATGCCATGTTCTCATATTGAAACTTATTTATTCAGAATATCTTCATATAAATTACTTGGTGATCCTTTTTTACACCAGGGTTGATAACTACTGCCTTGGACTATTTCCCAGTATTTAGAAAATAACTCATTTATATTATGTGATTATAATACACACTACCCGTATTAAAATATAAATATTTAATAGTGTATGCTTCAGTACTGGTATTTTATAGAAACGGGATTTATTACCTATGGCCTTGAGTTCTGGGTATCTCTGTATGTTTCTATTCTCCTCCAAAAATAACTACTGTAGGAATTAAGTATGTACGATTCCTGCCAATGCTTCCATGTCAGAGTATTGACTTATGTATCCATAAATATTTTTCTTAAAAACTTACTTAAAATGTATCTGAAGCTCATCTAAGTAGTCCTCAACACAACTCCCACTGCCTCTGAAATGCACTAGTACACATAGTCAGGAGGAGAATTTCCTCACAGGAGCACATACGTTTACTTCACGTCTTCACTGACACTCTGAACTGCCGGAGGAAGGGACACAATTTAATTCGTAAGTTTCTTAGTTAACATGATAAATTATTACCCATCTGAAATGGGATTAATATCCAGAATATATAAAAAACTGAAAATATTAACTATAAAAGTAATCCAATCTAAAAATGGGCAAATGACCTAAAGAAACTTTTCTCAAAAGGAGTACAAATGGCCAGTAAGTATATGGGGAATGCTGAACATCTTTAGTCATCAAAGAAATGTGAATTTAAACTGAAGTATAATTACATCTCCCCCCAGTTAGAATGGCTATTATCAAAGGCAAACAAGCAGGCAAAAATAACAAATGCTGGCAAGGATGTGAATAAGAAGCCCTTATGCACTGTTGGTTGCAATGTCAATTAATAGAGCCACACCCAAGTTTACCTGACACTATTCATAGAAGATAATGCATGGACAACCAAGGTACCCATCAACACATGAATGGACAAAGAAAACATGATCTACTTACACAGTGGGTACTATTCAGCCACAAAAAAGAATGAAATTCTGTCATTTACCGGAAAATCAATGGAATGGAAAGTTATCACACAAAGAGAAAGAAGTCATATACAGAAAAACAAATATTGCAGTTTTCTGTCATCTGTACCAACTTAAAATATGACCTACAAGTAATAGAGGGTCTATTAGGGAATGGACTGGGGACTGGGGGGAGGGGAGAGAGGCGAGGATGATAGAAGTTAGAAAGGAAGGTGGATCCATACACAACATATGGGTGTGTGGAAACGTCACAGTGAAGCCCACTAATATCCACAATCAATACATATTAACTAAAAAGATAGCACATATGTATATATACATACACATATATATTTGTGTGTGTATATATAGACATTAATGTGTACGTACATATTTGTGTGTGTATATATATACATATATACATATATATATGTCTATTTCTAGCTTTATTTGGAATTATAGATATAGTTATAGTTTGGATATGAACTCTCCTCCAAAGACTCATGTGTTGAAAGCTTTGTCCCCAAAGTTGATGATACTGGAGGTGGTGAAGAATTTAGGAGGTGGGACCTAGCTGTAGGAAGAAGGTCACAGGAGCGAGATGTGTTTGAGGGTCTAACATATTCTTGGCCACTTCCACCTGTGCTTGCTCGCTCTCTGTCTCCTTCCAGCTGATAAGAGATAAAATACTTTTCTCCCCATACCCTCTCTGCCATCTTCTGCCTCACCATAGGCCCCAAACAGTAGATCCAAGAGACCAAAACCTTGAACCTGTGAAACATAAGGTGCAGTAAATCTTTCCTCATTTGACATAGCTTTTCTCAGGAATTCTGTTATAGTAATAGAAGGCTGATTGACACTCAGACAGCTAAGAGCCTGTTTGCTTCTTTTTTTCAACAATTTTCTTTTTAAAGAAAGTATCTGAGCAATATAGAATCACAAGGTAGAACCATGTGTGTGCTCATTCCATCCTCTGGGTTCCCAGAAGATCACTAAATGCAGCTCAACTTCTTCAAGTTGTTCCTGTCCATGTACCTGGTCACAATGCTTGGGAACCTGCCCATCATCCTGGCTGTCAGCTCTGCCTCCCACCTCCACACCCCATGTACTTTTTCCTCTCCAAACTATCCTTGACTGACATTGGCTCCATGTCCACCAGCATCCCAAAGATGGTTGTGGACATCCAAACTGACAGCAGAGTCATCTTCTATGTGGACTGCCTGATGTCTCTGTTTATCATTTTTTAAGGGATAGATGGTATGCTTCTCACTGTGAAGACCTATGCAGGTGTGTGTCATCTGTCACCCACTGCATTACTCTGTTCTCATGAACCCTCACCTGTGTATCATCTTAGTGTTGGTATTTCTTGGCCAGATTTTAGAAATCACAGCTGCACAATTTGATTGCCTTAAAATCTCCCACTTCAAGGATGTAGAAATTGTCAATTTCTTCTCTGACCCTTCTCAACTTCTTAATCTTGCCTATTCTGATACTTTGATCAATAATCGAGTCACATATCAGTAATCGAGTCACATGCCATCTCTGGATTTCTTCTTATCTGTTAGGGTTTGGCTCTGGAGTATCCTTCAAACTCTCACATATTGAAGGCTTGATCCCTATTGAAGCTTGGTTCAGAGGTGGGGTTTGTGGGAAATGATGATTGAATCATGAGGACTCTTACTCTGATAGGTTAATAGCTGGAATGGATTTCTGGGAGGAACTAGAAATCCTAGGCAGTTGGGGCTTGATTGGAAGCTATATTTTGTCCTTGGCCCCTTTCTTTTCTTCTCCTCTTTCTTCCAACACACCCTTCTGCCATGATGTTGAGCCAAATCTCAGGGCAAAGCAATGGAGTGAGCCAATCATAAAGTGTAACCTCTGAAACAGTGAACCCAAATAAGTAGTCCTTCCTTCAAATTTTTGGTCACAGGAACAAATGTTGACTAACACACTACTTCAGGATTCTATTTTCTTACTATGAAATGAATTCCTCTGATGTATGAATTCTATCCCAGGTGGAAAGTGTAAAGACTTCACCTGTGGGTCTCACCTGCCAGTTGTTTTGTTGCTCTATGGAACAAGCATTCCTGTGTAACCTTGGTTTATCTGTATCACATTCTCCCAGAAAGGGCATGGTGGCCTCTGTGTTGTACACAGTGGTCACTCCTATGCTCAGTCCCTTCATCTACAGCCTGAGGGAGAGGGACATTGAAAGCATCCTGAGGGGGCTCCACAGCAGTATTGTCTAATCTCAGGACTCTTGCATCTATTTACAATGCAGATTGGAAAATATGGCAAATGTAAACATCTAGACATATAAATCACACCTCCATGGTCACATTATTTTAGTAGTTTGTAGACCTTACTAATACCTCATGTTTCACAATAGGATGGAGTTAACCAGGTTTGGGGGAGAGAGAAAAGGAAATATTTTAAAATGGTTGTAAATGTTCAGTCTTGGAGGATAAAAAATTGGGCTTGGATGGCCTTGATGGTTGCACAACAATGTAAATGTAATTAATGATGAAAGAAGGGTGGTTAGATATGATCAATGCAGGGTGTAGGTAATTACAGACACATTGCACTGAATCCCACTGATATGTATGACTTGTATGTGTTTATTCAAAATAAACAAATGAAACACATATTCCACGCAAACTTCCTCCTGAGTAGAGGAAGAGACCATAACATCTACAGGGTTATTCAGTTGCTTTACTTCTTCCTCCATTCATATTAGGGAGTCCTTCAAGACTGGAGAACATGGACTAATTTGGCTAATTACGAGCTCTGTGCTTGGAGCCTCCAGGGTCATATAATAACCAGCCTGTGCCTCCTGTCCTTCAGTGTGATGGTTCCAACCCCAGCAGTCTCCAATTCTGGGTCTCCTTCTCCCTCTGTTGCCTGCTTCTGAGAGCTCCTAACTGACACTGTATTCATCTCCATCCTGAGGAGGCAGCCTGGACCTTCACGGGGCACCTAGCTGGGGAGCTGTGTTGTATCCAGACCTTGGTCATGACCCAGCAGAAAAGCAACTTAACCCAGTAAGTTACGATGGGTGGAGGAAGACCCACTGGAAACATCACTTGATCATCATGGAGATTTATATGATAGTTAGGGAGGTCAGAGGGTGGAATATCAATGTGCAAATTTTCAGTTATTAGGACAGTTAAATATCTTTTAGGACTACAAAATTTAGGTTATTCGTTGCAATGGGGCAACAGAAATCTTACTCAAATGCTGTTTTCCACTCATTCTGTTTCTACTTCCAGTAGATAATTCACCCACATTAGCATGTAATGGGCCCCTCAGATGGTTTCCTAGGCAATCTAAAGGGACCATGAGGTGATGATAAGGACAGGAGAAGGTATGCAGTAAACAACCTCACAAAGCATTTGACTTCCTGGGTTTTCTGCTGCAAACAACTTTTTTCACTTCACCTGCATAGTCTCCTTCTAGCTACAAATGACTACATATTTACTGTTTCAGAGAATATAAAAGAGTACATTATATGCACACAATTCTTGTGAGGTTATTAGGTAGAAAGAATAAAGCTATGAGCTCTCTCATTATGGATGCCATGTATCTTTCTCAGGAGAATCCTGGAATTTGTCTCCCAGACAATCCAGATATTTCACTTCCTGAAATGGAAGGAGTTAAGAATGTGTCTGCAGCATACACCGTGGTGTCAGGTACAATAGAAGGAAGGCGTGTTTACATTTTGCTGCCTGGCTACAGCCACAGGACATACTGTCAGGGGAATGGCTGGCAGGTCTTCCCCTTCACAACTTGGCCAACACTTTGGCTTCTACTGTAACTACAGGAAGATAAAGCTCGCTCAGTGCTCTCTTCCTTCTGCTCTGTCAAAGGGCAGAGCAGTGTGCAATATCAGTGACATCCAATATAGGAAGGATAACCAGAGATCAGAGGTAAAAATCCTAGAAAGAGTAAACTCAGAAAACACACTTCTCCCCTCACACCAGGAGGCTCTGTGGCCGCTGCATCCTACATTCTTGCAGTATTCTCACCAAACCTCAAAAGGAGATGTAGAGTCAAGCCTTGGAACTAGAAAGAGTGTAAACATGTACCTCAGTTATACCTGTAGTTAAGAACTCGGGATTTCTGATTAAACTTCTGATGACTGGAGAATAACAAATGAGATCAATGCATCAGACTCAGAGACTAGCTGTTAATTTAGAATGCTGTCTTTACACGTTCTTTTTTCTGAGAAGTACAGGCTATTAGTATCTCTGAAGCTCAGCATTGTTATCTAAATTGATTTCTAGTTGATACAACTGCACTGAATTAGTGATAAACAGATACTGGATGTTCCCTGTGTGATTGACGTGTGATGAATGCATAAGCACCAAACAAAATTAAGAGGTTGCTATTAGTAATGATAAGGTTAACCTTTATCCATCAACTACCATGTTCTATTACCAAAAGTTGCTGTTCTTTTATTTCTGGGTCAGAAAATTTTATAATTCTATGTATAATTATACGTCATGTATTTGATACAAAATGACTAGATTGCTTTCATTTCTGATCATTTGGAGCTTATTTATTGTTTGGCCAAAGGAGACATTAAAAGTTTTAAAGGTGAATTAGGCATGAGGTGTGTAGCTTAGTTGTAGAGTGATTGCCAGGCATGCCTGAGGCCCTGGGTTCTACTCCCAGCACCAAAAATGAAAGGAGAAAGAAAAAATAACAAATCTGTATTAAACATCAAATACACACTTTCTTAGATCACAAACTTTGACCACAGCCAGTGTATTCCCAACACACGGCCTGTCTTCACTTTCATCCCTTTCAAGAATATCCCATAGAAGTAGAGATAAGATGGGATAGGTCATTTGTATCTGTGTCATTGACATGTGGACTCCATAAAGCATGGGCAGAATTATATTTAAAGATCATGATGGAAATGGTCATCAGTACACAGAAAAGAAAAAGAGAAAGAGCAAAAAACCTGCAGGACTGGAGCTGAGACACATTTTGGAGTCCCATGTTATTCCAGTGTCTCTTATCCCTTGACAGTTGCATTCATCGGTAAAGTCACTGTGTCCATCATGATTGAACTCTTTATTTTAAAAAGCAAAACCACCAAATATTTATCAAGTCCAAAGAGGGTCCCTTAGGTTGTGTGCATGTCATAAGGATGGTGATGTCCTGCCTGTTTCACAGAGAGGTGGAGGGATATCCACACATCCACATGTAGTACCAGGTCAATTGCATGGGACCTGAGGGTTCATCTCCAGCATCCCCACCCAGGTCACCTCTAGTGAGACCATATGGGAATATTATTCTCTACACAAAATGAAATTTCTTGGTGAGTTGTCATGGAAGAATTATTACTGGAGATATTTTAGGAATATGTATTTTGCTATCTGTGAAGAAGATGTACTTGATAGTAACTGATTTTTTTATTGAGACAAAAAATGTATGTGATCAGCAGTAAAATGGAAAATCCATTAATTGCTAGAAACTAAAAAAACTATTCTCCAGTCTCATATTATCTGGAAATTCTCACTTTGTGAGACAGAGAGGCACACAAATTATCAAAGGATTGTTGGTATATTAAAACTCAGAAATTAAACAATGCCCCTCCCTCAGGTAATGCTCATATCATTTAAAATATTTGGAGCAGACTATTAGTATCTAATAGCAGGCTATTAGTATCTCTGAAGCTCAGCATTGTTTTCTAAATTGATTTCTAGTTGAAACAACTGCACTGAATTAGTGATAATCAGATACTGGATGTTCCCTGTGTGATTGACATGTGATGAATGCATAAGCACCAAACAAAATTAAGAGATTGTTATTAGTAATGATAAGGTTAACCTTCATATCCATCAACTACCATGTTCTATTACCAAAAGTTGCTGTTCTTTTATTTCTGGGTCAGAAAATTTTATAATTCTATGTATAATTATACATCATTTATAATTAAGTACTTCTCAGAGACTTAAAATCCACACTGTGTAAACAGGTACATTTGGGGGAAATAAGTATTGAATTGTAGACTAGTCAGATGAACTTTAGGTAATTTTCAGGTAAGTTTTTTTAAAGTTTTTATTCATATATACCAAAATTCTGACATAGAAATAGTGAGAGGAAAATGTAGCCACCAAATTTATAATTTTAGTTCCCTTTGGGGAAAGGTATACAGGAGGATGGAATCATGCCGAGATACCAAGAACTTAAAATTCTGTGGATTAGAAATAAAATCTGTGTAATATGTTATTTGTGAATCACACATTATAAAATATTGATACTTGAATTCATGTAGTGGGTTTTATTGACCGTATCAATAGATTATACTTATGGAGCACATTTTAAATGGTAGAAAAATGTTTTGTAATATTTTCTAAAGGACAGAAAATATTATAAGGTAGTGGTTCTCTAAACTAGTGTAAGAAAGAGTGACCAATAGCTTCGGTGCAGATATCCTGGTGAAATTGCTTTTGGGCTGAGGTGAGAGTATATGGATATTATCAAATAACCACAAGCAAACACATTGAGAAATGAGACAAAGAACATATATATACAATTTGATTATTTCTTTCAATTTTTTCTTTAAGAAAATCCTAGTAGATATGTAATTATCCCCATTGTACAGATGAGCAAAATGCTCAGGTGTGCTTATGCTATTTCTTGAAATTGTTCTCTTTTGTATTTTTTTTTTCATTTAAAATATACTGTGAACTGATGAAATAATAAATTTCAGCCAGTAGCTGAAGAAAGAGCAATGCAAATCAGGAAGAAGTGATGAGAGGATCTAATAACTAGTCCTAAACTGTCTCACTAATTGGACTCCTATTAGCAGAAACTCATAAATCAACCCAATTAGGCCTTCACCCATGACTAGTCTCAACACTTAAAGGACTTACACCAGGATTGGCCCTAACATAGTTGTAGCAGGAATTTTTGTATTCATCTACTTTTATTCATTAATACAGAAAACAAAACAAACCAAATATCAATAAGATGTGCAGGTGCTATTAGCACAGAATTTACAGACATCTGCCCTTTAACCCAGAAAGACATATACAATCATCTTGTTCTCTATCTCATGTCAATCAGGGTTAAAAACAGCTGCTGTTGGTGTTAACCACATCTAGCCTTCATCCACATCTGCACACAGGTATTTTATTTTATATCTGCAAGATAAATATGCATGGGCTCCACTCTCAGTAACCTTCACCATGAGCAAGATATTCAAACTGTAGGAGAATCATTTCAAGCCAAACCACTTCTTACCACCTCCTCATGAATTATGGGAAGTCTGGCACCTACAGGTATATCCTTCATTGCAGGCTTTTATTCTAAAGATCTAATCAGTGAATCTGCAAATATGGTGTGCACCAATTCCAGAGGTGCCAGAGCATCTGTCACTCACCACTGCTCCCTAACAACTGTCTGTAATATCTGCATTATCTTCTCTGCACTTTTAGAACAATGCTAGTTTCCAATTTTAGCTAACTAATGAAACAACCCTCTTCTTAAAAATTCAGTTAAGCATCTTGCAAGTGATAGAATTGTTGCTGGATTTTTCATTTTTTACATTCCTCAGATTACTATGAATTTTCCCTAAACTATCAGTCTTTGCCATGATTACCAGGCTTCACTTCAAGAATAGAGCTTAATAAATAGCATAACTTTAAACTTAAATTCTGCTCACACATCTCTGAAGGCCTCAAATGATTAAGAGCACCCAAGGCCTTTGAAGCCTTCACTGGGGCTAAATGACTAAATTGTAAATAGAAGAACTTGTGTTTGGAAAAGCAACGAAACATTATTACCAGACCAGAGTAGAATACAAAAACATGGGAAAATAGTCAAGGCTGTCTTATATACTAGACATTTTAATGGGATGGTTTGGGGTGAATAGAAATAAACCTGTGTAAAATAAAATTCTCAAAAATGTTTCTCAACTTTGCATTACTTTTTCATCATTGGCAGGTGTAGTATCCACTAATGATGTTCAGTTGTATTAAGGGTTATAAGCCATATTTATCAAAAAGTGAAGTTACAAAGGCAGGAATAGGAGTTACATGTCACATGAGTTTTAAAAGAAAAACAGCATTTTCTGGAGCATTTACAACCATGCAGGAGGCAAATCAGAACGTCTAAGAACTATGAAAACTCCCAGAAGAAAACTGGCTCATGACAATCTTTCCCTTTGTGTCTTAGGAACTATAAACTACAACATTGCATACAGTAACGCATCTGTGGCTCTTACGGAACACATGTATATATTCTGTCAGGGGATTCTTACTATTGATTTACAATTTAATAAGAGATATTAACCGTTTCTTCATTTCCTTTGATTAGATTGATTTTTTTCTTAAACAGGGAAGAATATTTCTTACTTTTTTTTTTTAAGTAGGCTATACTTCACTGAGATCATGGACTTGTTATCTCTCATGTTAATGGTCTGGTAATATTGCTGAGTGTTGCTAAAGTAGGTGTTAGTGTAAAAGGAGACTAATAGGTGATATAGGAGTTCAAAGAAGATTTGACTGATTTTAACTGAGAAGCATACTGGAACGGTATAAATCTCAAGTATGAAAACTTGTATTCAAACTATATTCATAACACTTGTACCTGTTTGTTTCATCTTTCCAACCATCTTTTCTTTTCTGAAAGGTGCCCACCCAATATAGAATCACAAAATCTAACAAGTATCTCAGAATTCCATCTCCTGGAACTCTCAGAGGACCCAGACCTGCAGCCCATCCTCTTTGGACTGTTCCTGTCCATGTACCTGGTCACAGTGCTTGGGAACCTGCTCATCATCCTGGCTGTCAGCTCTGACTCCCACCTCCACACCCCCATGTACTTCTTCCTCTCCAACTTGTCCTTGGCTGACATTGGTTTCATCTCTACCCTGGTCCCAAAGATGATTGTGAACACCCAAACTCACAGCAGAGTCATCTCCTATGTGGGCTGCCTGACACAGATGTCTCTGTTTATTATTTTTGGAGGTATGGATGGTATGCTTCTGACTGTGATGGCCTATGACTGATTTGTGACCATCTGTCACCCCCTGCATTATCCAGTCATTATGAGCCCTCACCTCTGTGGCTTCTTGGTATTGATCTCCTTTTTGGTTAGCTTTCTGGACTGTCAGTTGCACAATTTGATTGCCTTAAATTTTCCCTACTTCAAGGATGTGGAGATTGCTAATTTCTTCTGTGACCCTTCTCAGCTCCTCAATCTGGCTTGTTTTGAAACTTTTACCAGGAATACAGTCATGTGGTTTGTTGCTGCCATCTCTGGATTTTGTACCATCTCTGGGATCCTTTTCTCTTACTATAAAATTGTTTCTCCCATTCTGAGCATCCCGTCCTCCAGTGGAAAGTACAAAGCCTTCTCCACCTGTCTCACCTCTCAGTTGTTTGTCTATTTTATGGAACAGGCTTTGGAGTGTACCTTGGATCAGCTATATCACATTCTCCCAGAAAGGGTGCAGTGGCCTCAGTGATGTACACTGTGGTCGCCCCCATGCTGAACCCCTTCATCTACCACCTGAGGAACAAGGACATTAAGAATGCCCTGAGGAGGCTGCAGAGCAGGATGTTCTAATCTCAGGGTCATAGCATTAATTTGGAACACAGAATACAAAAGGTTTAAGATCACCATCTTCTCCTATAAATTCTGCCTTCTTGGTCAGATTATTTTGTAGTTTAGTGGTCATAATCCATCATCATGTTCATCATAGAAAAGTGACAGCCAGAATTGAGGGAGGGAGTAATGGGGAATTTTTCAAATGTGTACAATTTTCAATTTGGAAATATAAAAATTTCTGGAAGTGGATGATGGTGGTTGTTGTAACACAATGTGAGTGCAATGAATAAAACTGAACCATGTGGCTTGAAATGGTTAAAATGGTAAGTTCATGTTATGTATATTTCACAATAAGTGATGGAAATAGAAGGCAGGTGTACCTTTAAAAAAAAAAAAGAAATTTCAACAGCACACAGTACAATGATCTTCCTCATGAGCAGAGGAAATGCCTCAAATGTTTTGTGGACATTTCATTTTCTCATCTTATTCCTTCACTAGTAGGCATTACTTGGGGGATGGGATAACTTGGAACAATTTGGCAAGTTACAAGCTCTGTGCATTGAGTCTTTAGGGCATGGATAGTCAATAATCAGCCTGTGCCTCCAGCCATTTAGCTTGGTGATTCCAAGAGCACTGGGCTCTGTACCTGTACCTCCTCATTCCAAGGTTGTCTACATTTGGAAGCTCTTATCTGACACTGTATTACAACAATCCTGAAGACAGAGCCTGTGCCTTCATTGGGCACCAAGGAAGGGAGTAGCTTTGGGTCTACACTCCTTGGTCATGACTCAGCAGTTATGCAATGTAACTCAGTAAGTGTGGTAGGAGATGCTGGATGGAGGAAGGAGACTCAGGGGAACTGCTTACTCTTCATCAGAACAAACATGGCAGTTTGGGTAGCAAGACAGGAAGTTACTGATTTGCAGAATTTCAGGTATGGGGCCTGTGAAATCTATCTTCTTGGTTGTGGTCCCAGTTTCATAAATCGAATTCAAAGTTTTGAACTGCATGGATTCTTCTTCCCATAGACATCTCACTTATGTTAACATAAAATCCATCCCCCTAAACTGTTCCCCTTAACTTCCAAAATAATAATGAAGTTCGTGTTGAGGATGATAAGGATGAGAGTAACTATCACATCACAAGCTGTAATTGAGACCTTCCTCATGTCAGGGTCTGAGCTATTTTCTAAGTAGTTTGTATCATTTCATATGTATATTCTTTCCCATATTATGATCACCTACACTATTCCTATTTTACAGAAATGAAAGCAGCAGAATGTCTTTATGTAGCTTCTACTAGGTCATTATGTAGTGAAGGGATGACATGGTTTTTTCAGCCTGTCTAACTGGAGACAGCATATCTACCCAGGAGAATCTTGGTGATATGTCCACTTTTAACCATTTCATCCTGTCACTTTAGGAAGAAGCCTGTTAATCAGTGTGACCTTCCCTTTGGGCATCCTTAGTTAATCACAGAGACACTCTATATTTGACACCTGTTGCATCAACTGTATTAAGGACAACTGGGATCACAGGTGAAGAGTAGACACATGGTCAGTATGACCTCTCTTGCCCTCACTGTAGGGAATCCTTTCACCTGTTCATGCCCAGGATCATTATCATAATCATCTGACTTAGTCTCAGAAGTAGACATATGAGGTAGAGCTAGATGTTGGTTGAGTGAGGTCCTCCAGCAATCATCTTGCCTCAGACACAATGAGTTGTGCATCTGTTCATGCACCATATTACATTTATAAGAGCTGGGGAAATCAAATGAGAGAGCTTAGTGCCTACTTTTAGCTAAAAAAATGAAAAGACATATTGAAGAAGGTAGAAGGGAACAAGTTGTCTGTGTGACCCCTGTCCCATCTCCAAGCAGCCCAGTGCAGAGACATGCCTCCCACTAGGGAGGGAGAGAGATTAAGTGTCTTGGACTTAAAATCCAGTAGCAGGCCTGCCATGGTGAAATCCAGTGCTGGGAAGAGCCCTGCTACACTTACCACCATGCCAGCAACCATGGAGTGAGCCACTGAAATTCATGGAGCAGGTGGCAAAGATACTGCTTCAACACTGTTGCTCCCAGCTTAGGTGACAGAAGGACCAGCACTCCATACACTGGGGACCCACACACAGAGGTTGGCACAGGGCTTTGTCTTGGAGTTCAATGTCAGATCCACCCTGGAGATAACTAGCATCTCATAAAAACTGAAGATGCTGTACACAGACTAGACCTCCCAGAACCTCTAAACTGGACCCAGTATCAGGCAGAGATGAGTGTCCAGTGCAACAGACTCAAGTCTCAGCAGCATCATTTTCAAACTTGGATTGTGTCTGGGGCATACCTGCCCTCTTTCCAGTGCTGCACAGGTCTCTGTGGATATGAGGCATAAGCATGACTCAGTTGAGCATCAGTCTAGCTGGGTAAGACACTGACTTCACTTCACCAACACAACTGCAACTTCAGGAAGCATAGTGTCATGCAGAACCCTGTCCCCTGTGCGCAGGACAGGGTAGTAAGCACAGATCTTTGCCCCAGTATTTGTACTGGGCTGGTAAAACCTGACAGCAGACAGATTCTAATGGCTCCCATTACTAGACCTACCTGGGGATATAGTCTCAGAAGCAGATCTGGTACCAGGGAGAGAAATGTGGTTCAGCCTATCAGATCCTCAACTAAGGTTAATTGCAGCAGTCTTGGGTCATGAGTTCACCTCAACAACAGACAACCCATAGCCTTGTGATCCTTGGCCCTATTCTAGTTTTGTGCTGGTCTTGACAGGCTGTGAGTTCACAATGTGACAGAGTTTGGCAGCATTGGTGGCCATGCATGTAGCATAGGAGCCTGGGGCTGGTCTATCTCTTGTATTCTATCAGGTTCTGCAAAATTCTACAGTGCCTGAATATGGGCCAGTAACTGTTGGCAAAGTATCTGGGCCTACTCTGGCTCCATGAAGATGCTTGTAGGAGAGACTAAATACTCTCCTAGTTCATTCTAAACCACACACCAATGATAGATTTGTGATGGATCTTAGGCTTAGGCTTAGATTATCTTCTGGTGCTTAAAGAGTGACAACACACCACCAACTGTCTCCTGAAGACATTCACTGTTGGAAAAGTGAAAGTGTATATAGGCTCAGAGAAAACAAATATCTGGCCTAGAATTTTGCAAAGACAAAACAAATGAAGTCAGATTGAAAAGACTGGAATAAATACAAAATTCTTCAATGCCTGCATGACATTACAGGCCAACAAGTATCAAGAGCTTTCAGGAAAGCATAACTTCACTTGACCTTCCAAATAGGGTCCCAGCTAGGTACAGTGCACATGCCTGTAATACCAGTGACTTGGGGGACTGGGCAGGAGTATCACAAGTTCAAAGCCAAGCTCAGGAACTTAGTGAAGCCCTAAGGAACTCAATGAGACCCTGTCTCCAAATACAATACAAAAAAGGGCTAGGGATGTGGCTCAGTGGTTAAGTGCCAGTGGGTTCAATCCTCAGTACTGAAAAAAAAAAAAAAGAAGAGAAAAGAAAATATACTTAGCAAAAATAAATGCAATGAAGGCATCAATAGGAGTACAGATCAAAGTGAAGAAACGATCAGTAATCTTGAAGACAGGCCATGTGAAAACATGCATTTGGAGGAGTAAATGGATGAAGAAAACCTACAGGAATTTTTAGACAGTATTAAATGAGCAGATATTAAGGTTATTGGGGTGTAAGAGTCTTGTAAATGCCAAAGGGATAGAAAGCATATTCAAAAATTTAATAACAAATTTACCTGCAGCTAGTGAAGAATATACATCCAGGTCAAAGATCACCAGTCAGATAGAACTCAACCAAATCTACCCCCAGGACCTCTCATAATCAGGTTCTCAAAGGGGAAATTTCATCTGATCTCACCTATGTGTGAAATCTAGAAAAGTGAACTCACAAAAGCAGAGTGGAGTGGTTGTTAAATGTTAGAGGCAGAGGCTAGAGAGTGTACTCAGCTCAAAAGCACAGGCGGGGGGGCTAGTGTTGTGGTTCAGTGGTAGTGCACTTGCCTAGCATGTGTAAGGCCCTGGGTTCAAAGCTCGGCATCACATAAAAATAAAATAAAGGTATTATGTCCACCTACAACTAAAATATATATTAAAAAAAAAAAAAAAAACAGGCAGGATACAAGATTCCAGCTAGAAAGGAGACATGTTTATCAGATGCATTTTACAATGCAGTGACTACAGTTAATAGCAATGTATTACACTCTTGAAAATTGGAGTAGATTTTATGTTCTCTCCACAAAAATCTAAAGTATGTGAAAAAATTAATATGTTAGTATACTTGATATAGTAATTTCACAAAATATATGTATTACAAAAATCATATTTACATGGTAAATATTAGCAATTTTGATGTCAATTAAATATTAAATTTAAAGTTAAAACATACTTTTAAAAGAATATAGGAGATTGTGAAGGAAAATATCACAATTGCAAGCAGTTCTAAGACCTTTAAAATTTAATCACTTTTGTTTTGATTTGTTTTAGCACTGGAGATTGAACCCACATGTCTATGTTTACTATATGTTTCAGGATTTATCAATGAGATTTTCCCCAGCCCTTTTTATTTTTATTTTGTGACAGGATCTCACTAAGTTGCTTAGGGCCTCACTAAGTTGCTGAGGCTGGCCTCAAACTTGCAATTCCCCTGCCTCAGCCTCCTGAGTCACTGGGATTTCAGGTTTGCACCACCATGCCCAGCTAAAATCTCATCTTCATCAAGTGGTTTAACAATAGCTGACATACCCAAAAACAAAATTACAAATAGACTTGTCTTTTCATCATTCAGTTGAGAACCCAGAAGGAAATGTTAGAGTTTGTGATCTATAATGATGATGTCGAATAAAAAACTCATTTTACTAAACCTGAAACACTTTATCCCATAAGGATCCCTATTTGTTATTTTCTCAATCAATTTACTTTTATATTGCAAAAAATTCCAACACACCTATTGTCTAATTCTCTAGCTGATAAAGAATAGAAACAAATAAATGAATGAAGTCATAGTGAGAGAGGCGCAGGGACCTGCTACTTGTGGTAGCTGTGGAAATGAGCAGGGAAACTCACCATGACCCTAACTAGCAGGGAGGAGACAGGAAAATGTTAAATGCACCCACCCCAGAAAGTCCCAATGGAATTAAAACATTTCATTTAAAGCTGAAATGCTTTAAAAAGACATAGAAGATAATTAACATGAAACACAACAGCTTGGTTATTTCAAAGAACAACAATAAAGTGAGACATAATGGTTAAAAATAAAGCTCATTCAAGCTAAGGAGAAAGTTTAGATCAGCTTGGTCAGTAGGTTAAGAACAAAACAACACAGGTCAGTAATGATTCTCCAAGGGATTTAAATGTGCTTTAGTTTCAGAACAAATATTTGCATTATTTAACACATCAATAAATCTAACTCAGATCAGTAGAAATCTAAATGCATTTGATAGTTTTAAAGCAACAAATAATGTGTGTGTGTGTGTGTGTGTGTGTGTGTGTTAGAGGAGGGATGCACATTCTCAGACAAAAATTATATGTAATGTTGATTTTAAAAAGAAAGTATTTGAACATGAAGCATTATGAAATTATAGTTCATGAACATGCAAAGAATTGTTGCCAAAAACCTTTCAAATAAATGCATAAGATAAAAAGAAAGCAGAGATATAAACTTTATGAAGTCAAAGATGATTGCATAATATATCTTGTAGATGTGCAGATGAGCTTTTTGGAAGCCAGAGCTTCTCTGAGGACACAGCATTGTGTGGGTCTTACCTCATCCATTTTAACAAATCCTCCAGGTAGTTGTTCTGAAACTTTTGCCATGTAGAAATAAGATTTACCTAGAGGGTTTATTAGACACAAAGAGCTGCCCTGACCCCAGAGCTTCTGATTGCATAGATGGGGTGGAGGCCAAGAATACACACATCTAACAAGCCCCCAGGTGACTCTGACCCTGCTCATCAGATGACAATGCTTTGAGAATCATTGTTCTCTGTGCCCCCAGAGCTTGAGTCTAGTAAAAGTTGTCCTGCACGGTTGGCTTCTGCTATTCCCCAATCCCAGTCCTTGTCAGGTGTGGCACTGTTCCAGATGACATCATGGAATGCCCTGCTGCCCTGGCAGGAGGCACAGGGAGACCTTCCATTCAGGGAATTCCCAGTTCTCCTGCTAGGGTTCAAAGAGGCTCTGCCCTGGGATTCTGGAAGCTCACTGAAACTTTTTAGGACCTTGGAGACTAAATTCTTAGAGCACCTCATTCAAAGAACTCTTCTGACATCTTTTTAGTCTTTACACAATTATGCTCCCGCAGGGTAGAAAGAGAAACTTCCTGCCAATTCCTTCTTCTTAAAGATAGCTGTTGTAGGTGAGTTTATTTCTCTAATTATCCCTCCTTTATCAGATATGTTCAACAGCTTGCAGTTAATGAGATCATTCTCCTGGGGATTTAAAAAGAGTTCCTTTATCTGTCGTCAAAAAGTCTCCTGGGACCCATTAAGATATTTCTCTGACTGTTTTCTTCTCTTCACAGACTTTAATTCCAAAGATAGGAGTTTCTCCCTGAGGGATGTGTTAGTGCTCCAAGGACTCCCAGTAGACATGAATCTGAAAATCCTGCTGTATTGAAATGAAGTCATCACTACCCACTTGAATGTTCAGTGACTTTGCTACCAAATCATCAAACAGTTAGAAGACTGGAAATGCCCTTCTTCACTACAGACCTCAGGGCAAACTACTGAGGTAGAAAGGAAAAGACCTGCTCTGAGTTAGGTGAGGAGAGAGTGAGCACAGGTAAATGGAATTATCAGGTAGAGACAGAAAACTCCCAATACAGAGAGCATGTACCAAAGGGAAGTATAGAGTATGAGTGAGTTTCATTTTTATTAAGATAGGTGGGAATCACTGATTCCATCAGAAATTCCTTAATTACATTTAATTTCACTATGTGCAGACACTGGAATACAGGTGATGGTGAAGTCCCTGAAAAGCAAGAAGGGATGGGATGGAAAGCCCAGGAGGAGATTTTTTAAGAGGCCATCACTAACAGAATATTACACAAATAAGAATGTCAGTTAAGTGGTGCTCACTGCTGTGTGGACGTGTATGGAGACTCATGTGGTCTTTGGGGCTTTCTTTGAGAGTCATGTATGTCAAAGAGCATTACGGGGTCCCTGGAATGAGCACAGCAGGTACACGGGTAGGACTCAGGGCAGGATCATCTTGCCTTTCCAACTCCCACTATCAAGAAGGAAAATTCTCTTTCTCTGTATACAATTAATAGAGTTTTACTGCCACTAGTAGAGACCATTGAAGGCCAAATATGTCCAACTGACATCTAAGAGGAAGTCTGTAATCACTCAACCCTAATGTTCCATGAACAACCTGATGTTTTAACATCCTCCCTGATATGCCCTTTGCTATTATAGCTATATCATTGAAAGTTAACGTGATAGTTCTGTCACCCATGGATTCTGCCCTAGGTGTCTATGACCTACACTTCTCAATTTCTGTCTGCATTACAGACTACTCTCCAAAGGCCCAGACTCCACTGGGATGTCCAACCACCATCTCAGTTTGCTTATTGTAATATTCAGTGTATAATTTTAACCACTTTTATTGAGATTGGATCTCACGATATTTCCCAAGATGCTCTGAAACCCTAGGATTCAAGCAATCCTCCTGCGTCAGCCTTCACCGTAGCTGAGATTAGAGGTGTGCACCAGCATGCCTGCTATCAACCAGTTTTTTGTGTGTGCAATTCTGTGGCACTACGCACATTCACTCCATTTTATAACCATCTATCTCCCAAACTTTTCATCATCCAAACAAAAACTCTGCACCTATTGAAAGTAACCTTTCTTTCACTCTGTAAACTACCTTCCACTTTCTATCTCTATGAATTTCAGTAATATATGTACTTCCTAGGAGTAGAATCATGTAATATTTGTCTACTTGTTTATCTTGATTTTGATATTTCAAACCTATCCCAAAAAGTGATGCAATAAAAAGCTCAGGAAGAGAATTTTGAGAGGTAATCACTAACAAAATAATTACACACACAGTTATTGAATTGAAAATGTGCTCACTGTTGTGTTGGGTGGACGCCAAATCCTTGGACAGCACTGGGCATTTCATTGAGAGTCATGCAAGTCAGTGAGCTTCATGGTCCTATATATGACAGTAGCAGGTTGAAGGGTAGGTTTCAACTTCTCATCTTTCTGACTGCCAACTCTCTAACCTAACCAGGAGCTTTCCTTACTCTGTGTACAATTAAGTGATTTTTTTCTCCCATCAGTGCAAACCAATAAAGATCAAACCAATACATTTGACTTCCAAGATCATAGTACCATTGGGGTCTTCTGTCAGCTCAACTAAAATGTTTCATGATTAACATGACTTTTATCTTCCCTAAGATATTGCCTTTTCTATTTTAGCCATCTCTTGAAAGCTAATGCCATCAGCTCTGTCACCCATGGAATTGTTCTGCATTACTGATTCTCAACTGACTTAGATTATCCCAAGTGACTGGGCTCTGATCTCTTCAATTTCCGTCTTCAGCACAGACTTCTTTCCCAAACTCCAGACTCCACTTGAATATCAAACTTAAATCTGTTTGTTTTACTGTGATAAAATAAATGTAACAAATTTATGATTTTAACCATTTTCTGATTTTCATTCATGTGTTATACATAATAGTGAGATTCCCTGTGACATATTTGTACATGCACAAAATTTATCAATATCTTTTCCCAAAGCCTCCCTTTCTCTCCCTGATCTCCTTCCTCTAATAGACTGGCCTCACTTCTATTATTGCTTAAATTGAGTGCATCATAATTTTACATGAGGTGGTATTCCTTGTGAAACATTTGTACACAGTGTAATATTGACCATGTTTGTGCGTACACTTCCATGGTGTTGAGCACTATCACACTATTGTGCAGCCGTCACCACCATGCATTGCCAAAACTTTTTCATCATCCCAAGCTGAAACTCTGTACCCACTAAAAGTAACCCCTTCACACTCCCTGCAGCCTTGGTTACTCCTGTTTTATTTTCTAACACTATTAATTTGGATATTCTTATGTTTCATATTTTTCCACTTGGTTATCTCAATTTGGACATTTCACACCTAAACTTCTGATGCCTCCTTTCCCTCCCACTGTCTCTTCCCACAGCTCTCCTCACCTCAAGGGGTGCAATCTCTTCTTCACACTCAAGGTATTAGAGCAGCTGCCTCCTCTCTTTCTGTATCCATAGTTTGCTGGCAACAAGCCTCCCAAGTGTACCTTGAAAATAGCCCAGCCTGGGCACTCCCTTCCTCCCCTCTTCCCCCTCGGATCTTAGGTTCTCATACTCACCCACGCTCAGGATGGGTTCTTCTATCTCCGTAGCATACTTCACTCTTAGATGTCCATCACATGCCACCAAAACCTGTTCTCCATCTAAATTTCTACTCATTATTTTTAATCGATCTTCAAGCATATTCTCCCATGGAATTTTTTTCTGAGTACCAAGTGATGGTGAAGATGAGGAAAAACTGGAAATTTTGCTCATAGCTCACAGGAAAGAAAAGTGTCACAAATAATTTTAAAATAGATTTATACTCTCTTAAAAATTAAACATAAATTAACCATGTGACCCAATAATATTAAGACATTTACCCAAGAGAAATGAAAGCACATTACACAAAGATGTGTGAACAATTGTTCATCACATAACTACTTATACTAATCACAAAGTGGAAATATCCATATGCCCACCGATTAGTAAATGGACAAGAAAAATTTGGGATCTTCACATGACAAAATACTTTACATATATTAAGAGGACAAAAATGCTGATACATGTTCCATGTTATATTAAATGAAAGAATTCACATGCAAAAGACCACTGTTGAATGATTCCACATATTACATATTTATATGATATCAAGAAAAGGCAAATTATAGTAGAGTAGATAAGTTGTTCATGACTAAATGGGAGTGCATATTAATGCAAATTGGAACAGGGGAGTTTGGGGGTGATAGATACATTCATCACTTGGTATCTTGATCTATAGGGATGGCTTCACAGCCCCCACCCAGGCCCAAATTCTTGGATGTCCAAGTCCCTGATATAAAATTGTAGAGTTTTTGCACAGTGCATCCTTCCTATGCTTTAAATCACCACTAAGTTATTTCTAATACCTAGAACAATGCAAATGTGTGTAATAAGTATCATGCTGTGATGTTTGGGAATAATGGCAAGAAGAAGCCCATACATGGTAAGTGTAATTGAATCGCAAATGGTTTCAAATATTTTTGATCTACAGTTCATTGAACATGGATGTGTATTCTACAACACAGAGGGTCAGGTGTGTGTGTGTGTGTGTGTGTGTGTGTGTGTGTGTGTGTTGTGGTTTATCTACATAAAATTGTGGCTAAAACTTTGCTAACATCTTTTTTTTTATGATCGAGTCCTAGATGTATAATCTCTGGGACAAAGGTCATTCATTAAACTTTTGAATGTGTGTTGCAGTTGATTTTCAGAAATGCCCACCTACATAAGGAAACAACAAATAAAAAAAGTATGTGAAAACAAAAGAGGTGAAAGACCTCTACAATGAGAACTACAGAACACTAAAGAAAGAAATTAAAGAAAACCTTACAAGATGGAAAGATCTCCCATGTTCCTGGATAGGCAGAATTAATAACGTCAAAATGGCTATACTACCTAAAGTGCTATACAGATTCAATGCAATTCCAATTAAAATCCCAATGATGTACCTTGCAGAAATAGAGCAAGCAATTATGAAATTCATCTGGAAGAATAAAAAACCTAGAATAGCTAAAGCAATCCTCAGTAGCAAGAGCGAAGCAGGGGGTATTGCAATAACAGATCTTCAACTCTATTACAAAGCAATAGTAACAAAAACAGCATGGTATTGGTACCAAAATAGACAGGTAGATCAATGGTACAGAATAGAGGACATGGACACAAACCCAAATAAATACAATTTTCTCATACTAGACAAAGGTTCCAACAATATGCAATGGAGAAAAGATAGCCTCTTCAACAAATGGTGCTGGGAAAACTGGAAAACCATATGCAATAGAATGAAATTAAACCCCTATCTCTCACCCTACACAAAACTCAACTCAAAATGGATCAAGGACCTCGGAATCAGACCAGAGACCCTGCATCTTATAGAAGAAAAAGTAGGTCCAAATCTTCAACTTGTTGGCTTAGGATCAGACTTCCTTAACAGGACTCCCATAGCACAAGAAATAAAAGCAAGAATCAACAACTGGGATAGATTCAAACTTAAAAGCTTTCTCTCAGCAAAGGAAACTATCAGAAATGTGAAGAGAGAGCCTACAGAGTGGGAGAATATCTTTGCCAACCATACCTCAGATAGAGCGCTAATTTCCAGAATCTATAAAGAACTCAAAAAACTCTACACGAAGAATACAAATAATCCATTCAACAAATGGGCTAAGGAAATGAACAGACACTTCACAGAAGAAGATGTACAAGTAATCAACAGATATATGAAAAAATGTTCAACATCCCTAGTAATAAGGGAAATGCAAATCAAAACTACCCTAAGATTTCATCTCACCCCAATTAGAATGGCGATTATCAAGAATACAAGCAACAATAGGTGTTGGCGAGGATGTGGGGAAAAAGGAAAAAGGAACACTCATACATTGCTGGTGGGGTTGCAAATTAGTGCAGCCACTCTGGAAAGCAGTGTGGAGATTCCTCAGAAAGCTTGGAATGGAAACAGCCATTTGACCCAGCTATCCCACTCCTTGGCCTATACCCAAAGGACTTAAAATCAGCATACTACAGAGATACAGCCACATCAATGTTCATTGCTGCTCAATTCACCATAGCCTGATTGTGGAACCAACCTAGATGCCCTTCAGTTGATGAATGGATAAAGAAACTGTGGCATATTTATACAATGGAATATTACTCCGCAATGAAGAATGATAAAATTATGGCATTTGTAGGCAAATGGTCGAAATTGGAGAATATCATGCTAAGTGAGATAAGCCAATCTCAAAAAACTAAAGGACGAATGATCTCGCTGATAAGTGGATGAGGACATATAATGGGGGGTGGGACGGGCTAGCATTAGGTTTAGGGTTAGGTTTAGAGTTAGGCTAAGGAGAGTGGTAAGAATGAAGGAAAGAAGGACTGTGTAGAGGGAAAAGAGGGGTGGGAGGGGTGGGGGGAGGGGAAAAATAAAATAAACATCATTACCCTATGTAAACGTAAAAAAAAATAAAATAAATAAATAAATAAATAAATAAATAAAATATTAAAAAAAAGAATATATGCTATACTACTATGCATGACTACATTTTAAAATTTCCCAAAGTTATATATTTAGTTTTCAGTATTTGGGCATATTGAATAATGATATTATGAAGAATTTTTTTCTGTATTTTAATAACCTGTAATAGCTCTTCAGAATAGGTTTGCAGGAGCAGGTTTTCTTACCAGTGAAGACTTCCATCTTTACTTTTTTCTTTTTCTTTTTTTTTTTTTTTGACCTGAGATGATTTAAAACACAGTTCTCATTTCATCTGGCAGTATCATCATTGGGCCAGTGAAGCACCTGCAATTTTAAATTATTTCCCTGTGATTATAGGAAGAATCTAGTCTTCCCCCAGATTTGAATAAATTAGTGTAAAACCCTAACTCCTAGTACTGAGAAGGTGATAGCATTTGGCAATTGGTCTTTCAAGAAGCTATTGCGTTAAAGAGAGATCCTTAAATTAGGTCCTAATCCAAGAGAAAAGGAGATGAGGGCAGAGAGGAAGATGCACCACACACAAACATACTAGGAGTATCCATGCCAGGATGCAACTGAGGAGTCAGCCATCTGCAGGCCAACGGGTGGCGGATGAGAACTCAAACCCATGGATACCTGGATCTTGGACCTTGGAAATCTTAAATGTAAGAAAATAAATTTACATTATTTAAAAAAAAAAGTATGTGAAAAATACATTAACAGAATGAAGGACAAAAAAGTCATATGATCATTTCAACAGATAAAGTGAAAAGCATTTGACAAAATATGACTCTTTTTGAAACAAACTCTCCACAAATTTAGCATAGAAAGAACATATCTGAACACAGTAAAGTCCACATGTGACAAACACAGAGGTATCATCACAGTCAATGGGGAGAAATGAAAAGCTTTTCTTCTGAGATATGAAAGAAGACAGAGATACACAATCACTCCACTTCTGCCTAACAGATTACCTGAAGTCCCAGCCAGGGCAGTCACACAAAAGAGTGAAATGAAAGGAATCCATGTTCCACAGCAGGGATCAACTGCCCCTGTTTGAGGATGACATAATTGGATATGTAAGAACCCTAATCACTCCATGAAAAAAAAAATAACTGTTAGGACCAATACATGA
Source organism: Sciurus carolinensis (assembly GCF_902686445.1). Taxonomy (NCBI): domain Eukaryota; kingdom Metazoa; phylum Chordata; class Mammalia; order Rodentia; family Sciuridae; genus Sciurus; species Sciurus carolinensis. The sequence continues at coordinate 11,518,281 of NC_062229.1, forward strand.
ATAAAATAAAGCTGCTGAATACAAAATGAAGACACAAAATCAGAAGCATTTCTTATAGCAAACTAGAGAGAAATCAAGAAAACAATCCCTTTTAGAGTAGATATAAAAATTAAGCACTCCAGAATAAATTTAACCAAGGTGGTGAAAGTTCTCTACATAGAAAACTACCAAACATGGATGGAAGTGACTGAAAAGACACACACACACACACACACACACACACACACACACACACATAATGGAAAAATAACCCACACTCATGGATTAGAAGATTACCAATGTATAATGTCCACACTGCTGAAGCAATTTGCACACTCAACACACTTCTGAAAAAAAATACCAGCAATATTTTTCAGAAATAGGAAAAAAAATATACCATAGTTTTGGTTGAACCACAAAAGACCTCAAGGGCAACACCAATCCTGAGCAAAAAGAGCAAAGCAGTAGGCAGCCCCTGACCTGACTGCAAACCATACTACAGAGGCATGATAACCAAAACTGTGTGGTACTGGCAAAAAATAAAAAAGATGTAAGATCAAAGAGCAGAACAGAGATCCCTGAAACAAAACTTCATCTCCAGTCAACTGGGTTTCAAAAACATTTTCCACACAATTTTTATTGGTGCATTATAGTTGCACATATAATGGGATCCATTGTTACACATTCACAGATGCACACTGTAGCAACACGATTAGCCAGTGTCACTCCCCAGCACTTTGCCCCCCTCCCTCCAGATCCCATTCCTGTATGGATCTCCCTTTGACTTCCCTGAGATCTGTCTCACCTCTCTGTTTTCCTCTCACGTTTTTCCCTCTCTACCTTTCACATATGAGGAAAACATGTGAACCTTGACCTTCTGAGTTTGACTTATTTCAATGAACATAATGGTCTCTAGTTCCATCTGTTTTCCTGGAAAGGACATAATATCATTCTTTCCTATGGCTGAGTAAAGCTCCACTGTACATGTACCCATGTTTTCTTTATCCATTTACCTGTTGATGGACACCTGCAGTCAACCAAATTTTGATGATGGCACCAAGAACACACAATGGAAAATACAGGATCTTTTCAAGAAATGGTTTGAGAAAACTGGAGAATGAAATTGGATCCTTATCTTGCATGGCACACCACAATCTCCCTAAAATGAATAGACAATAAAATATAATATCAAAACTCCATAATGTCGGTCTTGGAAGAGATGTTTTTGGATATGATCTCAAAAGCATTAGTAACAACAGCAGAAGTAGATCATATGATGCTAAAACATTTCCAACCTATGAAGGAAATACTCCAAACAGTGAAGAGAAAACTATAGAATAGGATAAAATATATGTAAATTACACATCTAATGAGGGTTAAAATGCCAAATATATGAGGAAGTTAAAAAAAACTCAACAGTAAGAAAACAGATCATATGATTAAAAACTTCTGGAAAAATCTGCATTGACATTTCTCAAAAGAAGATCTACAGATGCCCAACAGGTCCAAAAAGTAATTATTAGGGAAATGATCATCAAGACCACCATGAGCCATCACATTCTCCAGTCACAATGACTGTTATGAAAAAGGACAAATGTGGCAAGGTGGTGGAGGAAAGGGAGCCCTTGCACACTGCTCATGGGGATGTGCATTAGTGCAGCCCTGAGATGTCAGTGAGTATGGTACAGAAACAAATATGGAGGCTCATTCAAAGAGTAAAAGTAGAATGTCACATGATCCTGCAACCCAAGGACTAAGTAGTATCCAGAGGAAATGACATCTGCATGTAGAAAGATATTTGCACTCCCTGTTTACTGCAGCACCAGTCACAGGAGCCAATACTTGGAGGCAACCTACGTGAACATCAGTGGATGAATAAAGAAAATGTGGTGTACACACACATGGAATGCTAGCCAGGCATGACTAAGGAAACCCTGTCATTTATTACAACACAGATGAACCTGAAGGATGTGAGATTAAGTGAAATAAACCAGGCAAGAAAATGAACACCACATGATTTCACACGTATGTGTAATGTAAAAATGTTGATCTCACAAAAATGAAGAGCAGATTAGTTGTGAAACCATCTGGGATGATTGAGGGAGGGATTGGGGAAATTTTGGTCAGAGGATGCAAAATTCCATTTAATTACATAGAGGTCATTCAAGAAATATAACTTACAGACTGGTGACTACAGTTAGTGATGATACATTGTATTTTTGAAAGACCAGATATAAAAGTGTCCTTGTCACAAAAATGACAGCTGTTTGAGGTAGGTTATTAAGTCCAACCATTCCACAGTGGATATGTGCTTCAAAACATGTTGCACATCATAAATACACATGATTCTATCTGCCAATTTTTTTAAAGAATATGAAGAATAAAAAACAAGTAGGAAATTTTTTAGAAAGATAGGACTTCTCTTCTATAACATTGTGGTCACCAAGAGAGCATGACATCTGCAAAGGATCTTTAAGGAGAACATCACAGAGAGATGCTTCTGGAATGTGTTTCTTGCAGAAATTAATCTTTCCTTAGGTGACACCTGATGACTGAAATCAAGCCAAAGAAAAATGTATTTCTCCTTGGAGGAACTAAATTCATCATGCCCCACCAGTAACTACATAGACACAAAAATGACTGAAAATTTTCCATAATTCTATATCCTTTCTACATCATGGAAGCTGAATTTTTGCTAGAATGGAAAGAATAGATGACAATTTATCTAATGAGCACCTTGAGAATTCACCAATTGAGATGCTAGAAATTTTAGACTTTCCCCTGTGGACCTCACCTGTATTTTTCTGACCTAGCCTCCAGGAACCCAAGTGGACTTCCCATGGACAGATTCTGGAGAAGAGAAAGCTTCTGTGTCAGTCATCAGAGAGAGTCAGTATGTCCCCATGAAGCTGGTGGAGCAAGAAGGGAAAGAGAAAAGAACATGGGTACTGTCTTTGCTCTAGAGTAATAATACTGGGAAGCTCACTTATTTCTTCAGTCTGTGAAGGGGGATTCCTGTCCTTTGAAGAAACCCAGTGCCCACTGAGAACAGCATTACCAGGTCTTCTCCTAATTCCTTCTCTCACACTTTGGAAGCTAGAACTTCTCTCCAATAAGAGTTATTTCCTGGAGAGTCTCCAACTCTTCCCCACTTGTTCCTGTAAACTCTAGGCTCCTGATACATTTCCTACATCCAATTTATTCAATAAGTACTCAACAAATGCCTGCTGTACATGAGATATTGTTAACTTTGTCACAAATTTGCATTTGTGTTTCTATCATACACCCTAACTACTTTTAACCTCAGATTTGACTTACTTAAAGTACTAATCAGGTCAATATTTTTGTAGGAATCATCTCACTCTAATGTCCCCAGTGGCATCTATCGGTAATTATGTCTTTTCAAAAATGTTATTGGTGCAAAAAAATTATACAAATTAGTAAGGTTTTTTAAATTATTTTTTAATTTTACAGACTGCATTTTGATTCATTGTACACAAATGGGGTACATCTTTTCATTTCTACGGTTGTGTAGATTCATACCACTCATGTAATCATACATGTTAATAGGATAATAGTAGGATTTATTGTTACATTTCCACACATGCTCACAAATCAATATGATCAGTTTCATTCCTCCCTTTTCCTCTCCTCCTCCTTCCCCCTTGACGCCTTCATTTACCTGACTATTCTCACCTCTGTTTACATGAGGTCTTTTCCCCATTATTCTCTTTGGCTTCCACATATGAAAGAAAGCATATGACCCTTGGGTTTCTGAGTTGGGCTTCCTTTGCTTAACACAATGCTCTCCAATGCCATCCATTCTCCTGCAAATGACATAATTATTTCTTATAATTATTCAACATTAAGTCCAATTGCTTTTCTCTTATTACCATTCCCTTACAATATTCACGAAAGTGTTAAATGATTGAAGTGGAAGCAGACTTCCTTGGCATTTGCAAGAATTCAACACAAATAATCTATTGCTTTAATACAACATCTCCTGTTGGCTGTGGTTTGAAAACAACCCTTCTTTACTGGTTTTGGAAATTGTCCTTGTTTTCCATCGTGATCCACATCTTCTGGTCCTTGCTGTTGATCACAGTAACTGCTGTTACAGTTTCTCTAATACAGTTCTCTATGGTGATTATGGTTATTGTTTATCTCCACTGACCTATTTTGGTGAACAGTTATGTTTACAAGCATCATCAGGTTAAGCTGGCTTTCATTTCCAGAGCTGTGATGAATTGCTCACCATGTCTGGTTTTATTTTGTAGTAAGGCTATAAATTGAGCCCAGGACTTTGAGCATGCTAGGAACAGCTGCCCTCCCATTGAACCACGTCCCCAACACATAAAATAGGTAGGAATGCATCCTATTTAATTTTTGTACTCTGTTTCAAAATTTATGCTCAGAAATGTGAAATTAGAAAAATCCTTTGTGATGAGGCTGAGAGCTCAGTCTTGTGGTTATTGTGCATCCAACATTGTATTGGTGCAACACCTGCCTGTCAGGCACGTTGGAGTCCTAGAAAAGGCAAATAGTGAGGAAAGCTGTCACAACTTCAGGGCCACAAATGAGCATGAATTTACCAGGTTCAAAGTGACATCAACAAGAACACAAGGGACTGCTGTGGATCACCCTCCTTTCTCCTGACCCTCACTCTCTGTCCATCACACAGGCCTCTAATCCCTCCCACTGCAGCTCACCAGCTGATGGGCAGCTGCACACTCTGCTCTCTCAGCCTAGAATGTGCCTTCTTTCCTTACTTCCTTTCTGAGCCCACACATTCCTATTGCAAACAGGCATCTTCTATCCACTTTCTATGCATTTATAACAGAAAATCATTGGTACTCACTGCTCTTCTGCTGTCTTTAATTAATTCCCATTTGGTATGGATTCATACACTAGCCCTTTTAATCAGGTGAATGTGATCAATTTCAAGACTTACACGTGTCTTTAAGATTTTAGATGGTTTGGGATGGAGAAACCTTGAATAATTGAAATCTAGGTCATCAAATATATTTTGGCAATTAATTGCAGATTTTAACATAATACATACCACTCAAAACAATGTGAACACAGGAGCACACACAGTCACACACTCCTTGCATGCATTCTAATGGATGTGCCTTTGTTTTCCCCACTTATCTGTGTAGACCCCATGTTTTTCCTCTTCTTGGAAGAATTCACCATGCAGGCATCATTGTTTGGAGGAAGGAGTCACAGGATCTTCACTAACTAGAAGTGATCTGTGGAGTTCAAAAAAGGTAAGAAACCTATTGTACTTGTAGTGATCACAACTCTGGCTTTGAGGGCTGCCACAGGTTAAGAAGGATATTTATTGATAGTAATGCAGACACACTTATGTGATGTATAAAGTGAAAGCTATATTTATGGAATGCCCTTTGTATGTCCCAGGAACTGTAGCAGAAAAGTTATAATCCTCAACTCATTGAAATTTTCTCTTCAACTATACCATTGAGGGAAAATTTTCAATCCCTACTGGGGAAGTGAGTTAATTTCAACTAAGAGAGTTTAAATAACTTTCTCAAGACCACACAGATTATAAGCAGGCAAACCAAAACTCTATTTCTACATGTCTGATTGAAGAAGCCAATTTTGGCCACGTCAGGTGGCACCTGCCTGTAATCCCAGCAGCTCAGGGGCTGAAGCAGAAGGATCACAGGTTCAAATCTGCCTCAGAAATTTAGAGATACCCTGTCTCAAAATTAAAAATTAAAAAATGGCTGTTTATGTAACTCAGTTATTAAACATTCCTGGGTTCAAATTCTGGTAAAAAAAATAATAAAAAAAAAACAAAGAAGGAGCCAATTTCCAAATAACAGCTCTATTCTGTACCTTGTGGGGAGCTATGTATCTAAGGTGAGAATTTTAATTATATTCTGTAATTATTATAAAAATCAAAACTACGCTTATTGAAATAATAACATGCAAAAAGGCATTTTTAAAATTTCACATTAAGGAAGTAATTATAATGATACTTTTGAAAAAGATGAATAAGACACTGAAAACTAATTCACAGTTTTCACAAGTGTCAAGCCACAGAATAAGAGTTAATCTGAAAATCCACGTTCAATCATTACTGTAGGGCTAATAGAATAAGCTAGTATGGGGATAATCAACCTAATGGTGTTAAATGACTCCACATATATTGGATGGTTCTTTCCTAGGGACAAATTATTTCTGTTGACTAGTTCAAATAAGAGAACTAAAACTAGAGCATTGATGAAGAAAGAGATCTTTGCTAAATTGAGGAATGCAAGAATAATTACATTTATTCAACATGGGAAAGGATACCACTTCTCTGGGTGAACTTCAGGCATTGGTAGGACTCAGCAGTGTGAAGGACATCTGTCCAAGGGTAACCTAGTAGAGTGGTAACTCCTTGAGGTGCTAGTTGCCTGGTGTTTAAATGTTGTTTTTGTCTTTTACTCCAGAAGACACACCAGCTTCATGGAAGAAGAGAACCACACTGTCCTATCACAATTCCTCCTCCTGGGGCTGTCAGAAGACCCTGAATTACAGCCTGTTCTCTTTGGACTGTTCCTATCCATGTACCTGGTCACAGTGCTTGGGAACCTGCTCATTCTCCTGGCAGTCAGCTCTGACTTCCACCTCCATACCCCCATGTACTTCTTCCTCTCCAACCTGTCCTTTGTAGACATCTGTTTCACTTCTACCACCATTCCCAAAATGCTGGTGAACCTCTATTCACAAAGTAAAGTCATCTCCTACACAGAATGCCTCTCTCAAGTGTATTTTTTCCTTATGTTTCTTGGAGTGGATAATTTTCTACTCACCACAATGGCCTTTGACCACTTTGTGGCCATCTGTCATCCCCTGAACTACACAGTCATCATGAATCCCTGGCTCTGTGTCCTCCTGGTTCTGATGTCTTGGCTCCTTATGTTCTGGATCTCCCTGATTCATATTCTACTGTTGAATCGACTGAACTTCCCCTCAGGCACTGAAATCCCACATTTCTTCTGTGAACTGGCTCAGCTTCTCAAGGTGGCTGGCTCTGATGCCCTTGCCAATAACATCTTCACCTATGTGGCGGCTGCACTGCTTTGTGTGATTCCTATGACAGGTATCCTCTTCTCTTACTCTCAGATTGTCTCCTCATTAGTGAGGATGTCCTCCATTGAGAGCAAGTATAAGGCATTTTCCACCTGTGGATCCCACCTCTGTGTGGTCTCCTTGTTCTATGGAACAGGACTTGGGGTTTACCTTGGTTCTTCTGTGACCCATTCTTCCCAGAGTAGCTCCATTGCCTCAGTGATGTACACCATGGTCACCCCCATGCTGAACCCCTTCATCTACAGCCTGAGGAACAAGGATGTGAAGGGGACCCTGGGAAGACTCCTCAGCAGAGCAGCCTCTTGTCCTTGATGGATCACTGACCTCAGAACATAAATCCTGAGAACTAAGGAGACGTTGTGTGTGCCTTTGTCAAATGACATGAATTTCAGTATCCTCCCTAAAATGTAGACTTGATTATTCTAGTCCCCAAAATTGTAAAGACTTTTGTGTGTATGATATTTTATTTGTTTCTCTTCAACTACTCCCTTAGAAATTATGTTTAAATATTTCTTCTGTATACATGGTCCTTAAAGTTCCATGTTTTGCTCAGTTTTCTTATGGATATCCCTCATATTTCTAATTTTTTTTCAGTATTAGGGGTTGAACTCATGGTTTTCCTATGACTGAGCTACATCCTGAGCCCTCTTTTTGACTCTTTTGAAGCAGAGTTTTGCTAAGCTGTCATAGTTGGCCTCAAATTTACATTCCTCCTGGCTCAGCCCCTAGAGTGGCTGGGATTACAAATGTGTCCCTCAGCTCTAAGCTCTAACTTGATGTTTAAAACACTTAAGATATCAAGACTGACATGGTTTCCTCAAAATTGTCCTGTCAATGAGTTTAAATGATCTAACCACAAAGAAATAATGGATATTTGAGGTGATGTATAGGTTAATTACCCTGATGTGATGTTTCTGCAATGTGCACTTGTATCAAAACATCCATCACATTTAGCACATAATTATGCACAATTAAGTGTCTATTAAAAATAAAGTACAGCTTGGGCTGGGGTTGTAACTCAATGGTAGAACACTTGACTCCCATATGTGAGGCACTGGATTTGATCCTCAGCACTACATAAAAAAAAAAAAAAAGATACTGACTCCTTCTACAAATAAAAATATTTTTAAAAAATAAAATTACAGCTTAAAAATGATCCTCTTGAATGTTAATGATTCACCTTAACTTGATTGTGTTCTTGTTTTCCTTGGTAGAAATGGAATAAAATTAAACCAGTGTCAAGACAGATTGGTTACCATATGAAAACCATGCTTGTTGCTTCAGACACGTAACTTGATTTAATGTTCAAAACATTTCTTTGAGATATTTTCTCTCATTCATCCTATTTTTGAGCAGGAGAGACTGTGATATTAAGATTGATTCTAAACTTGCAGTGTCCTTACATTTCATAAAATTATTGATTGGTATTTCAACATAACAGCTGGAATATACCTTGACAGCCATTTGGCCATTGGATTCATGGTGATAGCCAAGAGGAAGTCTCAGATGTGGGTATGTCCATTGTGACTTCTGATGTTTTCTTTCTTTCCTTCTTCTTTTCTTCTTTCTTGTTTTCTGTCTTCTCTCCCTCATTCCCTCCTTTCTTCTTTTGGATTCTTTCACTGTTAATGTTAATTTGATCCTTTCCTTCTTGTGGCTGAGTAATATCTACTGTATGTATACACAGAAGTTGTTCATCCATTTATCCACTGGTGTCCATTTGGGTAATGACCATCTTTTGGGTATTTTAAGTAATGCTACTATCGGTCTGCATGTGCATTTATTTGTTTAAGCATTTTTCAATCCTTTGGGGAATATTCCTAGGAGTGAGAATACAGAATCATGTGATAATTACATGGTTACATTTTTGAGAAATCAACAAAATGTTTTTAAGAGTGGCTGATGTATTTTACATTCACCACAAGGTCTCAGGTTATAACATCTTCTTTTGCCAGTACTTGTTATTTTCTTTAAAAAAGGTAGGGGTGGGGATTTTATCAAAATAGAGGAAAGATCAACAGAGTCAAGAAAGCTACTTGAGGAGTAGGAATAAGGGATTGGGAAAGGGAAAATCAAGGGAATGATTTTGATAATTCTATTTTCAATGTTTTGATGAAGTTCCACACTGAATTCTGTGATGACTGCCTGAATTTACATTCCCGCCAAAGGTTCCCAGCTGGTCCTCACCAGCACCAGCTGTCCTTGTTATACCCCAGTTTTCCATTTCTGTGCCTTCTCTATTACGCCATCAGAGTTACCTATAATAGTGGAGTTCATCTTGACACATTGACAAAGCATGAAGTCTGGTTTGTTTAATTTCAACTCCCAGTACATTTTCTCTTTCCCCTCCTGCTGTGTGTCTTCTTTTGAGAAATGTGTATTCGAATCCATTGTCCAGATAAAAAGTTTTTGACACTGAATAATTTTACATGTATGTTGAGCACAATGTGATATTTTTACACACATGCACACACACATATAGCAGAATGATCAAATAAACTTACCAGCTGGGTGTGGTGGTGCACACCTGTAATTCCAATGGCTCAGGAGGCTGAAGCAGGAGGATCGCGATTTCGAAGTCAGACTCAGCAGTGGCGAAGGACTTAGCAATTCAGTGAGACCCTGTCTCTAAATAAAATACAAAATAGGGCTAGGGTGTGGCTCAGTGGTCGAGTACCCCTGAGTTCAATCCCCAGTACCATAAATAAAAAAAGAAAATAATAATAATAAACTTACTAATAACCCATTGCCTCAAGATCTATAATTTCTTAATGGTGAGAACAAAGTCTTCACTTTTAGTTATTTTGAACACATTATTGTTAACTGTAGTCTCTACAGTGTTAAATAAAATCTCAAAATTTACCCTTCCTCTCTAATTGTACTACGTGTGCCCTTGGACCAACTTCCACCCATATCCCCCTCTCCACTACTCTTTCTAGTTTCTGGTAACCACTATTCTATCCTCTGCTTCTGTGAGAACAGCTACTACAGATTCTCATTCCTCTACTTTGCCTTCCTACCTGCTGCTCTACTCCACTGGCATTAGTTCTTTAAATGCTTAGTAGAACTGATCAGTGAAGCTGTCACAGCTCCTGGTCTTTGGTGGAGAGCTTTTTACAATTGTATTAATATCATATTCTTATTCATATTGGACCATTCAGATTTTCTATTTCTTCATGATTCATTCTTGGTAGGCTGTGTCTGTCAAGGAATGTATCTCTTTCCTCTGAATTACCCAATTCCATGGCATATGATGACTCACAGAGGTCCTTTCTGATCTGTATTTCAGTGGCATTGGGTGCAATAGCTCCTTTTTCATTTCTCTCTTTATTATTTGAGTCATCTCACATTTGTCCTAATGTGTTGATTCTTGTTTTGCTACTCAAAAGACCACCTCCCAGCTTCACTGACCTGTTTCTCTCATATCTACTTCATTTATTACTGTTCTTATCTTAATTTCCTTCCTTCTACTATTTTTGAGCATAACTTTTGGAAAGATTTTTTAGTCACACATTTTTCAATATTAGATTGTTTATGTGATATCTCTTATTCTTTTTGATGCAGATATTACTTTGTATCAAACTTCCTCTTAGAAATGCTTTTGCTGTATCCTGTAAGTTGTGGTATTTTTTCTTTCTTTTCATTGTCGCTTATTTGCAGATGCTTTCTGGGCTGCTGGGGATTGAATCCAAGAAGTAGTACATGCTGGGCAATCACTTTACAAATGAGCTACACATGAGGCCCTCAAGAATTTATTTGTATTGCCCTTTCAGTTTGTCCATTGATCCATTAGTTGTTTGGAAGCATGCTTATTAATTCCTACATATTTCTGAATATTCCTGTTTGTCCTGTTATTGATCACTAGTTTTATGTTATACCATCAGGATACTTCTTTATTTGATTTTGCACTTTAAAATTAAAAAAAAATTACAATTTTTTTTTGAGCATCCCATGTGTCATGGAGGAAGAAGTCTGTGGGGGATGCAGCTGTTGAGCAGAATGTTCTATATTTTCTGTTCAGTCTGTTTGACTTGGTGTGCCATCCAAGCCCCATGGTTTTGTATTGAATTTAGCCAGAAGGAGCTGTTCATTGCTAGAAGTGGTTTTTGAAGACCCCTCCTATTGTACTCAAACGTCTCTCCCATCAGATCTATTAATATTTTCTGATATCAATATCGAACACACAAATATTTATGATTGCAACTTCTTGTTGAATTGACTACCATTTTTTTCTGTGAGGTTCTTTTTGTCTTTTGTTTTAAACAGCTTGGACATAAAGTTTATTTTACCTGATATGAGTATTGCTGCTCCTGTTCTCTTTCAGTTTCCATTTCCATGGAGTATCTTTCTCTGTTCTTCTTCTTCCAGTGAGGTGTGTCCCTACAGGTGAAGTGGGACTCTTGCAGGCAGTGTATGATTGGGTCTTTTTTAATAAATACACTCAGTGTAATCTTTTTAATCTAAGCTATTGTGTATCATTAAATTGGAGAATTTAACCTATTTACTTACTATATTTTTATTGATATGTATAATGGTTTAACAGGCATTTTGTTAATTTTTTTCACATTTTCATAGACCAGTTGACCCCTCTTTCCTCTCTTACTGGTTTCTGTGTGGTTGAGTGATTTTTTTGTGTGTGTGCTGTAATCTCATTCCTTGTTCTTTACTTTACCTGTGTTCAGTGCATGTTTTTTTCTTTGCAGTTATCATGAGGATTATAGAAAAACCTCATATCAGTTACTCTTAGACTAATCCAATTTAACTTTGATAACAGATAAAAAATTCACTGGATTTTCTCCAATCCTATTAAATACCTTTGAATATTTTACATTGCCATTTATGCTTTCTTTTATTATTGCATTATAATTACACACACTGATAGTTTCATTTTGATATATTCATAAATAGAGGTTGTCTTTTTATATTTCATTTGCTTTAACTATTATTGTACTTACTAGGAGATTGTAGTTTTTTCCTTTTAATCTTCGTACTAAAAATATGTGTGATTTAATACCACTGTGGGCAGTATTAGAATGTTCTGAATTTGACTATTTTAGTGTTGAATTTATAAAATTTCAGATGCTTTTGTTTTACTCATTAGTGTGCTTTCTGTCAGCTTGAATAACTCTCTTTAGCATTTATTCAAAGACATCTGGTGGTGATGAACTCCTTGACTCCTGTTTTTGGGGAAGGTCTTTATTTCTCTTGCACTTCAAAGGGGTCTAGAGGACACCTTATTGAAAGGCAGAACATACACGAAAATTAACTCAAAGTGTTGACTGGTTTTAGTGTAATGGTTGAAATCATAAAGTTCTTAGAAGGAAACAGAGAAATGTCTACATTATCTTGAATTCTGCAATGGATTCCTGCATCTGACACCAAACACATGAGCAGTAAAGCAAAAAATGATATGTTGGACTTTACCAAAATCAGAATTTTCTATGCCTCAAAAGCATCAATAAGAAAATGAAGCATAGGAGGAGAATAAAAAGAAGACACCGAGAAGAATGGAAATGTATAAAAATGTGAAAATGTTTATAAATTTACAGTTCAATTTATGGTTAATTGATTTTGACAATTTGACATTAACACATTGTGATAGGAAAATTGGATTTCCTTATGAGAAGTGGTAAATTATATCCTTATGTCACATTCTACACACACACACACACACACACACACACACACACAAACACACAGAGAAGAAATTTTAAAATGAATGAAAGATATATGAACTCTTAAAGAACTAAAAGGATTCATAGGAAAAAGCTAAATGATGCATTGGAGCATGATTATTTTATATAAGCTATCATTTTGACAGCAGAAGCAAAAATAGTAAAATGAGTTTATGTCGCTTGCTGCTGACCAGCGGAACAAACAACACAAACACTTCAGAAGTTTGTGAAGCAGCTTCTGCTTTATTCAGATAACACCCTCAATATATATGCAGTTTCATGCATGAGCAATTGTAATCAGATATGTCCATCCAATCCTACTAAAGGTCAGCGATCATGAACTCAAGCATACATGTAAGGTATATCTGTCCACGTGCTAAGCAGGTGAACTAATTATCATACAGCTAATGGTAAACACTTCCTGTATTTCTCAGGGCGCATTCAGCATGCCCTTTGGCTCTCTGCCAGTCGCCATCTTGGATGCATGTGGCATAACCCTGGGTCCCGGGTCTCGCCCGCCACATCTCCCCCATTCTGTTTATATAAGACCGTGCCTGTCTTAGGTTGTCCACTGCAGAGCAACATCCTTACCCATCATTGGACAATGAGGCTCTGGCCCTCATTTCCTGTCTTAGGTCAGTATGAGCTCCCCATGAATCTTACCCATCTTTGACTATCAGTCCAGCATATTTAACCAGACTTGGGGGGATGAGCCAGCATCAGTTGCGATGAGAGCTTGGGGAATAATGGTTGTTTCTCTGCACCGATTTATATTCATTTAGTATAAACACTATATGCACAGAACAGATACAACACACAATAGACCTCCCATAGACAATAACCCAAACCATTCTTTACCCCATTGAACAGCGGACTGGAGAAATGTGGCCAATTGTTGTAAAAATAGGAGGATATAGCATAGAGGAGTTCATAAGGGTTACAGGATAGGGCCACATCTTTACTATCCCCCATAGTTCACGTGAGTCTCCTCCATTAACTTGATGAGAAATCACCAACACCATCAGCGGAGAAGCCTCCTCATCTTCTTCCTGTTTTGGGGTCTCTGTTGAGGCCTTGACCAATCTCTCCAGCACCCAAATTGACGATTGTGCATCCTGTGGGAAAACACAAACAGATCCTCGGGTCCAGATTAACACCAGATCCAGGTCTTTCCATTGCCCCAATAGAATGTCCTTCCACAACACTTGAGGTAGATGTTTTGTATTAGGCTCTGAATAATGGTCAGCAGCCAATTGGCCCTCAGAATCGAGATTTAAAAAATTTAAGATGAACAAGACAACAGATAATTTGTCTTTTGGGGATCTGCATGATGTCCCATTCCCCCTTTTTGTTTATAAAGCATGTTTTTAAGCATTAAATGGGCACACTCAACAATGCTTTGTCCAGTAGGATTATAGGGAATTCCTGTGACATGTTGAATAACAAAGGTAAAACAAAATTGTTTAAAGGCATGGACCATTATCTGTTTTAATTTGTTTGGGAACCCCCAGGATGGAGAAAGAGTGTAAACAGTGTGTTATTACATCTTTGGTTTTTTCTCCTGTATGAGCAGAGGCCATAATAAATCCTGAAAAGTTATCACTAGACACATGAATGAATTGTAGTTTTCCAAATTCTGAATAATGAGTTACATCCATTTGCCAAATATGATTGGGCTGAAGCCCTTTTGGATTTACTCCTAACGAGGGGTTAGGAATAAGTGTAGCCCATTTAGCACAAGACTTGACTATGTCCCGAATTATTGCCTTAGTAATTTTATAGCGTGCACGTAGAGTGGAAGCACTTATGTGAAATTTGGAATGAAAAGTTTTTGCATTTTCAAGCGTATTAAAGATGTGTGGGTCTCTGGTGGCCATGTGTGTTAAATCTTTGTGTAAACTTAGAGGACCTGGAAGGCCAGTATGAACCTGAACATGCCCAATAAAAAAAAGGAACTCCTCTGTCACAGATAAGTTTTTGTAAGCATTTTAAATATTTAGTAATAGTGGAGGTGAGGGAAATCAGACCAGATAATTCTAAATTTTGAACAGCATTAACAACGAATTTTGTATCAGAGAATAGGTTAAAAGGTTCTTGGTGGGTTTTGAATACTTCTATAGCTACTAATAGTTCTGTTTGTCGTGCAGATAGAGTATTAAACAGCAATGTTTCTGTAACATTATCTATAGTAATAGCACCCATACCATTTTTTGATCCATCAGTAAATATAAGGGTAGCTCCTATAATAGGTTCTTTTAGGGTGACTTTAGGGAAAATTATTGGATGTTGACTCCAAAATTGGAGAAGAGGATCAGATGGCAAATGATTGTCAAACACAGCAGAAGTACTAGTAAAGACTATAGCTCATGAATTTGAATTATTAATAAGATATTGTATCTGATCAATAGTATATGGAGTAGTGATTGTTGAGGGATCCAAAGGTGGAAAGGGATACTTTTAACACTTTAAAAATTAATTCTGCCACAGATTCAGTAAACAAGTATAAGACCTTATTAGGGGCATAATTCATGTAAACCCATAGAATAGGACCCTTTTGCCAAAACACTCCTGTGGGTAACTTATTTGTGGCCAAGACAATGAATGATAAAGGCTTAGGTAGGTCAATATGATCAAGATGAACCTTTTCCATAGCTGTTTCAACAATCTTGAGAGCTGTTTGAGCCTTAGGGGTAAGCACCCACTTAGAAAGGGGGTCAGAATCACCTTTAAGAATATCAAACAGGGGGCCCAAACTTGAGGTGGGTAAATGAAGGTAAGGTCTAGTACAATTAATATCACCCAAAAGGTTTTGAAAATCATTGAAAGTTCTAAGTCTGTCCACCCAAATGGTAATTTTTATGGGTTTAACCATAATTGCATTTATGATAGATCCCAGGAAGTTTTTGGTGTCTGTCATTTGTACTTTATCAATGGCACTATGTAAGCCCCATGTTGCCAGTGACTTTAGTAAGAAATTATAACATTGCTCTAAGACAGGTTTTTCCTTATGAGCTAGCAAAATATCATCCATATAATGATAGATTAAAAGTTGAGGGTTTGCTAGGCATATGGGTTCAATAGCCTTGCCTACATATATTTGACACACATAGTGGGACTATTGGCCATGCCTTGTGGGAGGACTATCCATTCATATCTTTTATTAGGAGAGCTATTATTAAGTGAGGGCAAAGTAAATGTGAACCTTTTGGTGTTTGAGGGATGTAACAGAATGGAAAAGAAGCAATATTTTAAGTCGATTACAATGGAGGGTCAATTAACTGGGATAGTTGATAAAGTAGGTAATCCTAATTGAATAGTTCCCATGGGCTCCATTATAGAATTTACTGCTCTTAGGTCATGTAATAGCCTTCATTTTCCTGATTTCTTTTTTATTATGAATATTGGTTGTTGAAAGGAGAGGTGGATGGTTTGATGTGTCTGGCCTCTAGTTGTTCTTTAACCAATTGCTGGGCCACTTCTGATTTTTTCCTGTCTTTTGAGAGGGGCCACTGAGGGACCCAGACAGGTATATCAGATTTCCATGTTGTTTCAATTGCTTCAGTGGCCCCTAATGAAAATCCAATCCCTTTTTATCTTGTTTTGGAGTAACTAAAATGGATGAAGTAGATCCTTGACTATTTTTCCCAAGATCTTTTCCCCATATATGTCCTTGGGCTAACATCATTTGATTAGCATTTGGATTATTGTATGGGATCTTGGATGTGAGATGTAAATCCATCTGTTCCATGATATGTCTCCCCTACAAGTTTACTGGGAGATGTTTGAGGATGTAAGGTTGGATGGTACCATTATAAACTTCCTCATCCTTCCATTTTAATATGGCTGCACTTTTGTTAGGATTGGAAGCTATAACCAATCCCCTTAAAATCTTATCTGCCTGTTGAACTGGTCAGGCTTTGGGCCATTCTGTAACTTTGATAATACTTTTGTCAGCCTTAGTATCTAATAAGCCCTCAAAACTTTTGCCTTCTATCACTAACTTTGTCATAGGTCTATCTTTTAAATCCAATGTTAACATGACCCTATTTTGGCCAGTAGAACATAATCCTTTATCTCCCCTAATAATATTATTTGATGGATATTGATCATGGCAGCTGGATAAGACCAACAATTGTGCTATGTGATCACCCTGAGCTATTATTGCTACACCTCTTGGAGAAGAAGCAAAGATTTTTATTTCTCCTGTAAAATCAGGGTCTATAACTCCAGAGACAATATTTAATCCTTTTAAAGCAGAAGAACTCCTCCCCAGAATTAGTCCCACTGTTCCTTTAGGTAATGGGCCGACAACAGAAGTTGGTATTGGTTGTACTCCCATCTCTGGAGTTAATGCTGTTCTGGCAGAGGCACAGAGGTCCAATTCTGTGCTTCCTCTTGTTTGTCTAATTGGGGAGTCAAGGGGTAATGGGTCTGAGGCACAGACTGGATAGCCCCATATATTTGTGGGCCCCAAGGCTGGGGGCCCCGATTCCCATTTTTTGGATGTAAAGTGTTACCATCTTTGTCTCTAATTGATTTACAGTCACTTGCCCAGTGTTTCCCTTTTTTACATCGGGGACATCGTTTTGGCAGAACCTTGGGGGCAGTCCTTTTTCATGTGTCCAAATTGTTTACTTTGATAACACTGTTACATTGATAACACTGTTTACATTGTAACACTGTCCTGGGCGGGACCTGGTATTACCTCTAAGACCCTGTGCAAGCACTGCAGCCATCACCTGACCTTGAATAAAAGTCTCATTAATATCCCTACAAGCCTTTAAGTAGGCTCCAAGGTCTTTGTTTTTCCAAGGTCTTATTGTTTCTTTACACCATTTATTTGCTTGCTCATATGCAAGCTGTTTGACTAAAGGAATAGCCTGGTCCACATCTCCAAATATACGTACTGCTGTTTGAATCAATCTGTCTACAAAATCAGCATAGGGTTCATTATGACCTTGAATAATTTTAGATAACTGTCCTTGAAGATCGCCAGCACCTGAAAGCATTTTCTAAGCTTTAGTGGCAGCAGCACTAATTTGTTGATACACACTGGGGTGGAAATTAATCTGATTACCTTGCCCTTCATATGGTCCTTGGCCTGTCAGCATGTTTAGATTCCATTGAGGATTGCCTGCAACTGCATTACATCAGGCAGCATCAGAACATAACTCCTGGTTAGCCAACTTCCTCATGAGATATTGTTCCCCAGATAAACATGCCTTTGCTAAGTTACTCCAATCAGTCAGAGTAAGATTTTGACTTGCAACATTCTCTAATAAAGAAATGGTAAATGCAGCTTGTACTCCATAGGACATAGCTGCCTCTTTTAACTGTTTTACTAATTTTATATCTAATATTTGATGATATCTCTGATTGTTTTGATTTTCAAATACTGGGAATATTGGGAACACTGATCAAGATTCTACATCAGCCCACTGTCTGGGGGCTGCCCCTGTGCAGCAAGTACATGCGCCCCTACAACATGAAAAAGAGTGGTGACCTCTATTATATGCTGGAGGGCATGGCGTGGTAGGGGTTAAATGCCACTGAGAAAATTTCTTTTCTAGCTCTGTCTCAGATAGCTCCTGTTCTTCAGTCACATTCCTGTTCTGAGTCTGAACATCTACTTTCTATTCAGAAGCTTGACTTGATTGTTCTTCTTTTACAGTTTCTAATATCTTTTCCCCTTCTCTTAACTGTTCTTGAAATTGCAATTTTTTGGAAGTCAGACAGAGATGAACTAATGTCCATATCACCACAACAACAACAAACAGAAACGAAACAGGAAAAGGTAACACAAATAATACCTTACACATATTCATTTACTACAGGACATCCTTTGCTGTCTCTTGGGACAGCCTTTCGTTAACATTCCCTCACTAGGGGAACCTTCCATTAAACCTTAAGGCTACCATTTCCTCAAATAGGGAAACCTGCTAGTTGACTGCTAGTTGACTGTGCTAGTGAAAAATTTTCTTCTTTATTACTTACCTGAGTGCTCACCGTTCCCCGTAAGGGCCACCACTTGTCGCTTGCCACCGACCAGCGGAACAAAAGACACGTACACTTCAGAAGTTCATGAAGCAGCTTCTGCTTTATTCGGATAACACCCTCAATATATATGCAGTCTCATGCATAAGCAATTGTAATCAAATATGTCCATCCAATACTATTAAAGGTCAAGCGATCATGAGCTCAAGCATACATGTAAGATATATCTGTCCACGTGCTAAGTAGGTGAACTAATTATCATACAGCCAATGCTAAACACTTCCTGTTTTTCTCAAGGTGCATTCAGCATGCCCTTTGGCTCTCTGCCAGTTGCCATCTTGGATGCATGTGGCAAAACCCTGGGCCCTGGGTCTCGCCCGCCACAAGTTTACATCAACTGAATTATTTCCACAGAGCAAAAGAATCAACTCACAGAGTGAAGACACAATCTCCATAATGGGAGAATATATTTGGAAATCATACAAATCATACATCAGATAAGAGATGAAGAGAGAAATATGAGGAAATCAAACAACTCAATAGTAAGAAAACAAACAGCATCTTTAAAAATAGAATGACAGGATTTTATGTATAGAAAGCTCAGGGGATCCACTGAAAGAATTAATAGGTAAACTCAGTCAAGTTACAGGATATAAGGCTAATATCCACCTAGAGATAGTGTTTCTAAACAATAGCAGTGCAGTGTCTGAAGAGAAAATCAAGAAAAAAAACTAATTTACAACAGCTATAAAATAATAAGAAGGAATGATTTCTATGAAAGGTGAAAGATCTCTGTTAAAAGCATAAAACATGAATGAAAATGTGAAGTAAAAAATAAATGGAATCATTATGTATTAATGAATCAGAAAAATTGATATTGTTAAGTGATAATAATACATAAAGGGATTTGCATGTTTAATGCAATTCCCCATCAAAATCAGATTACATTTTTCAATGAAGTAGAAAATATTGACAATTTCTTAAAAACCACAAAAACCAAAGCAGCCTGGGGTCAAAGGACCAGAGCTGGAGGACTGAGGGCACCGCCTTACTTCAACACACACTGCAAAGCCTTGGTGATTTAAAAGAAATAGCCTGCTCCTGATATAAAAAATAGAAGCCAGACTAAGGGAACAGGGTAGAGGTCCCAGAAACAAATCCAGCTATTTACAGTTAACTCACTTTTAAGGTGCTGAGCATACACAATGGAAAAAGGAAATTCTCTTCAAAGTGAAAGGAAGACTGCTTGAGATCCATTTGCATTGGTTTCATTTGGTTTGTTGGATTCTCTTGTTTGTTTGTTTTTGAACTATTGTTGATTTCTCAAGGGAAACAACATCTATGGAAGCAGGGAACAGCACAGTCCTATCACAATTCCTCCTCTTGTGTCTCTCAGAGGACCCAGAACTGGAGCTCGTCCTCTTTGGCCTCTTCTTGTCCATGTACCTGGTCACAGTGCTTGGGAACCTGCTCATTATCCTGGCCATTTGCTCTGACTCCCACCTCCACACCCCCATGTACTTCTTCCTCTCCAACCTGTCCTTTGGAGACATCTGTTTCACCTCCACCATGGTCCCAAAGATGTTGGTGAACATCCAGGCACAGAGCAAAGGCATCTCCTACATAGACTGTCTCACTCAGGTGTATTTTTTTTTATGTTTTTTGCTGGAATGGATAATTTCCTACTGACTGTGATGGCCTATGACTGCTTTGTGGCCATCTGCCATCCCCTGAACTACTTGCTCATCATGAACCCTCACTTCTGTGTCCTCCTGGTTCTGATGAGTTGGCTCATTGTCTTCTGCAGCTCCCTGCTTCATATTCTACTGATGAAGAGGCTGAGCTTCTCCATAGGCACCAAAATCCCACATTTCTTCTGTGAATTAGCACAGGTTCTCAAGGTGGCCAGCTCTGATACCCTCATCAATAACATCATCCTGCTGGTAGCAACCGCACTTCTCTGTGTGTTTCCTGTGACTGGGATCCTCTTCTCCTACTCTCAGATCATCTCCCCCCTAATGAGAATGTCCTCCACTGAGAGCAAGTATAAAGAATTTTCCACCTGTGGGTCTCACCTCTGTGTGGTCTCCTTGTTCTATGGAACAGCACTTGGGGTTTACCTCAGTTCTGCTGTGGTCCATTCTTCCAAGAAGAGCACAGTCATTTCAGTGATGTACACCATGGTCATCCCCATGCTGAACCCCTTCATCTACACCCTGAGGAACAAGGATGTGAAGGGGGCCCTGGAGAGACTCCTCAGCAGAGCAGCATCTGGTCCTCGAGGGATCACTGACTTCAGAAGCAGGTGGATGCTTGGACTTCTGAGGCAAATGCTGAGAATGTACTTATCATAACCCTTTACTTCCCTGAAAAATATGCTTCTTCATATTTCTATTCCAGAAGCACCTTTGACTTCACTTGTATAAGAATTTGCATTTGTTTCTCCTGAACCACTTCATCAGTACATACTTCTTAAGTTTTCTCCCTGCAGATAGTCTTTAATCTACAGGGTCCTCAATCTACAGATGGTTCCGACCTGGATCAGGTTTTGTTGTAAGAATTGTAACTTCATGTTTAATGTCCTTACCATGGCACATACTGACACGTGTCCCCTGAAATTTTCCTCTTGAATGTGATGCTTCTTCACCTTAAGGTGCTTAACCTCTTGTTCTTCCTGAAGGAACTGGAATGAAACCATACAATTCAAAGGAAAATAATTACCATTTCATGACTGTGGTTGACACTTGCCTTGTGTGACTTTATTTATCCTGAAAAGATTTCTTTGAGATATTTTATCTCTTTCTCATAGTTTCTAAATGAAGTGAACTTAGATTAGAATGGAGTATAACAGGACCCTGAAACTTGAGTGCAGACTTCTACCTTTTTTATCCTGCTTTTATTTTGACAACAGTAATTAGATGTTGGTGACCTAGGAGAAGATGGTAAATGAGCACCTATTGTTAATTTTTTAAAAGACTCTTCAGTGATTCACATTTAAAGTGGACAGAGACTACCACTTGGCTCAGTGAATCAGTGTCATGAGAAACTCTCGTGGAGAGTGAAGGTCATCCATCCAAGTGTGATATTGTGAAGTTATCACTTCCCGAGTGACCTACTTGCTGTGTTTTGAACTCAGCATGTGTCTCTTTCTTAAGCAGAAAAGCCAGTGACATGGAGTCAGCAAGCCATACAAGAGTATCAGAATTTGTGCTCCTGGGCCTCTTAGATGATCCACAACTACGTCCTGTTCTCTTTGGACTGTTCCTGTCCATGTACCTGGTCACAGTGTTTGGGAACCTGCTCATCATCCTGGCTGTCAGCTCTGACTCCCACCTGCTGTGTGGATATGCAGGCACATCTATTAGCTTGGGCTCAGTCACATGCCACCTAACAACCCTCCAGGCAAGGGCAGACTGTATATGAGGCTCCAGCAACATTACAGCACCTCCTGGTGTCCTAGTCCAGATCATTAGTGTAGTCGACTCTGCCATGCCTGCACAGC
Organism: Sciurus carolinensis; assembly: GCF_902686445.1. Classification (NCBI taxonomy): domain Eukaryota; kingdom Metazoa; phylum Chordata; class Mammalia; order Rodentia; family Sciuridae; genus Sciurus; species Sciurus carolinensis. The sequence continues at coordinate 11,540,535 of NC_062229.1, forward strand.
TTTGAAATGACTGAAGGTTTGTTTTGTGGTTGTCTAGCAGGGCATTGCTGTATTACTCTTGATGCTTTGGTTAATGTATCTAGGAGTGGAACACTGGATATTGTGGTAATTGTGTGTTTACCATTTTGAGCAACAGCCAAACTGTGTTTTGTAGTAACTGCCTCCTTAAATGTTCTCACCACAAAAATGCTAACTGTGTAAGGTTATGCTACATTGCATGGTTTTATTTAACCATTCCACAGTGTATATGGACTTCAAAACATAATGTTTTACACAATAAATACATAACACTTTATCTGTCAATTTAACAAAATAAATATGAAAAATGTAAAATTAATAAAAAATGAACAAGAAAGGATCTCTCTGTCTCTCAATATTATAGATTCCAAAGATTCATAAAATCTACAAAACTACTTCAAGGGAAACACATCATAGAGAGATGCTTCCTGTAATGTGTCCTCTTACACATTAAACTTTCCTTAGCAGACACCTTATGATTATTCAATCAAATCAAAGAAAAAGGGTTTCTATATGGAGGAATTATTTTCACTCCCCCTACTGATGCTTACAGGAACACAAATTTAACTGAAACCTTTTCTGCTATCTTTTCTGTACACCAAGGGATATGGATTGTCGGAAGAGTGTAGGAATATAGCACAATTTTTATAATGAGGAGCTCTGGGAATTCAACCATTCAAGACAGCAGAAACTGTAAACATGCTCCTGTTGTTCCTCACCTGTAATTCTTGGAAACAAGCTTCCATGAAAACCCAGTGGTCTTCCTGGGAACAGGTCTTAGAGAGGAGACAGTCTCAGAAAAAACCATCCAAGAGAGTGGGTGTGCCCCAGAGAAACAGGTGGAGTAGGAAGGAAGAGAAGAGAAAAAGGGAGTCCTGAGCTTTGCTTTCAGAATAATGAAGCTGCGAGCATTCTATATTTCTTTATTTCTTCATGAAGATGAAGTCTTTGTAGTCTGAGACAATTTAGTTTCCACCAAGACCTCTCATTCTTGGCTTTTATTCTGTTTCCTTCCCTCCTCTTTAGAATTTAGTACTTCTTTCTCATGAGAATTGGCTTCTGGAGTGTTTTCTACTCTTCTCCACTCTCAGTAGAAATTGTAGGCTTCCGTCAGATTTCCTGCATCCAGTTATTTATCAACTGCTCACCAAAAATCTGTTATGCGTGAGGTACTCTTTTGTTTTAAGTTTGCATTTTTGTTACACTCTGTTTTTCCTGAAAGATTTCACTGACTGATAGCACTTCTTTTTTTTTTTTTTTTTTTTTTTGCGGTACTGGGGATCGAACTCAGGGCCTTGTGCTTGCGAGGCAAGCACTCTACCAGCTGAGCTATCTCCCCACCCCGATAGCACTTCTTACTTCATTATTGTTGTTATCATTTCACCACCCTGTCCACAATAACATCTACTAACAGCAATTATTTCTGAGGTTCAACCCTCAGTCCAATTTCCTTTCCTCATAAGACTATTCACTTAAAATGTTCAGGAAATATCAAATGATTGAAATTGCAGGAGAATGTCTTGTCATGTTCATGGATTTAACAGAACTACTCTTGTTTTAGTACAAACTCTCCTGCTGCCTGTCGTTTGTAAACAACCATTATTTATTGGGTTAGAAGATTATCCTTGATTTACTTATTTACTGACAGCCTCATCCCTCACTGTTTAACACATTAGTGAATATTAAATTTTCCCAAATTTACCTTTTCTTTTATTATTATGGCTTTTATGTATCTTCATTTTCCTCTTTCTGTGGTTAATTATGTTTACAAACACCCTATGTCAAATTGGCTTCCATTTCTAGAACCCATATTGATTGTTCATCACGTGATATTCTTTCTGTGTCTGTGTTGTGTGGTGCTGGAAATTGAACCCAGGGCTTTCCACATGCTGGGCAAGAGCTTTACCACTGAGCTATGTTCCCAGCTCTAAAAGACATAGAAAGGCATTTATTTAATTTTAATAGTTTTTGTCGATACCTGTGAATCAGCAAGCCAGGAGATTCTTTGGTGATAAGGTTGAGATTTTGGTCCTAACATTTATTATACATGCAACCTTTGTATTTGCTGAGCACCTAAAATGTGGCAGTCACCAAGTAAGTCCCTGGAAAGTCATGTGATAAGCCCAAACAGTTAAACCAAAAGGCCACAAATGAACACCACTTCACAATATCATGGGGACCCAGGAAGACGGAAGCCAGGTCTGTGGTGGCTGCAGACACTCCATCTCCCCAGTCCTGTGCCCTGTCACCAAGACCTCATAGACACCCTCCTCTCCAACAGGACAACTGCACATTCTGTGCTCTGGGCCTGGAATGCTTCTTCTTTCTTTACCTCCTCTCATTAACCTTGACCCACCCTTCCTCTGTCAGTCCAAAATTTCAGATGACAGAAATCTACCCACTTTCCCCAGAGTAATGATCCTCAGTTATTTTTTACATTTTAAAGCTATTTTCATTTTTTGGCATTGGTAATATGGAGACTTTTTCTATCATGGAAATTGTAATCTTTTCTTTTCTGTAATTAAATCTTTTAAAATTTGTTCTTTTTAATTAAACATGACAGTAGAATGAGTTTTGAACTATTATCCATACATGAAGCGTAACTCCCATTCTTGTGGTTGAACATGACGTGCAGTTTCACTGGCCGTGTATTCATTTATGCACATAGGAAAGTCATGTCTGATTAATTCTACAGTGTTTCCTCCTCCCCTCCCTTCATTCCCCTTTGTCTGATCCAATGAACTTCTATTCTTCCCTCCCACCCCCCTTAATGTGTGTTAGTGTCCACATAGAACATTCTCTCCTTGGTTTTTTTGGATTGGCTTATTTCACTTAGCATGCTAGTCTGCAGTTCCATCCATTTACCAGCAAATGCCATAATTTCATTCTTCTTTATGGTGTGACATTCCCTTGTGTATATATGCTATATATAAATATTCATTTTCAAAAACTATATTACTCTTTTAATATTTTTAAGGTGGTTTGAAGATGTAGAAACTGTGAATACTGAAATACAATCTCCCACATGTATGTTTTGGCAATTAACTTTGCAGATTGTGACACAATGAATATCCACTCAAGAGTGCAGGTGCATGAGCACATGCGATCCACACTTCTTCTAGTTTATTTTAATGGTTGTGTCCTTTTGTTCCTCCCCCGATATGCAGTCCACATGCTTCCTACTCTTGGAGGAATTCACTGAGCAGGAATTCTCTGAACAAAAGAACCATAGGGATCTCCATTAATTAGAAATGCTGTATGGAAGACAAAGAGGTAACTAACCTGTTGTACTTAAACTGATCTGAATTCCATTCTTGATAACTGCTCCATTTTAAGATGGAGTGATATGTATAAACCATAGCAATGAAAGACACATTCATTTTGATGTTCAGAAGACATGTACACTTATCAAATGTCCATTGTATGTTCCAGAAGCCACAGTAGAAAAGTGTGTGCACATCATCTCATTTATTTTCCCTCTTCCATTTTACTTTCCACCTCCTATTGTAAAGGTGAAGGATTTGTAGCCAAGAGAGTTTAAGAAACTTTCTCAAGATCCTCAGAGGTGTGATTCAAGAGATGATTTTCTAAATCACAATTCTAATCCGTGCCTTGAGAGAGTTACATATTCAAAATAATTATCATAAAAAAGGATGTCTTTGAAATTAGCAATAATTATAAAAACTGTTGTTTCTTGAAATTCTGTGCACAAGGCATTTTAAAACCTCACAACAAAAGTTCTAATAATAATCACACATTTAGAATAAAAACAATAGAACACTGAGGATTACCTCTCACATGCTTAGGAAGTATCAAGTCAGAGAATAAAGCCTGTTTGAATTGAAAATGCATTCTTAATCACTATTATAGAGCTATTAGAATAAACATGAGTAAGGGTATTCAAAGAAAATATATAAAAGTTTTCAATTAAATTGGACAGCTCATCTCAAAGAACTAATTTAGGTCTGTCAATTCAAAAGAAGAATCAAAAGTAGTGACCTTGATAACAAGAAAATACTTTCATGCTAAAAGTAATGAAAATGTGAATAAGTTTACCTACTTAAAATGGAAATGGATTGCCAATTAATTGAGTGAACCACTGTCTTTGGCAGGAATCAACAAAGGATAAAGGACCTCCATCTAAGTGTGATGACTACCTGAGATGCCAGCCAGGAGTTCTTGGAGCTCTGCTCTTGTCCCTTCTGCAGCAGATACATGAGTGACATGGAAGCAGAGAACAACACAGGAGTATCACAATTTCTTCTCCTAGGCCTCTCAGAGGATCCAGATCTGCAACCCCTTCTCTTTGGCTTCTTCTTGTCCATGTACCTGGTCACAGTGCTTGGGAAGCTACTCATCATCCTGACTACCAGCTCTGACCCCAACCTCCACATCCCCATGTACTTCTTCCTGTCCAACTTGTCCTTTATAGACATATGCTTCACCTCCACCACAGTCCCAAAGATGTAGGTGAACGTCCAGGCACACAGCAAAGACATCTCCTACAGAGGTTGCCTTACTCAGGTGTATTTTTTTATGATTTTTGCTGGAATGGATAATTTCCTACTGACGGTGATGGTCTATGACTGCTTTGTGGCCATCTGCCATCCCCTGAACTATACAGTCATCATGAGCCCCTGGCTCTATGTCCTCTTGGTTCTGACATTTTGATTTGTCATTTTCTGGGTCTCCCTGCTTCATCCTCTATTGATAATGCATCTGATCTTCTCTGTACACACAGAAATCCCACATTCCTTCTGTGACCTGCCTCCACTTCTCAAGGTGGTCAGTTCTGATACCCACATCAACAACATCACTCTCTATGTAGCAACTGCCCTGCTGGGTGTGTTTCCTGTCACTGGGATCCTCTACTCTTACTCTCAGATCAATCCCTCTTTAATGAGGATGTCTTTCATTGAGAGTAAGTATAAAGCCTTTTCCACCTGTGGGTCCCACCTCTGTGTGGTCTCCTTATACTATAGGACAAGTCTTATGGAATACCTCAGTTTTACTCTGACCCATTCTTCCCAAGGAAGCACAGTGACTTCAGTGTTGTACACTGTGGTCACCCCCATGCTGAACCCATTCATCTACAGCCTGAGGAACAAGGATGTGAAGGGGGCCCTGGGAGACTGCTCAGCAGAGCAGCTTTGTCTCATTAATGGAGCAGTGTCTTCAGTGCAAAGTGGACACTGTGCTCCTAAGGCAAATGCTGAATTTTGACATCCTAGATCTTTTTGTTTTCTAAGACACATGCTTCAGTTTTTACTCAGAAGGAATTGGGAGTGAGATTTGAATATATGATTTTCTACTTGTTTCTCTTCAACAACTCCCTAAGTAATTCCTTTTGAATATTTTTACCTATATTTGGTCCTCATAGTTCCATCTTTCATCAATTTTTATAAGTCTTTCTAATATTTCTAACTTTATGTTTAACATACTTATCATATTACATGAAGACATGGTTTACTCAAAATTATCCTCTTGATGACATAAATGATCTCACCACAGAGAAATGATAAATATTAAGGTAAAGGATGTGCCAATTATCCTGGTTAGATCTTTCCACAATGTATGCATGTATCTAAATATCACATTGTTCTCCTTCAATTTCCAGATTTACCCCAATCCTTCTTTTCCTTTTTCCTCTCTAGCTTCCACTGATGAGAGAAAACATGTGACTCTTTACCTTCTCAGTTTAACTTATTTCCCTTAACATAATGTTATTAATTTCCACACATTTTCCAGAAAATGACATAATTTCATTCCTCTTTATGGCTGAATAAAACTCTGTTTTCCATATGTATCTCATTTTCTTTATCCATTCATCCATTGATGGACACATAGACTGGTTCCATAGTTGACTATTGTGAATTAGGCTGCTATAAACTTGGGTATGCCTGTATCACTGTAGTAGACTGACTTCAATTCAGAAGAAAGGGACCAAGGAGAGGGAAAGGGACCAAGGCAAGGGAGGAGGGGAGGGAAAAGAGAAATACTGGGGAATGATATTGACCAAATTATATTGCTACACTGTGTGCATGTACAAATATGTAACAATGAATCCCACCATTAAGTACACCATAATGCTCCCATAATATAAGGAAAAAATCACATTGATTTCTATAAATATATATGCTTATTATGTGTCCACTAAAAATATAACTGAAAAATTATCCTCTTGAATGTTCATGTTGTTCACCTTAACTTGACTCTGTTCCTGTCTTCACTGCATGAAATGGAATGAATATCATGTAGTAGTCAAGGCAAACTGATTACCATAGGAAGACTGCTTATTGCTTGGAGATACATGGTTTTTTTAAATATTGAAAACATTTCTTTGAGATTTTTCTGACATTCACTCCACCGCAGAAGATACTGGATTAAGATGGACTATAACCTTGCAAACTGACACTGAACTCACACTTCTAACTTTGACACTACTTTTTATAAGACATTGACTAGATTCTCAACATGGAAGCTGGAAATTACCTGTGAAAGAGAGTTTGGCCATTGGACTCATATTGATATAATGCCTAGAGTAAGTCTGAGATATGGCTATATTCTTTGTTATCCTTCCTTTCTTCTTTCCTTCCTCCCTTCCTTCTTTCTCCCTTTTCTTCCTTCTCTTCCTTCCTTCCCTTTTTTCTCCTTCTTTCTTTCTGACTGTTATATTGGTAATTGTTCATTTGGTTCCTTCCTTCTTTCTCATGGCCAAATAATATTCTACTTTATTGATATACAGAGTTCATTTATCTAACATCCATTGGTAAACATTTGGGTGATTTCCATGTTTCCAGTAATATGAGTAATGCTACTATTAACATGCAGTAATGTTTACTTAAGCATTTAATTTCAGTCATTTGGGGAATTTGCCTAGGAGTGAAATTACTGGGTCATATGATAATCATATCTCTAACTTTCTTAGAAATCACCTGTTTTTCACAGTTGCATATTTTACATTTATTGCATTGTATCAGGTGATAATGTCTTACATTATTGCCAATATTTATTTTCCTTTTTTTAAACTGTAGCCTTCTAGTGGATATAAAGTGGTGTATCCTTTGATATTCACTGCACTATAACTAATTGAGCATGCTTCCATGAACTTGTTTACAATTTGTAGGAATTCATAGACCTTCTGTGAAGAATGATCTTTCCAACCACTTTACTGTTTTGTAATTGCATAGTGTGTATTTTTGTTTCTAATTAGTATATATATTTGGATACCAGCTACTTATGAGATGTATGTTTTAGAAATATATGCTCCAGAAAGATCAGTGGAGTTGAGGAAAGGGAATTGGGGGAGAGAGAAGAAGAGGGAAAGGGGAAGTACTAGGGATGGAATTAGGACAAATCATATCCCATGCTTTCATGTTAAAATGAATCCCAATATTATGTATAACTAAAAAGAACTAATACAATTTTTTAAAAAATCATTTTGTTCTGTATGATACCTTTCCACTTTTCAAGTATTCAGATTTTTATTATTAACTGTGTACATAATGATGTACGATAGCTCTATGGAGTTATTCCTTCTAACTGAAAATTTTCATCTTTTCACCAACATCTGCCCAATTCCCCACCTTATACCTCTGGTAGCCACAATTCAATCCTGTTTCTATAAGTCAGACCTATTAAGATTCCACATGTGGGTGAGGTCAGCAGTGTTTATCTATTTATATCTGGTTCATTTCTCTTAACAGAGCTGTATATACTTACTGGGTTCAATGTGATACTTTCATACATGTACAGATTATGCAAAGAGCAATGAAGGTAGTTAATAACCCAGTACCTCAACCATTTATCATTTCTTTGAATGTGAGAACATTCAACATCCTCCCTTATAGGTATTTTGAAATGCACATCCCTGTCAACTGTAGTCACTTCAGTATGCAGGGAAACATCAGGATTTATTCTTCCCCTCTAACTGACTCTGTGCCAACTGACCCACCTCTCTCCATCTCCACTGTGATGCCCAGTCTCTGGTAACCCTGTCCTGAGCTCTTCTTCTGTGAGAATGACTGTTTTAGATTCATCACATGAATCAGATCATCCAACCTTTGTCTTTCTTAATAATTTCATCATTAAGAGTATCCAACTGTGAATAGTTTGAGATCTGATGTTTGTCCTTCTTTGATCAGTGAAGCCATCAAATCATTTCCTGGTCTTTTCTTAAAAGAATACCAGATCTATCTTTTTAGTGATTATTGGTCTGTTCAAATTTTCTTTTTCTTCAGAATTTAATCTTGGTAGGTTGTGTTTGTCTAGGAATGTATTCATTCCTTCTACTAAACAATATATTGGCATATAATTTTTATGATGTCCTATGATTTTTGGTCTTTCTGTGGCTTAGAGTTTAATGAAAACTTTATCTTTTCTGATTTTATTTATTTGAAACTTCTAACTTTTTTCTTTGTTATTCTAGCTAAAGATTCATTTACCAATTCATAGGGGAAACAATTCTTTTTCTTTTATTCCCAATGCATTGGTTGTACAAGAGTATTTATAGTTCTACCTATTTGTGAGTTTTTCCACATTTCTCTTATTTGGTTAGCATTTTTTTATACCATTGGGGCCAGAAAAGATACTCAATATAATTCAAACCTTTACAAACTTGTTACAACTTATTTCTGTGGCCTCCAGTGTGATCTTTTCTGGAGACCCCTCAATGTGTCACTGAGAACTGTGTGTATAGGGCAGCTGTTGGATGCAATGATGTGATTCACAGACTTACTTTATGATCAATGCAAAGGAAGGAAAGTTTTCTCCTAGCTCATGAAGTGCACAAACATTGACTGATAAATGGTTCAACAGTTTTAATGCAATAGTCAAAATCATAAACCTCTCAGAAGAAAAATTAACACCTTCATTACAGGAGATTCTCAGAATCTCAGATATGACATTGAACCAATAAGTAACAAAGGCAAAAATAGTTATGCTGAACTTCATCAAAATGAAAATCTGTGATCAAATGACATGAAGATAATGGAGCACAGTAGTGGCATAAAACCAACATAAACAACCATAGGAAAGTATAGAGATGGAGAAACAAATCCACATTTGTATGGATCAATTAATGGCCAACTGATTTTGACAATTTGACATGAACACACATTGGACACAGGTGTTTGTCTTCAGTTAATTATACTACTAAAACTGAATATCAGTAAAGTGAAATTAACCACACACATGAATCAAATGAATATTATATCAACTCAAAAATCACTTCACACACACACATGCACACACTTTAACTCAAATGAATTAACAACTTAAATGTAAGACCTAAAGCTCTTAAGTACAAGAAGGAGACATAGAAGTAAGCTCCATGATATTTGCTTAGGTAATGATTATCTTGTTATAAACCTAAAAGCAGAGGCAGCAAAAGCAAACATAGAGCTATGAGATTTATATCACACCAAATATCTTCCACAAAACAAAAGAAATAATCTGAAGAGAAAAGACACAACTTACAGATTTGGGCAACATATTTGAAAACTATACAATCGATGAGAAGGAAATATCCAAAATATAGTCCTCATATTATTCAGTAGTAAGAAAATTAACTTAATTAAAAATGGGCAAAGGAAACTGGGAGTGGTGTCTCATGCCTGCAATCCCAGTGGCTCAGGTGGCTGAGGTTGGAGGATTCCAAGTTCAAGGACAGTCTCAGCAACCTAGCAAGACCCTAAGCAATTTGGCAAGACTGTCTCAAAATAAAAACTTTGAAAAAGATCTGGGGATGTGGCTCAGTTGTTAAGTACCCCCACCCTGGGGTTCAATTCTTAGTACCAATAAATAAATAAATAAAGGCAAATAGGCTGAATAGATATTTCTCAATAAAAGGCAAACAATGTTTAATCAGTGTGCAAAAAAATGCTCATCATCTTAATCATCAAGATAATGCAATTTCAAACCACAGGAGATGACACATGTTAAAATGGCTAATAAGGGACTGGGGTTGTGGCTCAGTGGTAGAGCAAATGTCTAGCATGCATGAGGCCCTGGGTTTGATCCTCAGCACCACATAAATGTAAAATAAAGTTATGTGTCCACCTACAATCAAAAAATAAATAAATAAAACAAAATAAAATGGCTAATAACATAAAGACAAAAGATAACTAGTTCCTGTGAGAATGTGGAGAAAAGGGCACCCTGACACACTGTGAGAATGTAAATTGTTTATCCATTATGGAAAATGGTACTGAGATCCCTCAAAAAGCAAACAAACAAAAATAGAACTACCAGATGATCCAGCAACCCTAAATCCACCTAAAATCATTTTGCCAAGATAGGTGTCCAATCCCATTACCATGGCAGTGTTATTCACAAGGCTCAAGATATGGAATCAATTTCAGTGTCTAGCATCAAATCAATGCATATATAAGGAAATTGGTGTACATTCACATTGGAACACTACTCATGCAAGAAAAAGAGGAACCATCATTTGCTACAACATGGATGAACCTGTATGATATTATATTAAGGGAAAAGGATGGAGATGTAGAAAGACAAACACCATGTGAGTTGACACGTGGATTTTCAAAGTAGAGCTCATACAAACAGGGAAATGTGACTCCAGAGGCCGTGTGGTGGAGGATTGTGTAGACATTGATCAAAGCACACAAAATTTCAGTTAGACATAAGGAATAACACCAGAGAAATCTACTGAATATCACAGTGCCTGTAGGCAATTACCATAAATAGAGCACTGAAAAAAACATTAAGACATCACATAGGGTGGGGAGATATTAAAAAAACAGTCAATTGATCTGGGTCAAGTACCAGGATTATACATAGAACTTTCCAGGTCCAAAAGAAAACAATTAAAAATGACAAAGTGAACAAAAAGACTTTTTTGGACAGATTTTCACACTACCAATAGCCACATGGCCAGTTAGTCAGAAGGAGATGAAAACAACACACAGCGAGATGCACTTCCCATCCATGGAGCCTCTACTTGAGACAGAGTTGATGGCATGCCTGTAATCCCAGTGGTTCAGGAGGCTGAGGCAGGAGGATTGCAAGTTCAAACCCAGCCTCAGCAACTTACTGAGGCCCTAAGCACCTCAGCAAGACCCTGTCTCTAATAAAATATAAAAAAGCACTGGGGATGTGGTCCAGTGGTTAAGTGTCCCTGGGTTCAATTCCTGGTACACACACACACACAAAAGAAGTAAAGAAAATAACAAGACTTGGCAGGATGCTAATATGTTGATATTTACATCAACATTTAGATTAGAATGTAAAGTGAGACTGGTACTGTGAAGCACAGTCTGACTGTTGCTCAAAATGTTAAACCCACAATCTCCACAGTATCCCCAGTTCCTCTACTACATATGTTAACCAAAGCATTGAGAGCAACACAGACACACCCTGCCGGACGCCCCCAAAACACACCTTCAGTCACTGCAAAGCCGTGCAGATATCTCAGAGTGCACCTGCACTAATGAGCCCAGCTATGACACCAGGAGGTGCCGTGATGTTGATGGAGCCCAGTATACAGTCTGCCCTCGCCTGGAGGGTGGTCAGGGGCACGTGACGGAGCCCAGTGTAATAGACGTGCATGAATATCCACACAGCACTGCACACAAGAGCCACAGGTGAGATGGCCTAAAGACCATCCTGGATGAATGGCGAGCCAGCTGGGGTGCACACTCGCCAGAACCACATTCAGTCATAGACAGGGATGGAGCAGGTTAGAATTGAAGAAATTAAACCACAGTAAACAGTCAGAAGTGGGGAGACAAGGAGAGAAGGTGGGCGTGAGGGGAGGAAAACAGGAAGGAAAAGAACAGGGATACAAAGCAATGCAGCAGCGTCCGGAGGTCACCTGGACACTGGAGCCCTGGGAAATGCATGAAGGGATCACCATCAAGGTGCCGTCCAGCTCTGGTGCTGAAGGACTGGCATTCTTCTTGGAAAAGGTAGTGCAACCAGAGGAGGAGAGCGGGCTCACAGCTCCAACCAGGTCCTCGTTCTTTCTGATCTCAGTCTCCTCCTTTGAGAAATGAGTGGAAAGGTACAGAAAGCTCTCGGAAACATTTCCATGACTGAAGTCACCTGTGTGGATGGACAAGCAGTACGCACAGGCTAAACCTTCATTTTGATGACTTTTTAAAAAATTTATTTATTTTTTATTATTGTAAGCAAATGGGATACATGTTGTTTCTCTGTTTGTACATGGCTTTAAGGCATACCATTTGTGTAATCATAAATTTACATAGGGTAATATTGTTTGATTCATTCTGTTATTTTTTTCCCTTCCCCCCACCCCTCCCACCCCTCTTTTCCCACTACACAGTCCTTCCTTCCTCCATTCTTGCCCCCCTCCCTAACCCTAACTCTAACCCTAACACTAACCCCTCCCACCACCCATTATGTGTCATCATCCACTTATTAGCGAGATCATTCGTTCTTTGGTTTCTTGAGATTGGTTTATCTCACTTACCATGATATTCTCCAGTTTCATCCATTTCCCTGCAAATGATATTATTTTATCATTCTTTATGGCTGAGTAATATTCCATTGTATATATATATACCACAGTTTCTTTATCCATTCATCAATTGAAGGACATCTAGGTTGGTTCCACAATCTGGCTATTGTGAACTGAGCAGCTATGAACATTGATGTGGCTGTATCTCTGTAGTATGCTGATTTTAAGTCCTTTGGGTATAGGCCAAGGAGTGGGATAGCTGGGTCATATGGTTCCATTCCAAGTTTTCTAAGGGGTCTCCACACTGCTTTCCAGAGTGACTGCACTAATTTGCAGACCCACCAGCAAAGTATGAGTGTACCTTTCTCTCCACATCCTCGCCAACACCTGTTGTTGCTTGTATTCTTGATAATCGCCATTCTAATTGGGGTGAGATGGAATCTTAGGGTGGTTTTGATTTGCATTTCTCTTATTACTAGAGATGTTGAACATTTTTCCATATGTTTGTTGATTGCTTGTAGATCTTCTTCTGTGAAGTGTCTATTCATTTCCTTAGCCCATTTGTCGATTGGATTATTTGCATTCTTGGTGTAGAGTTTTTAGAGTTCTTTATAGATTCTGGAGATTAGTGCTCTATCTGAAGTATGATTGGCAAAGATTTTCTCCCACACTGTAGGCTCTTTCTTCGCATTGCTGATAGTTTCCTTTGCTGAGAGAAAGCTTTTTAGTTTGAATCTATCCCAGTTATTAATTCTTGCTTTTATTTCTTGTGCTATGGGAGTCCTGTTGAGGAAGTCTTGTCCTAAACAGACATGTTGAAGTTCTGGACCTACTTTTTCTTCTATAAGATGCACAGTCTCTGGTCTGATTCCGAGATCCTTAATCCATTTTGAGTTTAGTTTCATGCATGGTGAGAGATATGGGTTTAGTTTCATTCTGTTGCATATGGATTTCCAATTCTCCCAGCACCATTTGTTGAAGAGGCTATCTTTTCTCCATTGCATATTTTTGGCCCCTTTGTCTAGTATGCGAAAATTGTATTTATTTGGGTTTGTGTCCGTGTCCTCTATTCTGTACCATTGATCCACCTTTCTATTTTGGTACCAGTACCATGCCGTTTTTGTTACTATTGCTTTGTAGTAGAGTTGAAGATCTGGTATTGCGATACCCCCTGCTTCACTCTTTCTGCCAAGGATTGCTTTAGCTATTCTGGGTTTTTTATTCTTCCAGATGAATTTCATAATTGCTCGGTCTATTTCTGTAAGTTACATCATTGGGATTTTAATTGGAATTGCATTGAATCTGTGTAGCACTTTTGGTAGTATGGCCATTTTGACAATATTAATTCTTCCTATCCAAGAACATGGGAGATCTTTCCATCTTCTGAGGTTTTCTTTAATTTCTTTCTTTATTGTTCTGTAGTTCTCATTGTAGAGGTCTTTCACCTCTTTTGTGAGATTGATTCCCAAGTATTTTATTTATTTTTTTGATGCTATTGTGAATGGGGTAGATTTCCTAATTTCTCTTTCTGAAGATTCATCACTTATGTATAAAAATGCATTAGATTTATGTGCATTGATCTTATATCATGCTACTTTACTGAATTCACTTATGAGATCTAAAAGTTTTCTGGTGGAATTTTCTGGTTCCTCTAAGTATATAATCAAATCATCAGCAAATAGGGATAGTTTGAATTCTTCTTTTCCTATTCATATCTCTTTAATTTCTTTGGTACTGTCTAATTGCTCTGGCTAGAGATTCAAGGACAATATTGTAGAGAAGTGGTGAAAGAGGGCATCCCTGCCTTGTTCCAGTTTTTAGGGGAATGCTTTCAGTTTTTCACCATTTAGAATGATATTAGCCATGGGCTTAGCATAGATGGCCTTTACAATGTTAAGGAATGTTCCCACTATCCCTATTTTTTCTAGTGTTTTGAGCATGAAGGGGTGCTGTATTTTATCAAATGCTTTTTCTGCATCTATCGAAATAATCATGTGATTCTTGACTTTAAGTCTATTGATATGGTGAATTACATTTATTGATTTCCTGATGTTGAACCAACCTTGCATCCCTGGGATGAAACCCACTTGATCATGGTGCACTATCTTTTTAATATATTTTTGTATGCGATTTGCTAAAATTTTGTTGAGAATTTTTGTTTCGATGTTCATTAAGGATATTGGTCTGAAATTTTCTTTCCTCGATGTGTCTCTGTCTGATTTAGATATCGGGGTAATATTGGCTTCATACAATGAGTTTGGGAGGTTTCCCTCCTCTTCTGCTTTATGGAATACTTTGAGAAGTATTGGAATGAGCTCTTCTTTAAAGGTTTTGTAGAACTCGGCTGAGAACCCATCTGGTCCTGGACTTTTCTTTGCTGGTAGGCTTTTGATGACTTCTTCCATTTCATTACTTGAAATTGGTCTATTTAAATTGTGTATGTTCTCCTCGTTCAGTTTAGGTAATTCATATGTCTCTAGAAACCTGTTGTTGTCTTCGAAATTTTCTATTTTGTTTGAGTATAGATTTTCAAAATAGCTTCTAATTATGTTTTGTATTTCAGTCGTGTCTGTTGTGATATTTCCTTGTTCATTCCGAATTTTAGTGATTTGGGTTTTCTCTCGTCTCCTCTTTGTTAGTGTGCCTAAAGGTTTATCAATTTTGTTTATTTTTTCGAAGAACCAACTATTTATTTTGTCAATTTTTTGTATTGTTTCTTTTGCTTCAATTTCATTTATTTCATCTCTCAGTTTAACTATTTCCTGTCTTCTACTACTTTTGGTGTTGGTCTGTTCTTCTTTTTCTAGGGCTTTGAACTGTAGTGTTATGTTGTTTATTTGTTGAGTTTTACTTCTTTTATTAAATGAGCTCCATGAATTAAATATTCCTCTAAGTACTGCTTTCATAGTTCCCAGAGATTTTGATATGATGTTTCTTTGTTCTCATTGACCTCTAAGAATTTTTAAATTTCCTTCCTAATATCTTCTGTTATACATTCATCATATAATAGCATATTGTTTAATCTCCAGGTGTTGGAGTAGTTTCTGCTTTTTACTCTTTTGTTTATTTCTAACTTCAATCCATTATGATCTGATAGAATACAAGGTAGTATCTGTATCTTCTTGTATTTGCTGACATTAGCTTTGTGGCATAATATATGGTCTATTTTAGAGAAGGATCCATGCGCTGCTGAGAAGAAAGTGTATTTGCTATTGGTTGGATGGTATATTCTATAAATGTCTGTTAAGTCTAAATTATTGATTGTGTTATTGAGATCTATGGTTTCTTTGTTCAATTTTTGTTTGGAAGATCTGTCCAGTGGTGAGAGCGTCGTGTTAAAATTACCTAGTATTATTGTGTTATGGTCTATCTGGTTTCTAAAATTGAGAAGGATTTGTTTGACATACATGGATGAGCCACTGTTTGGGGCATAGATGCTTATGATTGTTTTATCTTGCTGATTTATGCTTCCCTTAAGCAGTATGAAATGTCCTTCTTTATCCCTTCTGACTAACATTGGCTTGAAGTCCACATTATCTGAAATGAGGATGGATACTCCAGCTTTTTTGCTGAGTCCATGTGCATGGTATGCTTTTCCCCATCCTTTCACCTTTAGTCTATGGGTATCTCTTTCTATGAGATGAGTCTCTTGCAGGCAACATAATGTTGGAACTTTCTTTTTAATCCAATCTGCCAGTCTATGTTTTTTCATTGATGAGTTCAGGCCATTAACATTCAGGGTTATTATTGAGATATGATTTGTATTCCCGGTCATTTGGTTCATATTTAAAATTTTATTTATTTATTTATTTATTTATTTATTTTTTGACACATCTTGGTTCCTCCTTTATTTGACAGTTCCTTTAGGATAATTCCTCCCTTTGCTGATTTGCTTCTTTGTTTTTTATCTCTTCCTCATGAAATATTTTGCTGAGAATGTTCTGTAATGCTGCCTTTCTTTTTGTAAATTCTTTTAGCTTTTGTTTATCATGGAATGATTTTATTTCATGGTCAAATTTGAAGGTAAGTTTTGCTGGGTATAAGATTCTTGGTTGGCACCCATTTTCTTTCAGAGCTGGAAAAATTTTGTTCCAGGCCCTTCTAGCTTTTAGGGTCTGAATTGAAAAATCTGCTGATATCCGTATTGGTTTCCCCCTGAATGAATTTGGTTCTTTTCTCTCACAGCCTTTAAAATTCAGTCTTTATTCTGTATGTTAGGTATTTTCATTATAATGTGCCTTGGTGTGGGTCTGTTGTAATTTTGTGTATTTGGAGTCCTATAAGCCTCTTAGACTTGAATTTCCATTTCATTCTTAGATTTGGGAAATTTTCTGATATTATTTCATTGAATAGATTACTCATTCCTTTGGTTTGTTTCTCTAAGCATTCCTCAATCCCAATAATTCTCAGATTTGGCCTTTTCATGATATTCCATAGTTCTTGCAGATTCTGTTCATGATTTCTTACCATCTTCTCTGTTCAACTTTGTTTTCGAGGTTAAATATTTTGTCTTCAATATCTGAAGTTCTGTCTTCCAGGTGTTCTATTCTATTGGTTATGCTTCCTATGGAGTTCTTAATTTGGTTTATTGTTTCCTTCATTTCAAGGATTTCTGTTTGTTTTTTTTCAATATCTCTAACTCTTTATTGAAATGATCTTTTGTTTCCTGAATTTGCTCTGTTAACTGTCGATTGGTGCGATCATTCAATGCCTGCATTTGCTCTTTCATCTCATCATTCAATGCCTGCATTTGATCTTTCATCTCATCATTCAATGCCTGCATTTGCTCTTTCATCTCATCGTTTGCTTCCCTGATCATTTCAATTATATACATTCTGAACTCCCTTTCTGTCATTTCTTCTGCCATGCTGTTGTTGGATTTTATTGATGTAACATCTAGATTTGTTGGGGGCATTTTCTTCCCTTGTTTTCTCATATTGTTCAGGAATCAGTGGGTCATTAAGATATTGCAGATTTCCTCTATTGACTTATAATATCCCTGAAGATTGCTAGTATATCCCCCTCTTATCCTTCAGTAGCCTGAAGTCTTGGAGGAAGTTGATAATGTGGAGTTCCATGAAGAAGCTGCCTCTCTACGGGTGGTGACCCTCAGGTGGCGTATATTCCCTGCTAGTGGGTAGAGGTGCCTCCACTTGTTGACCAATGGTCATCCAGCGGGGAACTAGGCTGTGGGCTGAGGCAAGGCCTGTTTGTGCCTGTGTCTCTGGTTTTACAGTCCCTGTGGGAAAACCTCACCCGGCAGGGAAGACTCAGTCGGTGGGGACGTCTAGCTGGTCAGTTCCCCTCCTAAACTTTCCCCTCAGACTACAACTACTGCCAGGGCTGCGCTGTCTTCCTCTGCAACATTCCCAGTGGCCTAGACCTACCTCCTGGGCCTGGGAGCCTCACCCTTCTCAGGCAAGTCTCCTTAGGCTGCCTCTCCCAGAGAATCTGCCCGCAGTCCTGGAAACTTCGCTCCGCCCTTGGCGTGTGTCTGTGCGGCTCTTCCACCAAAAAGCCACCTAGCTCCTGGGACCCTGCTCTGTGCCTAATCGCCTGGCTATGCGGCCCCTCCTCTGAGCCGCCACCTGGAGTCCCCTACAATAGCTCCAGCACACACAGACCTGCCACACACCTCCTCCTCGGGACAGCTGCCCATTTTCCGATGCAGTCACTAGGAGTCCCAGCAAATTACGTCGCATCTCCTCTTCCCGCCAACCACCCGTAGCCCTCAGCAGTCACTCCAAGTTCAAGTGACCCGCCCTGTTCATTCTCCTCCTTGAGGTAGCTCCCCGGGTGTTTAGGAGCGGTGGCTCCGAGACCAAGTGACCCACCACGCTCCTCCTCCAGACAGGCCACCTGTGTTCAGGAGCAGACGGTTTTAGTCCAATCAACTCACCACTCGCCTCCTCCTCTAGCAACCGCCTGTGGCTCTGATGCAGTCACTCCTAGACCAAGTGACCCGCCGTGCTCCTCCTCTTTCTCCGGGCAGCCCCCTGGTGTTCAAAAGCAGTCGTTCTGAGTCCAAACAGCTCGCCACGCAGCTCCTCCTCAGGCCTCCGCCCGAAGTCCCAGTGGTTGCTCCGAGTCCAAGCACTGTGCTGAGCTGCCTCCTCTACGATGATCCCAGTTGTCCATGTTTACCACTCCTGTTGGGGGAAGGGCGTCTCACCAGGCAACTCTACTTCACAAAGTTCCCTGCGCTCCGGAGCTACCGGCCCATCCGGGACGCCTCCCCAACGGGAGAGATTCACCCGGCGGCTTTGAGTTGGTCCCAAGTCTATCACTATCTCCTCTTTTGAATCTTTTTTGTTGTTCTTTTTTTTATTATTTTAAACAAATGGCATACATGTTGTTTATCTGTTTGTACATGGCATAAAGGCATACCATTTGTGTAATCATAAATTTACGTAGGGTAATGTTGTTTGATTCATTCTGTTATTTTTTTCCCTTCCCCAACACCCCTCCCACCCCTCTTTTCCCTCTATACAGTCCTTCCTTCCTCCATTCTTGACCCCTTCCTAAACCTAACTCTAACCCTAACACTAACCAGTCCCACCCACTATTATGTGTCATCATCCACTTATTAGCAATATCATTAGTCCTTTGGTTTTTTTGAGATTGGCTTATCTCACTTAGCATGATATTTGCCAGTTTCATCCATTTGCCAGGAAATGCCATAACTTTATTATTATTTATGGCTGAGTAATATTCCATTGTATATATATACCACATTTTCTTTATCCATTCATCAATTGAACGACATCTAGGTTGGATCCACAATCTGGCTATTGTGAACTGAGCAGCTATGAACATTGATGTGGCTGTATCTCTGTAGTATGCTGATTTTAAGTCCTTTGGGTATAGGCCAAGGAGTGGGATAGCTGGGTCATATGGGTTCCATTCCAAGTTTTCTAAGGAGTCTCCACACTGCTTTCCAGAGTGACTGCACTAATTTGCAGACCCACCAGCAATGTATGAGTGTACCTTTCTCCTCCACATCCTCGCCAACACCTGTTGTTGCTTGTATTCTTGATAATCGCCATTCTAATTGGGGTGAGATGGAATCTTAGGGTGGTTTTGATTTGCATTTCTCTTATTACTAGAGATGTTGAACATTTTTCCATATGTTTGTTGATTGCTTGTAGATCTTCTTCTGTGAAGTGTCTATTCATTTCCTTAGCCCATTTGTCGATTGGATTATTTGCATTCTTGGTGTAGAGTTTTTAGAGTTCTTTATAGATTCTGGAGATTAGTGCTCTATCTGAAGTATGATTGGCAAAGATTTTCTCCCACACTGTAGGCTCTTTCTTCGCATTGCTGATAGTTTCCTTTGCTGAGAGAAAGCTTTTTAGTTTGAATCTATCCCAGTTATTAATTCTTGCTTTTATTTCTTGTGCTATGGGAGTCCTGTTGAGGAAGTCTTGTCCTAAGCAGACATGTTGAAGTTCTGGACCTACTTTTTCTTCTATAAGATGCAAGGTCTCTGGTCTGATTCCGAGATCCTTAATCCATTTTGAGTTTAGTTTCAGTGCATGGTGAGAGATATGGGTTTAGTTTCATTCTGTTGCATATGGATTTCCAATTCTCCCAGCACCATTTGTTGAAGAGGCTATCTTTTCTCCATTGCATATTTTTGGCCCCTTTGTCTAGTATGCGAAAATTGTATTTATTTGGGTTTGTGTCCGTGTCCTCTATTCTGTACCATTGATCCACCTTTCTATTTTGGTACCAGTACCATGCTGTTTTTGTTACTATTGCTTTGTAGTAGAGTTGAAGATCTGGTATTGCGATACCCCCTGCTTCACTCTTTCTGCCAAGGATTGCTTTAGCTATTCTGGGTTTTTTATTCTTGCAGATCAATTTCATAATTGCTCGGTCTATTTCTGTAAGGTACATCATTGGTATTTTAATTGGAATTGCATTGAATCTGTGTAGCACTTTTGGTTGTATGGACATTTTGACAATATTAATTCTTCCTATCCAAGAACATGGGAGATCTTTCCATCTTCTGAGGTTTTCTTTAATTTCTTTCTTTAGTGTTCTGTAGTTCTCATTGTAGAGGTCTTTCACCTCTTTTGTGAGATTGATTCCCAAGTATTTTATTTATTTTTTTGATGCTATTGTGAATGGGGTAGATTTCCTAATTTCTCTTTCTGAAGATTCATCACTTATGTATAAAAATGCATTAGATTTATGTGCATTGATCTTATATCCTGCTACTTTACTGAATTCACTTATGAGTTCTAAAAGTTTTCTGGTGGAATTTCCTGGTTCCTCTAAGTATATAATCAAATCATCAGCAAATAGGGATAGTTTGAATTCTTCTTTTCCTATTCATATCCCTTTAATTTCTTTGGTCTGTCTAATTGCTCTGGCTAGAGTTTCAAGGATGATATTGAATAGAAGTGGTGAAAGAGGGCATCCTGCCTTGTTCCAGTTTTTAGGGGGAATGCTTTCAGTTTTTCACCATTTAGAATGATATTAGCCATGGGCTTAGCATAGATGAGCCTTTACAATGTTAAGGAATGTTCCCACTATCCCTATTTTTTCTAGTGTTTTGAGCATGAAGGGGTGCTGTATTTTATCAAATGCTTTTTCTGCATCTATTGAAATAATCATGTGATTCTTGACTTTAAGTCTATTGATATGGTGAATTACATTTATTGATTTCCTGATGTTGAACCAACCTTGCATCCCTGGGATGAAACCCACTTGATCATGGTGCACTATCTTTTTAATATGTTTTTGTATGTGATTTGCTAAAATTTTGTTGAGAATTTTTGCTTCGATGTTCATTAAGGATATTGGTCTGAAATTTTCTTTCCTTGATGTGTCTCTGTCTGATTTAGGTATCGGGGTAATATTGACTTCATAGAATGAGTTTGGGAAGGTTCCCTCCTCTTCTATTTTATGGAATACTTTGAGAAGTATTGGAATGAGCTCTTCTTTAAAGGTTTTGTAGAACTCGGCTGAGAACCCATCTGGTTCCAGACTATTCTTTGTTGGTAGGTTTTTGATCATTTCTTCTATTTCATTACTTGAAATTGGTCTATTTAAATTGTGTATGTCTTCCTCATTCAGTTTAGGCAATTCATATGTCTCTAGAAACCTTTGATGTCTTTGAAATTTTCTATTTTGTTGGAGTATAAATTTTCAAAATAGCTTCTAATTATGTTTTGTATTTCAATCGTGTCTGTTTTGATATTTCCTTGTTCATTCCGAATTTTAGTGATTTGGGTTTTCTCTCATCTTTGTTAGTGTGGCTAAAGGTTTATCAATTTTGTTTATTTTTTTTGAAGAATCAACTATTTATTTTGTCAATTTTTTGTATTGTTTCTTTTGTTTCAATTTCATTGATTTCAGCTCTGAGTTTATCTATTTCCTGTCTTCTACTACTTTTGGTGTTGGTCTGTTCTTCTTTTTCACTTGCTTTGAACTGTAGTGTTAGGTCGTTTATTTCTTCAGTTTACTTCTTTTATTAAATGTGCTCCATGAAATAAATTTTCCTTTAAGTACTGCTTTCATAGTGTCCCAGAGATTTTGATATGATGTTTCTTTGTTCTCATTGACCTCTAAGAATTTTTTAATTTCCTTCCTAATAACTTCTGTTATCCATTCATCTTATAATAGCATATTGTTTAATCTCCAGGTGTTGGAGTAGTTTCTGTTTTTTACTCTTTCATTTATTTCTAACTTCAATCCATTATGATCTGATAGAATACAAGGTAGTGTCTCTATCTTCTTGTATTTGCTATCATTACCTTTGTGGCATAATATATGGTCTATTTTAGAGAAGGATCCATGTGCTGCTGAGAAGAAAGTGTATTCGCTCTTGGTTGGATGGTATATTCTATAAATGTCTGTTAAGTCTAAATTATTGATTGTGTTATTGGAGATCTATGGTTTCTTTGTTTAATTTTTGTTTGGAAGATCTGTCCAGTGGTGAGAGAGGTGTGTTAAAATTACCTAGTATTATTGTGTCATGGTGTATTTGGTTTCTAAAATTGAGAAGGATTTGTTTGACATACATGGATGAGCCACTGTTTGGGGCATAGATGTTTATGATTGTTATATCTTGTTGATTTATGCTTCCCTTAAGCAGTATGAAATGTCCTTCTTTATCCCTTCTGACTAACATTGGCTTGAAGTCCACATTATCTGAAATGAGGATGGATACTCCCGCTTTTATGCTGAGTCCATGTGCATGGTATGTTTTTCCCCATCCTTTCACCTTTAGTCTATGGGTATCTCTTTCTATGAGGTGAGTCTCTTGCAGGCATTATATTGTTGGAGATTTCTTTTTAATCCTATCTGCCAGTCTATGTCTTTTGATTGATGAATTCAAGCCATTAACATTCAGGGTTATTATTGAGATATGATTTGTATTCCCGGTCATTTGGTTCTTTTTAAAATTTTATTTATTTATTTATTTTTTTGACACAACTTGGTTCCTCCTTTATTTGACAATTCCTTTAGGATAATTCCTCCCTTTGCTGATTTGCTTCTTTGTTCTTTATCTCTTCCTCATGGAATATTTTGCTGAGCATGTTCAGTATTGCTGGCTTTCTTTTTGTAAATTCTTTTAGCTTTTGTTTATCATGGAATGATTTTATTTCATCATCAAATTTGAAGGTAAGTTTTGCTGGGTAGAATTTTCTTGGTTGGCATCCATTTTCTTTCAGAGTTTGAAAAATGTTGTTCCAGGCCCTTCTTGCTTTTAGGGTCTGGATTGAAAAATCTGCTGATATCTGTATTGGTTTCCCCCTGAATGTAATTTGGTTCTTTTCTCTCATAGCCTTTAAAATTCTGTCTTTATTTTGTATGTTAGGCATTTTCATTATAATGTGCCTTGGTGTGGATCTGTTGTGATTCTGTGCATTTGGTGTTCTGTAAGCCTCTTGTATTTGATTTTCCATTTCGTTCTTCAGATTTGGGAAATTTTCTGATATTATTTCATTGAATAGATTGTTCATTCCTTTGGTTTGTTTCTCTAAGCCTTTCTCAATCCCAATAATTCTCAAATTTGGCCTTTTCATGATATCCCATAGTTCTTGGAGATTTCTGTTCATGATTTCTTACCATCTTCTCTGTTTGTTCAACTTTGTTTTCAAGGTTAAATATTTTGTCTTCAATATCTGAGGTTCTGTGTTTCAGGTGTTCTATCCTATTGGTTATGCTTTCTATGGAGTTCTTTCATTTCAATCCTTCATTTCAAGGATTTCTGTTTGTTTTTTTTTTCAATATCTCTAACTCTTTATTGAAATGATCTTTGCTTCCTGTATTTGCTCTTTTAACTGTTGATTGCTGCTATCATTCAATGCCTGCATTTGCTCTTTCATCTCATCATTCAATGCCTGCATTTGCTCTTTCATTTCATCGTTTGCTTCCCTGATCATTTTAATTATGTTCATTCTGAACTCCCTTTCTGTCATTTCTTCTGCCATGCTGTCGTTGGATTTTATTGATGTAACATCTAGATTTGTTTGGGGAATTTTCTTCCCTTGTTTTCTCATATTGTTCAGGAATCAGTGGGTCCTTAAGATATTGCAGATTTCCTCTACTGACTTATAATGTCCCTGAAGATTGCTAGTATATCCCCTCTTATCCTTCAGTAGCCTGAAGTCTTGGACGAAGTTGATAATGTGGAGCTCCACGAAGAAGCTGCCTCTCTAGGGTTGGTGACCCTCAGGTGGGGTATATTCCCTGCTAGTGGGCAGAGGTGCCTCCACTTGTTGACCAATGGTCATCCAAAGGGGAACTAGGCTGCAGGGCTGAGGCAAGGCCTGTTTGTGCCTGTATCTCTGGTTTTACCTGTCCTTGTGGGAAAACCTGGCCCAGCAGGGAAGGCTCACCCGGTGGGGTGGTCTCCCTGGTCAGTTCCCCTCCTAGAGGTTCCCCTCAATCTACAACTACTACCTGGCATGGGCTGCCTTCCTCTGCAATGTTCCCATGTACCCGGACCTACCTCCTGGGCCTGGGAGCCTCACCCTTTGCAGACGAGTCTCCTTAGGCTGCCTCTCCTCAGAGAATCTGTCTGCAGTCTTGGAACCTTCGCTCTGCCCCTAAGCGTGTCTCTGTGTGACTCTTCCACCAAGAAGCCACCTAGCTCCTTGGAACTTGCTCTGCACCTAATCACCTGGCCATGTGGCCCCTCCTCTGAGCCACCAACAGGAGCCCCGTGCAATAGCTCTGAGACCCAGAGACCCGGCCACACACCTCTTCCTCCGGACAGCCGCCCGGTGTTCTGATGCAGTCACTAGGAGTCCAAGCAACTCACTTTGTGTCTTCTCCTCCCTCCAACCCCCGGTAGCCCTAGGCAGTCACTACGAGTACAAGGACCTGCCCCATTCCTCCTCCTCCTCAGGGTAGCACCCCAGCTGTTCAGGAGTGGTCGCTCTAAGACCAAGTGACCCACCATGCTCCTCTTCCGGGAAGGCCACTGGTGTTCAGGAGCAGTCACTTTGATTCCAAACAACTCACCACTCTCTTCCTCCTCTTAGCAGCCACCCAGAGCTCTGATGCAGTCACTCCTAGACCAAGGAACCCTCCACGTTCCTCCTCTTCCTCCGGGCAGCCCCCAGGTGTTCAGAAGGGGTCCTTCTGTGTCTAAACAGCTCCCTGCGCAGTTCCTCCTCTGGCAACCACCTGTAGCTCTGATGCAGTCACTCCTAGACCAAGCTACCCACCGCACTCCTCCTCTTCCTCTGGGCAGTACCCCGGTGTTCAGAAGCGATCGCTCTAAGTCCAAAGAGCTCACCACACAGCTCCTCCTCAGGCAGCCGCCCAGAGCCCCAGTGGTTGCTCCGAGTCCAAGCGCTGTTCTGATCACCCCATGAGGTTCCCAGTTGTCCATGTTTACCGCTCCAGTGGAGGGAGGGGTGTCTCACCAGGCAACTCTACTTCACAAAGTTCCTTGCGTTCTGGACTACCACCCCATCCAGACACCTCCCCAACAGGAGAGATTCACCTGCTGGCTTTGAGTTGGTCCCAAGTCTCTCACTATCTCCTCTTTTGAATCCTGCATCCTGGAGCAACATGAAATGCAGCCACCCTCTAGTCCGCCATCTTGAACCCCCCCTCATGTGAATTTTATAAGTTGGTGTTGTTAATGGATCAGAACATGAGAGGTAAGATACCTTATAAAGATACTGGTTTTATTTCCTTGGACATATAATCAGTCCCAGGATCATTAGACCATTCATTTTTTAAATTTTTGAAGGATTTTCTTACTGTTTTCTGCAGTGGTTGTACTAATTTATGTTCCCACCTATAATCTACAAGAGTTCCCTTTCCTCCTTATCCTCCTCAATAATTGTCTCTTATCTTTAACATTTTGATAACAACCATTCCAACATGTGTGAGAAACCAGTACAGAGCTTTCATACAGCAAAAGAAAATAATCCACAGAGATAAGGGACAATGAATGGAATAGGAGAATTTTTTCAGAGGCCGTTCAATGGATAAGAGGTGAATATTCAAGATATATGGAACAAAATAGGGAAAAAATAACTCTATTAAATGTGGGCAAAGGACCTAAAGTCCTCATTGTCTTTAATCACCAGGGTAAAGTAAATGAAAAGCATAATGAGGTATGACCTCTCACCTGTTGGAATGGCTATTATTAAAAAGATGGAAGAATTGAGGCTGACCATGTGAAAAATGAGGATCCCTGAACACTGTGGGAAGGAGCAGAAAGAGCACGGAAGTTCCCCCAAAACATTAAAGTAGAACTGCCTTGTGACACAGCAATTTCCCTACTGCATGCATATCTAAATGATCTGAAATCAATATTCAAGATTTATGTCTGATCCCATTATCATGACAGAATGTCCACAGTAAGCAAGGTGTGGGATCAACCTAAGTGTTTATCATTGCATGAATACATACACACACACACACACACACACACACACACACACAGGAACCAGGTATAAGAAGAAGGAAAACCTGTCATTATCTTCCACCTGGGTGAACATGCATAACATTATGATAAGTGAAATGAGCCAGGCATAGAAAAACACATACTGCATGAACTGACTTAAGTGTGGAACCAAAAATATAGAACTCATAGAAAGACACCAGAGTCTTGAGGTGAAGGATTAGGTGTATGTTGGTCAAAGGGCACAAATTTCACTTAGCTAGCAGGAATAATGTCAAAAGTCCTATCCTGCCAGGTGTGGTGGCACACACCTGTAATCCCAGTGTCTCTGGAGACCGAGGCAGGAGCATTGCAAGTTCAAAGTCAGCCTCAGCAATACATCAAGGCCCTAAGCAAATTAGTGAGACTATCTCAAAATAAAACACAAAAGTTCTGGGGGAGGGGATCAGATGCAAAGCACCTCTGGGTTAAATCCCCAGTACCAAAATAAAAGAAAAACAAAAACCCACAAAAGTTCTACTCTACATCATGTTGTGTATAGTCTATATCAATAAAATATGTACTTGAAAAAAATGGAAAATAATCATATAGAATAGACAAAGCAATATTGTCCAAGAAGAATGATGCTGGAGGTATTGTAATACCTGATCTTAAATGATACTACAGAGGTATTATTAAAAAAAAAACAAACATAATAGTGTTTTCAAAACAGACATAATGAACAGTGGAATAGGATAGAAGACACAGAGACAAACCTACAGAGATACAGCCATCAGGTACTTGAGAAAGGTGTCAAAACATATGTTTAAAAGATAGCCTCTTTAAAATTAGGTGCTGGGAACCTGGATATCCATATAGAGAAAAATGGAACCAGATTCCTAACTTTCACACTGAATAAAAGTCAAATCAAAGTAACCAAAGACCTAGGAGTTAGAAACTCTGCAACTCCTAGAAGAAAACATAGGGTCGACTTTCCAACATATTCCAACCAGCATTGACTGGGCCAGGCAAGATCCCTAAAGCTCAAGAAATGAAACCAAGAATGGATTAAGTTGAATGGTGCATCAAGTTAAAATGTTTCTGGGCATCCCAGGTGACAAGAGTGTGAAAAGAGAGCTTACAGAAGGAAATAAAAATTTTGCCAGCTACTCTTCTGGGGATAAACATCTAGAATATACAAAGAATCAAAAACTTAACGACAAAAACCCCATTTAACCATTTAAAAATGGGCAAAAGAATGAAGAGGCACATCACGAAAAAAGAAATGCAAAAGAAATGCAAATTACCAACAAATACGTGCAAGAATATCCTGTATCAGGAAAATACAAATAAAACCCCCACAGATTTCATGTCACTCCAGTTAGAATGGCAGTTATCAAATAATAATACAAATAATACAATTAATAATACAGGCTGGCAAGGATGTGTGGAATAAAAGGTACACTCATACACTGTTGAGGGGACTGGAAATTAGTACAACCCCTCTGGGAAGCAGGATGCAGATTCTTCCAACAACTGGGAATGAGATGCCACGTGCCCACCTGTCCCACTCCTTCATATGGATCCAGAAGATCTCAAATCAGCATATTATAGGGACACAGCTACATCAATGTTTAGAACTGCACAATTCACACAGCCAAGTTATGGAACCAGCCCAGGTACCCTCGACAGATGGGTGGATAAAGACATTGTGGCATACACACACACAATGGAGTTCTAGTCAGCCATAAAGAAAAATGAAATCAGGACATTTGTGGGTAAGTGAATGGAAATGGAGAATCTCATGGTACATGAAGTAAGCCAGACTCAGAAAGTCAAAGTTTGAATGTTTTCTCTCCTCTGTGGAAGTTAGAATAAAATGAGGAAAAATAGGGGTATCCCATGAAAATTGAAAGGGGATCAGTGGTTGGAGGGGGAGGGAGAAAGGATAAGGAAAGGGAGGAAATGTGGAATAAAATTGACCCAGTTATGCTATGCGTACATATAAAAATATACATTATGTATATGTGTTGATCTATATATCACAGTGAATTCCACCTTTATGTTTATTTATAAAGCACCAATTAAAAAACAATAAATAAATAGAAGGCAGTCCAGGAGAGTAGAGGAAGAAGAAGAGCAGGAAGGAAGAGGGGAGTGTATGAGGAAGAACTAAACTGGAGACATTTATACTCCAAGCTTGTATGATTGTGTCAGAATGAAATTCACTATTATGTATAATTACAATACACTAATAAAACATTAGAAATACAAAAATAATTTTATTTGGAAATACTAAAATCAGTTACCACTTGTTGAGTTATTACCAAAGGCTAGGCAATATTCTATACCTATAAAATATATGCACTTATTTCTCACAAAAGCTCCTGTTAATGTTCTCTTAAATTTCTCTCAAGAGTGTTTTATAGTTTTTCTATTGTCATAAAATCAAATGACACAATAAGATCTTGCATATTCTTCATTTTCTCTGAAACATATTATATAAATGTCAAATAGATCACAACTATTGATAATTCTACTCTAAATTCTGTCCTATTGTTTTTGGTCTGTTTATTGTATATCAAAAGATGGATATTGAAATTTCCCTCCACCACCCACCTCCCAAAATTGGGAAATAATTGAAAAACACTTATCCAGATCAAGTATCCAGAATAAATGAAAAATTTTATAGGTCAGAAACACAAGCACAAACTATGCAATTAAATTACATAATGAGCAAAGACTTGAAAAGATGTTTCTCCACTGAAAATATGTAAACTTCCAACAAACTCCTAAAAAGATGCCAAAAAGTCACAGGGAAATGGAAATTAAAGGCAGAATGAGATAGTACTTCAGAACACATTGGGAGCTATTTGGTATATAAAATGAAAATAACAGGTATGGACAAGGATGTGATGATATATTAGAATATAAAATGCACCAGGAAATATTAAAAATAGTTTGGAAATTCTCAAAATGTTAGATATTCACAACTCTCTTGTCACCCAATGGTCCTATTTGTAGATATATTGACCAAATATTTTAAAAAAATATAGTCATGTGTTGCTTAACAGGGAGGATAGGCCTCAGAAAGACATTATAATGAAATTTATTCATTATACAAACACCACAGAGTGTACTTTAAAAAGCTCAGATGGAAACAAACTTTCAGGGTGATATCATGTTTTGGGACTATCATCATACACCTATGTGGTCTTCATTATTTGAAATATCATTACTCAGCACTTACATGTGCTCACACAAATACATGTGCATCATATCCACAGGATCCCTGTTGGCAATAACTATAACAAGGAACATACCCTGATGCTCATCATTGAAATGTTAGTCATGAAAAGAAAAAAGAGATAATTATCATTAATCAATAAAGCAGCAAAAGGGAATGAAGGAAGTAAAAAGGGGATGTGTGGAGGCCGGAAAGAAGGAAGAAAGGGGAAAATCAGGGATCACAAAAAAGGAAGTAATGTCTCAGAGTTCTCCTACGTATTATATCTTTATGATTCCTATGAACAAGCCAGCTTTCAAAGATTCCTAGATTCCATGTTCCTTTTTCAAAATCTAACCATGTTGTTACAAAAGACAGGATAACAAAGGAGAAGTCTGCACTCAAATTTCAGGGTCCCATTATACTCCATTCTAAGCAAGTCTCCATTATTTAGAAACTATGTGAAAGAAAGAAAATCTCTCAAAGAAATCTTTTCAGGATAAATAAAGTCACACAAGGCAAGTGACAAGCACACTCATGAAATGTTAATCATTTTCCTTTGACCGATGTATGATTTCATTCCAGTTCCTTCAGGAAGAACAAGAGGTTAAGCACCTTAAGGTGAAGAAGCCTCATGTTCAAGAGGAAAATGTTCAGGGGACACATGTCAGCATGTGCCATGGTAAGGACATTAAACATCAAGTTAGAATTCTTACAACAAAACCTAATCCAGGTTGGAACCATCTGTAGATTAAGGACCCTATAGATTAAAGACTATCTGCAGGGAGAAAACTTAAGAAGGATGTACTGATGAAGTGGATCAGGAGAAACAAATGCAAATTCTTATACAAACAAAGTCAAAGGTGCTTCTGGAATAGAAATATGAAGAAGCATATTTTTCAGGGAAGAAAAGGGTCATGATAAGTACATTCTCAGCATTTTCCTCAGAAGTCCAAGCATCCACCTGCTTCTGAGGTCAGTGATCCCTCAAGGACCAGATGCTGCTCTGCTGAGGAGTCTCCCCAGGGCCCCCTTCACATCCTTGTTCCTCAGGCTGTAGATGAAGGGGTTCAGCAAGGGAGTGACCACGGTGTACATTACTGAAATGACTGCTCTTCTTGGAAGAATGAGTCACATCAGAACTGAGGTAAACCCTAAGTGCTGTTCCATAGAACAAGGAGACCACACAGAGGTGAGACCCACAGGTAGAAAATTCTTTATACTTGCTCTCAGTGGAGGACATTCTCATTAGGGAGGAGATGATCTGAGAGTCAGAGAAGAGGATCCCAGTCACAGGAAAAACACAGAGCAGTGAGGTTGCTACCAGCAGGATGATGTTATGATGAGGGTATCAGAGCTGGCCACCTTGAGGACCTGTGCTAATTCACAGAAGAAATGTGGGATTTGGTGCCTATGGAGAAGTTCAGTTTCTGTATTAGTAGAATATGAAGCAGGATGCTGCAGAAGACAATGAGCCAGTTCATCAGAACCAGGGGGACACAGAAGTGAGGGTTCATGATGAGCAAGTAGTTCAGGGGGTGGCAGATGGCCACAAAGTGGTCATAGGCCATCACAGTCAAAAGGAAATTATCCATTACACCAAAAAACATAAAAAAAATACACCTGAGTGAGACAGTTTATGTAGGCGATGCCTTTGCTCTGTGCCTGGATGTTCACCAACCTCTTTGGGACCGTGGTGGAGGTGAAACAGATGTCTACAAAGGACAAGTTGGAGAGGAAGAAGTACATGGGAGTGTGGAGGTGGGATACAGAGCAGATGGCCAGGATGATGAGCAGGTTCCCAAGCACTGTGACCAGGTACGTGGACAGGAAGAGGTCAAAAGAGGATGGGCTGCAGTTCTGGGTCCTCCAAGAGACTCAGAAGGAGGAATTGTAATAAGACTGTTCCCTGCTTCCATGTAGCTGTTTGTTCCCCTGGAACAAACACAAATGAAACAAACACACAAATGAAAGAATCAAACAAATGAAATAAAAACAATACAGCTGGATCTTAAGAAGTCCTCCCTTCACAATGTCCCCTGGGTGGATGTCCTTTGGCATCCATGATTCCTTCCCACAGTGGTTCATGTGGGTAAGTGGTAACTCCCCTTACTTTTGCATATCTTTAACAATTCAAACTTTCTTTAACTCACCAGAAGTCTCTCATTTTATGTCTACTCCCTTGTTTTAATTCCCTTATTAAAATTTAAGTACATGAGCTAATTTCATCTTTGTTATGACCCATCCAGAATATTTGAACAAATTGCATATTTGATAGTCCTCATATTTCCTTAATTGTAATAGCTCTATAATAGTGATAAAATGTGGACTTATAAGTAATAACAAACTTTATTCTATGTTTCAGTTATTCCTAATGATGTGATTGCTAAGTCAATACCTTTTTTTAACCTAAAGATATTATTTAGTATGATTATTATTGCTTTATTTTTGAAGTTAAAAACCCCTGTGTACAGTAGGAGTCTGAATAAGTGATACATTTCACTATTAACATTTATGATAATTGTTTTGTATAACTAGCTCTCCCAAGAAGCAGAATACAGCTTGATTTGCATCTGGGGTTCTTGAGTCAGACTTCCTGGAGTAGATTTGATCTACCCATAGTATCATGTATGACCATGAGAAAGTTATTTAAACTCTATTGTTTACAAATGCTTAACCTCTCCAGGGGGAGTAGTAAATATTCCCTAAATCATAGGATGGATAAAGGAATTCAGTGATGTGATGATATAATTGTTGTTTTGTGGTTCCTGCCACCTTCAGTGGGCACTTTAATGTGAATTTCTATTCTTAACATCATAATATATTTTTCCTGCATTGATATCATTTAGCAATATCCCCTTAACTCAGGCAGACATTAGGTGAAATTATGATCATTATAAGTAAAACAAATCTGGTAGGCACAGTGGTACACATTTGTAAAGCCAGTGTCTTGGGAGGCTGAGGCAGGAGGATCACAGGTTGGAAACCAGACTCAGCTACTTATCAAGGCCCTGAGCAATTTACTGAGACCCTTTCTCACAATAAAAAATAAAAAGGGCTGGAGATGTGACTCAGTGGTTAAGTGCCCCTGGGTTTAATCCCCCAGTGCCAAAGAGTAAACACACACAGACAGACAGACAGACACACACACACACACACACACACACACACACACTCACACACATCTGTTGTCTCTTAGGACTGCTGTGCAGCATTTCTAATCAATGAAGAGCCTCATAGCTCCTACTTTCAGAGGGTCCTGCCCTGTGAAATCTTCCAATGTGAGGAATAAGGATGTGGACCACATAGGTAAGAAAATAATACCTCAGTGCAATTAAATTCAAGCACAGTGCATATGTGAGAGTGTTCTTGCTCATCTTGCTATTGGTGGGTATGTTTTTTTTTAAAAATATCCCATGTAAGGGCCACAATGTATCCTTAATGGATTTGATTAAAATATTTAAGACTTTGATAAATAAGATCATCTTAAAATATTAAAAGACATATTTGAGCTTGAAAATACATGTTTACCATCTAGAAGATAGAAAAAGGGCCAGCATTATTCATGTATATAGGATGGAAACTGAAGACAGACAGATCACTGAGGACCAATTCAATCTATGATAGCGGCAGGAGAATCTTTTCTGAAGTAGGAATGTTGCACGGGGAGAGGAGGGTGGGTCATTGTTAATTAGAGGAAGGAAGGAAGGAAGAACTGTCCCAGACCTGGAGAGCAGAATGTGTGGTTGACCTGTCAGACCCTGAGCTTGGTAGAGGACAGTGTTTCCGAGGCTGGTGGGATGGACAGCAGGGCATAGGGTGTGTGGGGCAGAGCAGCCTTGGGTCCTCCTGATGTCCCTGCCACACTGTTATACATTTCACCTGTGGCCCTGAGGTTGTGAGTTTGGTGTCATCATTTGCTCCTCCAGGGACTTACATGGGGCCTGTCACATGCATGTGCTGAGCAAACACAAATGCTGAAAGCACATACATATCAAGACCATAAAGTCAACCATATCACAATGTGGAACCTTGAAACCCATCAAAACCCTGAACAGAGACACAAACCCGAATAGTAAAGTTAATAAATAAAACATATTCACATCTGTTTCAAAAGAATAATACGTGATAAGCAAGTAATTCCAATTCCATAACAAGAAGCCCACTTAACACAAGTATGGTATTAGTTGACAGAATTCATCATAAAATAAATCAATGAATATGAATCCTAGTCCTAGTCACAGGAGGAATGTGCATTTGAGAATATTTAGTGGACAGAGTTGTGGGGAGCAGCCTGGGCAGAGACCACCAGTGAAGAAAGGAACCATGCAAAATTTCCTGACCCAAAAAAGAATGGTTGTTTTTCTTTTCTTTTTTTTT
Organism: Sciurus carolinensis; assembly: GCF_902686445.1. Classification (NCBI taxonomy): domain Eukaryota; kingdom Metazoa; phylum Chordata; class Mammalia; order Rodentia; family Sciuridae; genus Sciurus; species Sciurus carolinensis. Next base: position 11,574,462 of record NC_062229.1, read on the forward strand.
TCTTTTATTGTAAACCAATGGGATACATGTTGTTTCTCTGTTTGTACATGGCGTAAAGGCATACCATTTGTGTAATCATAAATTTACATAGGGTAATGTTGTTTGATTCATTCTGTTATTTTTTCCCTTCCCCCCACCCCTCCCACCCCTCTTTTCCCTCTATACAGTCCTTCCTTCCCCCATTCTTGACCCCCTCCCTAACCCTAAATCTAACCCTAACACTAACACCTCCCACCTCCCATTATGTGTCATCATCCACTTATCAGCGAGATCATTCGTCCTTTGGTTTTTTAAGATTGTCTTATCTCACTTAGCATGTTATTCTCCAATTTCATCCATTTGCCTGCAAATGCCATAATTTTATCATTCTTTATGGATGAGTAATATTCCATTGTATATATATACCACAGTTTCTTTACCAATCATCAATTGAAGGGCATCTAGGTTGGTTCCACAATCTGGATATTGTGAATTGAGCAGCTACGAACATTGATGTGACTGTATCTCTGTAATATGCTGATATTAAGTCCTTTGGGTATAGGCCAAGGAATGGGATAGCTGGATCAAATGGTGGTTCCATTCCAAGTTTTCTAAGGTGTCTCCACACTGCTTTCCAGAGTGGCTGCACTAATTTGCAGTCCCACCAGCAATGTATGAGTGCACCTTTTCCCCAATATCCTCGCCAACACCTGTTGTTGCTTGTATTCTTGATAATCGCCATTCTAATAGGGGTGAGATGGAATCTTAAGGTGGTTTTGATTTGCATTTCTCTTATTACTAGAGATGTTAAACATTTTTTCACATGTTTGTTGATTGCTTGCAGATCTTCTTCTGTAATTGTCTGTTCATTTCCTTAGCCCATTTGTCGATTGGATTATTTGCATTCTTGGTGTAGAGTTTTTTGAGTTCTTTATAGATTCTGGAGATTAGTGCTCTATCTGAAGTATGATTGGCAAAGATTTTCTCCCACTCTGTAGGCTCTTTCTTCACATTGCTGATAGTTTCCTTTGCTGAGAGAAAGCTTTTTAGTTTGAATCTATCCCAGTTGTTGATTATAGCTTTTATTTCTTGTGCTATGGGAGTCCCGTTGAGGAAGTCTGGTCCTAAGCCAACAAGTTGAAGATCAGGACCTACTTTTTCTTCTATAATCTGCAGGATCTGTAGTCTGATTCTGAGGTCCTTAATCCATTTTGAGTTTAGTTTCATGCATGGTGAGAGATATGGGTTTAGTTTCATTCTGTTGCATATGGATTTCCAATTCTCCCAGCACCATTTGTTGAAGAGGCTATCTTTTCTCCATTGCATATTTTGGCCCCTTTGTCTAGTATGAGAAAATTGTATTTATTTGGGTTTGAGTCCGTGTCCTCTATTCTGTACCATTGATCTACCTCTCTATTTTGGTACCAATACCATGCCGTTTTTGTTACTATTGCTTTGCAGTATAGTTGAAGTTCTGGTATTGAGATATGCCCAGCTTCATTTTTCCTGTGAAGGATTGCTTTAGCTATTCTGGGTTTCTTATTCTTCCAGATGAATTTCATGATTGCTTGCTCTATTTCTGTAAGGTATGTCATTGGGATTTTAATTGGAATTGCATTGAATCTGTATAGCACTTTTGGTAGTATGGCCATTTTGACAATATTAATTCTGCCTATCCAAGAACATGGGCAATCTTTCCATCTTCTAAGGTTTTCTTTAATTTCTTTCTTTAGTGTTCTATAGTTCTCATTGTAGAGGTCTTTCACCTCTTTTGTTAGATTGATTCCCAAGTGTTTTATTTTTTTCGATGCTATTGTGAATGGGGTAGTTTTCCTAATTTTTCTTTTCAGAGACAGGAAATAGTTAAACTCAGAGCTGAAATCAATGAAATTGAAACAAAAGAAACAATACAAAAAATTGACAAAATAAATAGTTGTTTCATCAAAAAAATAAACAAAATTGATAAACCCTTAGCCACACTAACAAAGAGAAGATGAGAGAAAACCCAAATCACTAAAATTCCAAATGAACAAGAAAATATCACAACAGACATGATTGAAATACAAAACATAATTAGAAACTATTTTGAAAATCTATACTCAAACAAAATAGAAAATTTCAAAGACATCAACAGGTTTCTGGAGACATATGAATTGCCTAAACTGAACTAGGAGGACATACATGATTTAAATACACGAATCTCAAGTAATGAAATAGAAGTCATCAAAAGCCTACCAACAAAGAAAAGTCCCGGACCAGATGGGTTCTCAGCCGAGTTCTACAAAACCTTTAAAGAAGAGCTCATTCCAATACTTTTCAAAGTATTCCATGAAATAGAAGAGGAGGGAACCCTCCCAAACTCATTCTATGATGCCAATATTACCCTGATTCCTAAACCAGACAGAGACACATCGAGGAAAGAAAATTTCAGACCAATATCCTTAATGAACATCGATGCAAAAATTATCAACAATATTTTAGCAAATTGCATACAAAAACATATTAAAAAGATAGTGCACCATGATCAAGTGGGTTTCATCCCAGGGATGCAAGGTTGTTTCAACATCAGGAAATCAATAAATGTAATTCATCATATCAATAGACTTAAAGTCAAGAATCACATGATTATTTCAATAGATGCAGAAAAAGCATTTGATAAAATACAGCACCCCTTCATGCTCACAACACTAGAAAAAATAGGGATAGTGGGAACATTCCTTAACATTGTAAAGGCCATCTATGCTAAGGCCATGGCTAATATCATTCTAAATGGTGAAAAACTGAAAGCATTCCCCCTAAAAACTGGAACAAGGCAGGGATGCCCCCTTTCACCACTTCTATTCAATATCATCCTTGAAACTCTAGCCAGAGCAATTAGACAGACCAAAGAAATTAAAGGGATACAAATAGGAAAAGAAGAACTCAAACTATCCCTATTTGCTGATGATATGATTATATACTTAGAGGAACCAGGAAATTCCACCAGAAAACTTTTAGAACTCATAAGTGAATTCAGTAAAGTAGCAGGATATAAGAGAATGGTTGTTTTTCAAAGCACTCTCCACAGGAGAGTTAATATTAAACACTGAAGTAGTGTGTTAAATGCACAAACACAACAAAACCATCTCCTGCAGTTTCAATCATTTGATACTTTCATGAACATTTAAAGAGATGGGTAACATAAAAGAAGGAAGCTGGACTGATTATTAAGCACCAGAAATAACTGCATTATTGGTGGATGTGATTGTGGACAATCAACAATAAGTATCATGACATAAGAACTGTCGAGGAATAAGAGCTATCAGTAAGTCAAATCTGCTTGCAAAACTAGTAAGGGAACGGAACAGAAAGTTTCCATAGATTTTGAAATAAACAGTACCTGAATAAACAGATCGTCCGTGAAGGTGAATGTTTTCTCTGATAGGTGGAAGGTAGTCCAAAATAAGGGGAAAAAAAGAGTGAAAGGGAAAACAAGGAGTTCCATCAAAATACAACAAAGATGGTTGGACCAGATGAAGGGGACTGAGGGGACGGAGAAGGAATGGGAGAAGGGAGGACAGAGGGAGGAATCTGATGGAACTTTCCCTTGTACATACATGAATACCACAGTGAGTCTCAGCATCTGGATATCCACAAGACACCACTGAAAATAAAGAAATATAGAAATAAAATAGAAAATTAAAGTAAATAGCAGAAGATTAGTGGAGTAGAGGAAGGGAGGAGGGAAGGTAGAGGACCAATACGGGGGACTGAACTAGAGCAAATTACATTCCATGCTTCATAATTACATCAAAATGAATCCTGTTATGCATAACTCAGAAGAAATAATAATAATAATGAGACCTTAAGATTACATAAGTAAATAAATGAATACCTGGGTGCAGCAAATCCAACACAGGAAAGTGTGGAGAAGAGTTGGAGACTCTCCAGGAAATAACTGACTGGAGACAGATTCTAGAATCCAAAGGGAGAGAAGGAAACAGAATAGGAGCTGGGAACAGAGGTCTCAATGAAAACTAAAGTTCCGTCAGGGTGCAGGAACCACAGCTTCAAAGAACAGGTGAGTCCAGGACATTGCTGGTGTCCTGATTGTGGAGGCAGAGCCCAGGATGCAGGTCCTCCCCTGTCCTCTTCCTGCTCAGGAGCCTCACTCGGACACCCTGGCTGGAGGCTAAGGCTGATGCTTTCTCTTCTCTGTCTTCTGTCCCTGGGAAGCCCACGTGGGTTTTCAAGAAGGCTGCATCCCAGAATCACAGGAGAATGGCACAGGGGCATGTTTAAAGTTTCTGTCCTCTCAAGTGCTGAATTCTCAGAGCTCCTAATTAAGCAGATTGTTCCACTGTCTTTTCATTTCCAAATAATTCTGCCCCCTTGGAGTATGACAGAGACAGCAGAATGGAAAATTTTCAGTCAGTTTTGTGTTTATCTATGCCCCCAGTCAGTAGAGAGAGGGTTTCCTCCAAAGGAAAACTCACTTTTTTCGGTCAGGTGTAAAAGTCACAAGGTGTCCTGTAAGGAAGTATTACTTGCTATAAGGACACAATCCTGGAGCTTCCTATGACATCTCCCTTAAAGGGTCTTTGGAGGTTTAATGGATGATTGGTGTCCACCACAATGTTATTGATGGAAAAGAATTCCATCCTTTCTTTTATAATTATTTTTTATTTAGCTTTTAATTTTTTACAGACTGCATTTTGATTCATTGTACACAAATGGGGTACATCTTTTCATTTCTATGATTGTACATGATGTAGGTTCATACCATTCATGTAACCATACATGTACATAGGGTAATCATATCTGTCTCATTCCACCATTTTTCATACCTCCTACCCTCCTCCCTCTCATTTCCCTCTACATAATCTAACAGAAGGAATTAAATAATTTTTAATGGACAGAATTGTGTTGATTGTGTATGACCTTGTGTTTAGAAGCATTACACACCGAAAGACAGTTAAATCTAGGAAATCAGCATGTGTGTAACCTCATATTTATGTCATTTTTGTGATGAGTCATTTACTATCCATTCAGAATTTTTCAAGAACATGACATATCACTAGCTATAGTCACCAAACTGTAGAGGACTTCTCTTGAACTGTTTTTCCCTAGCTAGCTGTACTTTTGTTTCCTCTGACCAATATTGCTCTAGTACCACCCCTGGCTGCTCTAGGTTTTTATTGAGATCAAGTTTCTAAAATTCCATGAGTGAGTAGTGACCTTCCTGTCCCTGTTTTATCTCACCTAATATAACGTTCTCCAGGTTCATCCATGTTCTTGTGAATGACAGGATTTCCTTTTTTCTTATGCCTGAATACCCTCCTCTGTGTGTCTGTCTGTCCACCTGTCTGTCCACACACAGAGCACGTTTTCTTTACCTATTTAAGAATACATAGATGGACCCTTATACAAGCATGAACTCTAATCTGCTCCACTTCAGTCCTCAGTACTTCTCCTTCCCCTCCTCTCATTCCTCCCTCTGTTTCCTTTCCTCGATTCTATTACTTTTTCTTTTATTTATTTAGAGTTTTATTTAAAATTAGTGCTTTATAGATATACAGAAGGGTAAAATTCAGTGGGTGGGACTGGAAAAGGGAGGAACCATAGGATGGAACTGACCAGACTCTCCTGTGTGCATGTATCTCTTCTTCTGAGGATCGTCTGTTCAGGTCCTTGGTCCTTTTTTAAAGAAGCTGTTTGTTTTCTTACTATTGGTTGTTTGATTTCCATATATTTTCTCTGTTTCTCTCTTATCTGAGTATGATTTATATGATTTCCAAATATATTCTCCTGTTCTGGAGACTGTGTCCTCACTCTGTGAGTTGACTCTTTTGCTCTGTGGAAATGTTCAGTGGGATGCAATCTCATTTTAATATTTTTGCTTCTGCTGTCAAAATATTTGCTTATATAAAATAATCATTGTTCAAATGCATCATGTAGCTTTTTCCTATGAATCTTTTAGTATTTTAAGCTCTTCTTATGTCTTTTATTCATTTCGATGTGTGGGTGAGTATGTGTGTGTGTGTGTTCATAGTGTGACATAAGGGTCTATTTTACCTCTTCTGAAGTGTAAATCCAATTTATCTAGCACAACTGACTGAAGATATGATCCTTTCCCACTGTGTGTTAATATCAAATTGTCAAAATCAATTAATCATATATTGAACTGTAAGCTTGTACACTTATTTTTGCATCTTTATACATTTCCATTTTTCTCTGTGTCTTCTTTTTATGCTTCTGCTATGCTTCATTTTTTACTTTATTTTATTTTGATTCATTGTACATAAATGGAGTATAACTTTTCATTTCTCTGGTTGCACACAATGTAGAGTCACACTGTGTAATTGTACATGTACATGGGGTAATGATGTTTGTCCCATTCTATTATCTTTCCTTTCCCCTGCCCTCTGCCCACCCTCATTTCCCTCTACACAATCCAAAGTTCCTCCATTCTTCTCTTAACCCTTCCCCCCTTGTGTATCATCATCCATTTATCAGAGAAAAAATTGGTTTTTGGTTTTGGGAGACTGGCTTATTTCACTTAGCATGATATTCTCCAGCTCCATCCATTTACCTGCAAATGCCATAATTTTAGTCTTCTTTATGACTGACTAATATTCCATTGTGTATATATATATATATATATATATATATATATATATATACCACAGTTTCTTTACCATTCATCTGTTGAAGGCATCTGAGTTGGTTCCACAATCTAGCTACTGTGAATTGAGCTGCTATAAACATTGATGTGGCTGCATCACTGTAGTATGTTGATTTTAAGTCCTTTGGATATAAACCAAGTAGTGGGACAACTGGGTCAAATGGTGGTTCCATTCCAAGTTTTCTGAGGAATCTCCATACTGCTTTTCATAATGTTTGAACCATTTTACAGTCCCACCAGCAATGTATGAGTGTACCTTTTCCCCACATCCTTGCCTATACTTAATACTGCCTGTATTCTTTATAATTGCCAATCTAATTGTAGTAAGATGAAATCTTAGGGTGGTTTTGATTTACACTTCTGTAATCACTAGATTTGTTGAACACTTTTTCATACATTTGTTGATCACCTGTATATCTTCTTCTGTGAAGTGTATGCTCAGTTCCTTAGCCCATTTATTAATTGGTTTCTTTGTATTTTTAGTGTAAAGTTTTTAAAGTTCTTAATAAATTTTGGAGATTAGTGCTCTATCTGAAGTGTGTGTGAAAAAAGTAAGTCCAAATCTTCATCCTGTTGGCTTAGGACCAGATTTCCTTAACAAGACTCCTAGAGCACAAGAAATGAAAGCAAGTATCAATAAATGGGATGGATTCAAATTCAAAAGCTATTTCTCAGCAAATAAAACAATCAATAAAGTGAAAAGAGAGCAAGGGTGGGAGACAATCTTTTCCACATGCATTTCACATATAGCACTAATCTCCAAAAATTATAAACAACTTAAAAATTTACACCAAAAATACAAAGAACCCAATCATTTTCTTATTGATGGCTTTTGAGGCATAGATATTCTGATTTTGATAAAGCCCAACATATCTATTTTTGCTTTTTACTACTCATATGTTTGGTGTCAGATGCAAAAATCCATTGCAGAATTCAAGATAATGAAGTCATTTCTCTGTTTTCTTCCAAGAACTTTATGTTTTTAACCATTACATTAAAACCATTGAACATTTTTGAGTTACTTTTTGTATGTTGTGCCTTCCAAAAGGGGTCCTCTACTCAATAAAGCAGTCTTTCAGAAGTGCAGGAGAGGTAAAGACTCCCTCAAAACAGGAGAAAAGGAGTTAATCACCACCAGATGGCCTTCAAGAAATGCTAAAGAGAGTTGTTGCTCGGGGTAGCAAAATGTGAATGAGTTTGTAGAAAGCACGCTAATGAGTTAACCAAACACTCTGAAAGTGTATCAAACTCACCAGTAAAACATCTCAAATTCAGAATATTCTAATACTCCCCATAGGGCTATGTAAATCATATTTACATATATTTTTACATATTTTTATATATTTACATATATTGTTAATATGAAGTTTAAAAACTAAATTATTAATATACTGTTAACTACAATAATATGTTAACCAAATGAAAATAAAAAGACAGCTTCCTTTTATGAATATAGCAGAATGAACTCAATATTATTGATGATCATAGTGCAGTAATGAAAGACACACAGGAGCAGGCAAGAGAAAGGAAAGATGCTGGGTTAAAATGGAATACATTGTGCTTTATGTATTTATCAATGTGTCCAAATGAACTCCACCATTATATATAACAATGACGCCATAATAGAGAAGACACACAAATGGAAAATTGGTGTATAAAAATGTTCAGCATCGCTAATAATCAGACTAATGCAACAAAAACCACAGTGAGATATCACCTTACCCCAATTAGAGTGGCCACTATCATAAATACAAAAGGTAACTGGGGTTGACCAGCACCTGCTGAGCACTCTTGGCAGGAATGTAAGTTAGTGCAGCCACCACAGAACACAGTATGGAGGTGGGCCATGCCACCCAATCACCTGGAAGACCTCTTCTTGGACCACAAATCACCTAATGTGCTATCCCTCTTTGTTCTAAGGATGAATGGAAAAATTAAAGCAAGTTACCATACTTTATTAAAAAAATGAAAAATAGAATTACCATATGATCCAACAGCACCACCTCTGCATTTATATACCAATGATATTGAATCAGTATGTCAAGATACATGCCCAGTGCCTTTGTTAAGACATCATTACTCACAACATCCAAGACATGAAATCAACCCAACGTTCATCATCAGATGATCAGAAAGAAAATGTGATCAAAAACACTGGAAAGAAAGAAAGAAAGAAAACAGGAAATTCCACCACCTACTCCGTCATGGAACTTGGAGGACTTCATGTTTAGAGGAAGAGCCAAGCATACAAAGAGAAACGCTGCATGAGGTCACGCATGGGTGGACTCCAAATGAGTCTGACTCATAGGCACAGAATGAAGTGGTGGCTGTCAGAAGTCATAAGCTGGGGACCTTGGTAGCTTGGAGAAGGACATGAAATCTCAGGGAGGCAAGAGAAGTAATGCCATGAAATCTCTTGCAAAACTGATTAGTGTTGTTAATAATAGTAATTGTGAACCAGAAAAAGGTGGAAAGAAAACATACAGAATGGGCAAGTATTGTCAAAATGCACACCAAAAAGGACCAAGTATCCAAAATATGTTCAAGTCAAACACAAAAATACGAGCTAGATATTTACAGAAGAGTGAAGGATTGAAAAGAATGCTTCTCCACAGAAGACCACAACTCTCCAACAAGCATAAGCAGAGATGCTCCATCAGTCACAGAGAAAGGGACATCAGAAGCACAGGGACATGCCACTTCTCATCCACTGGGAGGCTGTGAGCATCTTTTTTTTTCATTATTGAAAAAACAGAACCTTTTTAAATTTGCATCAGTGTTTGCTTTACAGAAGAAATTGTAATGACTTCATATAAAACAGTAATGTTTTAAAAATTATTTTAAAAATATGATCATTATGTTTAATTTTAATATTAGCTGTGATATAGAAATAATAGCATTCTTCTTATTATTTCCTTATTAGTTATATAAATATCAAGATACACCCTGACAGAATCACAAAAACATGGAGCACAACCCGCTCCAATTCAGTCCCCAGCACTCCCCCTCCCAACTCCCCTTCACTGATACCTCTTCAATCCATTTGTAGTTAACTTTTTTAAAAACTAGTATCCTGTGGATACACCCGATTCCGGGGCTAACCATGCCACATCCATGCATGCACATACACAAGTTCAGTCGGAATCAGTCCACTGTTCTTCCCTTTCCCCAGCCCTTCTCGTCCTCCTCAATCAGCTTCATCTCCTCTACTGATCTTACCTCTGTTTTGGTGAAATCTACTTCCCCACCCTGTATTTTTTTAAGAAAAAAAATTATAGGCAAAGTGTGATGTTATAACCTGAGATATTGTGGTGAATGTAAAATATATCAGCCACTCTTAAAAACATTTTGGTGATTCCTCAAAAATATGACCCTGTAATTATCACATGATTCTGTATTCTCACTCATAGGAATATTCCCCAAAGGACTGAAAAATGCTTAAACAAATAAATGCACATGAAGACTGATAGCAGCATTATTTAAAATACCCAAAAGATGGACATTACCCAAATGGACACCAATGGATGAATGGATGAACAACTTCTGTGTATTCATACAGTAGATATTACTCAGCCAAAAGAAGGAAGGAATTGGGTTAACTTTAAAAGTGAAAGAGTTCAAAAAAAGAAAGGAGGGAATAAGGGAGTGAAATCAGAAAACAAGAAAGAAGGAAGGAAGAAAGAAAGAAAGAAAGAAAGAAAGAAAGAAAGAAAGAAAGAAAGAAAGAAAGAAAGAAAACATCAGGAGTCAAAATGGACATACCCACATCTGAGACTTCCCCTTGGCTATCACCATGAACCCAATGATCAAACCACTGTCAAAGTATATTCCAGCTGTTAGGTCGAAAATCCAAGCAATCTTATGAAAAGTAAGGACACTGCAAGGTTAGAATCAATCTTAATCTCACAGTCTCTCCTGCTCAGAAATAGAGTGAATTAGAGAAAATATCTCAAAAAAATGTTTTAAAGAATAAACAAAGTTACATGTCTAAAAGCAATAAGCATGGTTTTGATATGGTAAGCAATTTGCCTTGATTGTATTCTTTTCATTCCATTATCACCAAGGAAAATATGAAAACAATCAAGTTAAGGTGAAGAATATTAACATTTAAAAGGATAATTTTTAGTTTTAACTTATTTTAAATGGACACTCAATTGTATATCTCAATGGGCTAAATGTGATGGATGTTTTGATAAAGGACACATTGCAGAAACAGTAAATCAGGGTTATTAGCATAGACAGCACCTCAAATATCCATTATTTCTTGTGGTTAGAAAACTGAAAATCATTAAGAGGATAATTTTTGAGGCAACCATGTCAGCCTTGATATGTTAGGTGCTTTAAACATCAAGTTAGGGCTGGGAGCAGAGGCACACACTTGTAATTCCAGCTACACTAGTGGCTGAAGCAGGCCGATTTTAAGTTTGAGGAGAGCTACAGCTTACCAAGACGCTGCCTCAAAATGAAAAATGAAAAGGGTTGATAATGTAGCTCATGGTAAAGCACCCCTGGGTTCAATCCCTAATAATCAAAAAAAAAAAGAAAGAAATTAAAAATATAAGGAATACTTATAAGAAAACTGATGAAAATATGGAACTTTAAGGACCATGCATACAGAGGAAATAATGTAAAAGGGGGTTGTTGAAGAGAAACAAGTAAAATATCATACACACAAAAGTCTTTTCAACTTTTGGGGATGGGAAAATGCAGTATGTGTTTTAGGGAGGACACTGAAATTCACATCATTTGACATAGGGGCACGCAACATCACTTTAGTGCTGAGGATCCAAGTTCTGAGGTCAGTGATCCATCAAGGACAAGAAGCTGCTCTTCTGAGGAGTCTCCCCAGGGCCCCCTTCACATCCTTGTTCCTCAGGCTGTCAATGAAGGGGTCAGCATGGGGGTGACCACAGTGTACATCACTGAGGAAATGGAGCTACTCTGGGAAGAATGGGTCACAGAAGAACTGAGATAAACCCCAAGTCCTGTTCCATAGAACAAGGAGACCACGCAGAGGTGGGAGCCACAGGTGGAAAATGCCTTATACTTGCTCTCAATGGAGGACATCCTCACTAAGGTGGAGACAACCTGAGAGTAAGAGAAGAGGATCCCTGTCATAGGAATCACACAAAGCAGGGCATTTGCCACATAAGTGAAGTTGTTATTGATAAAGGCATCAAAGCCAGCCAACTTGAGAAGCTGAGCCAGTTCACAGAAGAAATGAGGAATTTCAGTGCCTATGGAGAAGGACAGTTAATTCAGTAGCAGAATATGAATCAGGGAGATCCAGAACATGAGGAGCCAAGACATCAGAACCAGGAGGACACAGAGCCAGGGATTCATGATGACTGTGTAGATCAAGGGGTGACAGATGGCCACAAAGTGGTCAAAGGCCATCACAGTAGGAAATTATATACTCCAAGAAAAATAATAAAAATACACTTGAGAGAGGCATTCTGTGTAGGAGATGCCATTGCTCTGTGAATGGATGTTCACCAGCATTTGGGGATGGTGGTAGAAGTGATACAGATGTCTACAAAGGACAGGTTGGAGAGGAAGAAGTACATGGGAGTGTGGAGGTGGGAGTCAGAGCTGACCACCAGGAGGATGAGCAGGTTCCCAAGCACTGTGACCAGGTACATGGACAGGAACAGTCCAAAGAGGATGGGTTGTAGATCCAGATCCTTTGAGAGTCCCAGGAGGAGGAATTGTGATATGGCTGTGTGGTTCTCTGCTCCCATGTACCTAGTGTACCTTGTGGGTAAAAGGTGGAGGGAAGTAACATTCAAGGTCAGCCAAGGGGCAACTGAGGTAGCTGCCACTTTACAGTATGACTCTTGGGTGAACACCCACACTGCTCATTCTCTAAGCCCCACCATACCTATTGAACACAAACTTTCAGGTCCACTTTTATTCCATGACTTGACATTTTCTAGGAATGTGCATTAGTTCCTAGAGGATTGTTTATCATCTTTTAAAAAATATAAATGTCTTTACTTCCTTGATTTTGGAATTTTAAAGTGTCTGTATATATGGTAGAATTTCAATAAGTCATAGATGTGACTTATATAATTATTACTTATTATTATTAAAATCCTCCTATAAAATCTAGGATAAATAATTTGGATATGTGTCTTCTCACAAGATACAGAAGAGTTGTGATTTAGATATTGGCTTCTTGAATCCAACAACCTGGAATGGAGTTTTGGTCTACCTGCTTATAATGTGTGTGACCTTGAGAAAGTTATTTAAACTCTCTTAGCTGAAATTACCTCACCTCCCCACCAGGGATTGAAAATGTTCACTGTATAGTTGAAGAGGGAATTTCAGTGAGATGAGGATTGTAACTTTTCTGCTACAGTTCCTGGGGCATACAAAAGGCATGTCATAAATGTGAGCTTTTACTTTGTACATCACAATAAGTGTGTCTGCATGGCTGTCATCTATCAATAAATATCCTTCTTAACCTGTGGCAGCCCACAAGGCCAGAGTTGTGATCACTACAAATACAACATGTTTCTTACCTCTTTTGAGCTCCACAGAGCATTTCTAGTTAATGAAGATCCTGTGACTCCTTCCTTCAGACAATGATGCCTGCATGGTGAATTCTTCCAAGAAGAGGAAAAACATGGGGACTGCACAGATAAGTGGAGAAAACAAAGGCACATACATTAAAATACTTGCAAGGAATGTGTGACTGTGTGTGCTCCTGTGTGTACATGGTGGAGTGGTATGTATTGTGTTAAAAGCTTAGTTAAATGGCAGAATATAGTTGATGACCTAGATTTCAATTATTCAGGGTTTCTCTATCCCAAACCATCTAGAATATTCAGGATATATATAAGTGTTAATAACTTTCACCTTTTCCATAATAAAAATATGGTCAGCAGAATGGGAGTAAATAAAAACAGCACTGAGAACCAATTTATGATGGAAAGTGAATAGAAGAGTCTTCTTTGAAATAGAAATGTGTGGGCTCAGAGAGGAAGTATATTTTAAGGAGCTGGTAGTATGAGAAAGGCAACTGAACTGAGTGTTGAACATCAGAAATACCTATGTAATTTGCAGGAGAATGGATATATGGGAGAGCATTGTGTTAAAAAATCCAAAGGTCATGTGTTTTCTCTCATATGTGGAAACCAGAAAGAAAAGTTTGGAAAAGATCTCATAGAAACAGAAATGAGAACACTAGGGTATATAAAGGGGGTGAGAGGGATGGAGGAGCTGAGGGAAATGGAGGAATAGAACTGATCAAATTATGTTTTGTGCATGTGTGGAAATGTAACAATGAATCCTAGTATTATGTATAATTTTCTTCACCTATAAAAATTTTAAAAATGTAATTACAATATGGTTAGATGCCATTTGGGGACATTAAGGTGAGATGATTCCTGCAAGAATATAGAACTAATAAGAGCTATATGTAAGTCAAAATTGCCATTAAAAGTAGTTAGGGTATATAACAGAAAAATAAAATAAAATGTGGAACAAAATTTACAATATCTCATGTGTAAAGATTTTGAAGTGCACTTGTTGAATAAACAATTGCATGTAGGAAATGTGACAGGAGCCAACAGCTTATAGGAAGAGTGGGGAAGAGTTGGAGAATCTCCAGGAAACAACTCTTATTAGAGAGAAGCTCTACATTCCAAAGGCTGAAAGAAGGAATCAGAACAAGAGCAGGGAAATGCAGGTCTGGGTGGGCACTGAGTTTCTTAAAGGGACAGGGATCCCCCTTCACAGACTGAAGAAATAAGTGAGCTTCCCATACACAATAAGTACATACAATTTTATCTGACAATTTGAATAATGTGAATACCAAATGATCCTTAAAGTCCCTACATATTCTTCTAAGGAGGTAGAGCACAGAAATACTGCTCCTGGGATTGGTTCCTTGTAGAAATTAACATTGCTTAGAGTAAGCCTTGTGACTCTGAAATCAAACCAAATGCTTTTTCCTCAAAGGAAATAAATTGGTGTCACTCCATGTTACCTCCCTAGACACAAAATTGACTGAACAATTTCCACTCTGCCTACCTCTTTGTACCTCAAGGGAGTTGCATTTTTTGGAGGACAGAAAGACAACACAGTGATTAATGAGGAGCTCTGAGAATTGAAACTTTGAGGTGCCAGAAACCATAAATGTGCCACATTGTCCCTCAAATGTTAATTCTGTGACCTCAGCCCTCATACGAACCCATGTGGGCTTCCTGGGGACAGATCATGGAGAAAGCCTCAGTGATAGTCATCGAGGGAGTCACTGTGTCCCCCTGAGTCTTGTGGAATCTGAAGGAAAACAGGAGAGAACATGGGTACTGGGCTTTGCCTCTAGAAAATGATACTGGGGAGCCTCCTATTTATGTTGTCAATGCAGTGAGTTCCTGTACTTTGGAAGAACTTTAATTTCCATTGTCTCTTCCAGCTATTCTGTTTCCTTTTCTTACTCTTTGGATTACAGACCCTCTTTCCAATGAGAATTATATTCTGGTGAGTCCCAAACTTGTCACCATGCTTTCCTATGAATTCCAGGCTCTTGTGAGACTTCCTGCATCTAATTCTTTATTGGATGGTTTCTCAATGAGGACCTATTATGCAGAAGGTTTTGTGCACTTTGTTCAAAATTGGTTGAAATTTTCTATTGTATTTTGCAAATATTTTTTACTGACAGATTTGACCTACTGAAAACTTTTGTTAGTTTATATTATTGTAGTTGTCATTTCACATCAGGGTCACAACATCTACCAGTAAAGTCATTATTTAGGATGTTTTATAATCAGTCCAATTCCTCTTTTCATGTGTCAATCCCTCTAAATGCTCAGAAAATATGAAATGATTTAAGTTGGAGGGGACTGTCTAGAAACGTTCATGAATTTAACACAAATACACTCTAGTGTTTTAATATAAGAACACCTGTTGACTGTGGTTTGAGAACAATCACTCTGTACTGTTAGGAAAATGTATTTGGTGTCTTTGTTGACCAGTAGCCCCATCCCTGGAAGCTAATCCCATAAATGGCTGTTGTATAGTCTCAAATTCATCTTTTCTATTTTGATCATGAATTCAATTTATATTCACCTATTTTCATCATGATTTATGTCAACAAACATCCTTAGGTTAAGAAAGCTTATATTCTTAGAATTGGTATTACCTTATCATCATGTGTTATTTTTTAATAGATAGAAGCACATTTTATTTAACTCTTTTTAAGCACTAGAATCACTTTTACATCTTTATTTCCATTTAATGATACACTAAGTACATGCATATATTTTAATGTTTTTATTAGTGCACTGCAGTTTTATATGATAGTAGGGTTCATTTTGACCTAATCATGCATGGAATGTAATTCGCTCCATTTCAATCCCCTCCTTCTCCTGCTGTCCCTTTCCTCTACTCTCCTGATCTTCTAATCTGACCATGGGCCTCATACACTCCATCCCTCCTAGCTGGTCCTCTGCTCCCCATCACTCTGGTTGGTCCTGTTCTAATCCCATCCTTTACCAAGCTCACAACCACACTTTCTGGTTCTTTCAGCCTGGGTTATTTCCTGACCCTTACCTCCTCTGATTAGCAACGACCCATCCTTCTCTCAGGCTGGCATTACAACTTCAGAGAAGACCCTCCTACCCATCTTCACAGACCAAATTGGTCCTCAACAAGGATTTTCTGTCTTGAACTAATTGACAACCTTTAGGCCTTCAAATACTGACACTTTTATTTTTTATCCTGCAGAATGTAAAAAAATATATATATTTTAAAATCTTTAATTTGCATTTTAATGTTTATAAGAAAATTCTAATTCTTGAATAGTTTAAATCAATTTCTTCAAACATATTTTTGCCACCACCTGCTGATTTTACACACTACCCACCCACTCCAGACCACAGACACAGACTCCCTTCTGTGTCATCTTTATGGTTTTAACTGAAGTGTGCTTTTTCTTCCTCTTATCTATGCAGTCCACAATGTCTTTCCTCTTCTTGGAAGAACTCACCAAAAGATATTCTCTGGAAGAAGGAAACATAAAGGTCTTCATTATTTAGAAGTGCTGTATGGCAGTTAAAAGAGGTAATAAGCCTGCTGTGTTTATAATGATCAGCATTCCATCCATGGTAGCTGTCACAGTTGAGGGGATGTTGATCAGTGCAAGAGAGTAAAGATTCACTGAGACTTTAGGAAGAGAAGTTCACATTTATGAAATGCCCATAGTAACACAGGAACCACAGAACAATTGCATCATCTCATCTGTCTGACTCAAAAATCCAATTTTTATATCATAACTCTAGACTGTCCTTGGGAGAGATGGACATCCAAAATAATTATAATAAACAGTATTAGAGTGACAATGATTATAATAAGAGATATTATTTATTGAGACTGCTACTTTGAACACAGACATTTTAAAATCTTACAACATGAACATAATAACCACATTTCTGAAAGGAAATATTCACCATATTACGAATTAACTGTTACATCACTATGAAGTGTCAGGGTGGTTTGTGTAAAACATCGATGTTTAATCACCAATGTAGAGAAGCATGGAGATTATCAAGGAAAAGACAGGAAATTTCAACTAATTTGGAAAGGTCAAATCAAATAAAAAATTAGTTTATGCCCATAATTTCAAATGGCACAATTACAGTAAAAGTGTTTACAACATACAAAGAGAAGAAATTTCTGCTACATGAAAGGAAGTGTAAACAATCACACACATTTAAAAGAAAAAGGGGGGAGGGGAAATTTGCTGGGGTCCAGCCCTAGCAGGAGTCCATGTGTTCCACACTGGTAAACGGGGTGCGGGGAGACAGCGTCGGCGATGGGTGGAGAATGAAAGACACAGACTCTAGTTCTGGTGCAATCAATCCCACTTTATTCTGGGGAAGGCTGGGTTTATATACATTTTTCTTCAGGCTATAATGGCAGTCTTGTGGTTAATATTAAAGAAGTTTCCAAAGCATAGGCAGAAATTGTTTTTAACAAGGTACAGAAAAATTATGAGAAAACAGTAACCTTACAGATCATCCTTACCTAATCACAATTGTTTTAAGAATATCTAACTACATCGATGAGCTAATACAATGTTTATTTCCTTAATATCTAAACTCTATGTGACCTAAGACTATTCTTATTATTCTCGCTGTTAAAGCGATAGACAAGTAATCTCATGTGACCATCTCTACTAGGTCCATCTGGTTAATATCTAAATTGCTGAGTTAAGGGTTACAGGAGGGCAGCGGTCCCAATGGTTATTGTGTGCCAACGTTTATTATAGGGGTGACATATTCTTTGTAGGAAGGAAGGAATGTTTTGGAACCTTCTTCTCTTACCTCACACATAAACAAAACCATGGTTAAAATTTAACTAGTCTGTTGGAGACAAAGGCAGATTTATAACTATCTTCTCCAGAGGCTTTCAGGGACTCATTGCATGGTTGCAAAATTATTTTTAATTTTGTTAGTGGTAAAGACCCATTGTTTTTCAGATTGTAGGTAATATTTTCTGGAATTTTTGTTGTATTCCCCTCATCCCCTTAAGCAATTCATTCAGACTAAAATGAGTAATATATTATCAGAAAAACACAGCAGAAAGAACACCATGCTTCGGAGCAAAACATCCGGCAATTCCTTTTAGGATGAGCCTTTGCAGTTATCCTCCAGAGGATCTTTGTCAAGCACTGGATGGAATTCCAGACACCCCCGCAGAAATTCTATGAAAATAGAAGGGAGATCAGTGGAGCAGATGAGTGGGAGGAGGGACAGGGAAGGAGAAGAAATGTACAATGAAATTGACCAAATTATTCTCTCCACATATACAAATGTGCTACAGGGAATTTCCCTGCCTTGTATGCCTATAAAGCACTAATTAAAATTTTAAAAAATATGTAAATCAATAGAAGGAAGACCAGGAGAGTAGAGGAAGAGCAATGGGGTTGGAGAGATTGGGAGGTGTAGGGGAAGTACTGGGGACTGAAGTGGAAAAAATTATAATCCATCCTTGTATGATTATCTCAAATTGCATCCCAAAATTTTCTGTAACTAAAAATACATAAAGGGACATGGCTTGCCCCTCGGCTGAGTGAACCACTGTTATACTGAGAATTCACTAAAGGGGCTTCCTTCCAAAGAGTGAGATGGTTAAGTGGTAACTAGCCAAGGTGCCAGTTGGCTAGGCAGCCACCTTGCTTTTACACCTCTTCCAGCAGATACACCAGCTACATGGAAGTGGAGAACCACACAGTTCTATCCCAATTCCTCCTAGTGGGCCTGTCGGAGGACCCAGAACTGCAGCCCATCCTCTTTGGACTGTTCCTGTCCATGTACCTGGTCACAGTGCTTGGGAACCTGCTCATCATCCTGGCTGTCAGCTCTGACTCCCATCTCCACACCCCCATGTACTTCTTTCTCTCCAACCTGTCCTTGATTGACATCTGCTTCACATCTACCATAATCCCAAAGATGCTGGTGAACATTCATGCACATAGCAAAGAGATTTCCTACTTAGAATGCCTCACTCAAGTATATTTCTTCATGATTTTTGTTGGAATGGATGATATGCTACTGACCATCATGGCATATGACCGGTTTGTGTCCATCTGCTACCCTCTAAAATACACAGTCATCATGAATCCCCGGCACTGTGTCCTCCTGGTTTTGATGTGTTGGCTCATCATGTTATGTTTCTCCCTGATTCATATTCTACTGGTGAAGCAACTGACCTTCTCCATTGGCACTGAAATTCCTCATTTCTTCTGTGAGGTGGTTCAACTTTTCAAGGTGGCCAGCTCTGATGCCCTCATCGGCATCATCGTTATGTATGTTTCAACTGCCCTGGTGATTGTGTTTCCTGTCACTGGGATCCTCTACTCCTACTCTCAGATTGTCTCCACCTTAATGAGGATGTCCTCCTCTCTGAGCAAGTATAAAGCATTTTCCACCTGTGGTTCCCACCTCTGTGTGGTCTCCTTGTTCTATGGAACAGGACTTGGGGTTTACCTCAGTTCTGCTGTGGTCCATTCTCCACAGGGAAGCACAATTGCTTCAGTGATGTACACTGTGGTCACCCCCATGCTGAACCCCTTCATCTACAGCCTGAGGAACAAGGATGTGAAGGGGGCCCTTGGGAGACTCCTCAGCAGAGCAGCCTCTTGTTCTTGAAGGATAGTGTGTACCCTTAAGGTGAATGTGAATATCAATATCCTGGCTCTTTTTCTCCACTAATTGACATGCTTAATTACCTATATCCTCAAAGTACCTATGATTTTTCTTACACATATTTTTGTATTTTTTTTCTTCTCAAAAACTGCCTCTGTAGTTCCTTTTGAACATTTCTTCCCTATATGTGGTCCTTAAAGTTTCAAGTTTGGAATGTTTTCTTGCAGACAGTCCTGTGATTTCCAGCATGATTTAAACACCTTCATTATGTGCTGACATGGTGTTCTATCAATCTATTGCTTGATTGTTCATGTTCTTCACCTTGATTTGCTTCTTTCTTGTTTTCCTTAGAAGAAGTGGCATTAAGGTCAATGTGCTCACCATCTCAGGACTCTGCTTCTCTTTCTACATGTAGAATGTATTTAATCCCAATAATATTTATATGAGGTATTTTTTCTCATTCAGTTTCTGGAAGGAAGACCATGAGGTCGGGCTCCACAATAACCTGGGACCTGAGTCCATCCCACTTTTTGAAAGAACATTTCGCTGTACGTATTTTTATGTATTCCTGTCATTTCTCTTATTGATAGACATCAAAGTTATTCCACTGTGGTGAGAGAATAAATATGATTTTTATTTTTTAAATATTCTGTCTCTTATTTTGGGGCCTAAGAGACCACCTATTCTGAAGACCATTTCCCCTGCCATGGAGAAGAATGTGAATTCTGTTGTTCTTGGACAAAGTGATCTATAAATG
The DNA here is from genome assembly GCF_902686445.1 of Sciurus carolinensis. Lineage (NCBI taxonomy): Eukaryota > Metazoa > Chordata > Mammalia > Rodentia > Sciuridae > Sciurus > Sciurus carolinensis. The sequence continues at coordinate 11,595,016 of NC_062229.1, forward strand.
TCTGCAAGGTGCCTTTGTTCTATACCACATTTTAATCTACAAGTTTCTGGGCTGATCTTTTGTCTGGATGATCTGTCCATTGATGATAGTGTGGCATCTAATTTCCTCATATGCTAGAATATGTTATTAGTATAATGGAGTTTATCTCTTCCTGTATCTAATATATGCTTTTTATATATGGGTGATCCTGCTTTGGATATATTTCTATTTATAAATCTTTGGTCATTTGCTGAGTTGATTCTTCCATCATCATAGAATGAACTTCCTTGTTTCTTCTAACAATTTTTGGCTTAATGACTTTTCTCTGACAGCGAAGTCTTTGTGCTATGAGCATAATTTGTCCTGTGTGCTATTGGCTTCTACTAGTGTGGAATAAGCTATTTCTTTCCCTTCCTTTTCAATCTCTTGTGTCTTTTCTGGGGATGAACCCAGAGGCACTTAACCACCTAACACATCCCCCACCCTTTTTATTTTTTATTTTTAGACAGGGTCTCCCTAAATTGTTTAGGGCCTCACTAAGTTGCTGAGGCTGGCTTTGAACTTGCAATCCTCCAGCTTCAGCCTGCCAAGTCCTTGGGATTACAGGTATATGCCACCACACCCAGATCAATCTCTCCTGACTTTACTAGTAAGATGAATTTCTTGGGTTTTGGAAGAGGGTTGCACTTTCAACCAGCTTATATCTTTCTGTTTTAATCATTCAGCTAGTCTGTATTTTGTGTATTGCTTTGGATTGAAACAAGGACCTTGAACATGTTAGGAAAGTGTCTACCAGTGAAATACATCTCCAAATCCTCTTACTTTTCATTTTTGAGACAGGATCTCACTAAGTTTCTCAGAGTGATCTCAAATGATAATCCTCCTGCCTCAACCTCCTGAGTAGTTAGAATTATGCATATGCACCACTGTACCTTGCTTAACCCATACCTTTTAATGGGATAATATAATTTATTTACATTCATAGGAGTAGAAGAGAAAAGAAAATGATCATTTTATACTCAGGGTTTCCTCTTTACAGGAAGCTTGACTGTACTCTGCATTTTCATTATGAAATTTCAGAGATGGTAATATAAAATGTCACTTTTTTAAATTGACACAAAAGATTGTGCATATTTATGGGTTACCATGTGATATTTTGATGCACATTTATATTGGGTAATGTTCAAATCAGGGTAAGCATATCATACATTTATCACTGCTTTGTAGTGAATACATCCAAAATTCTTTCTTTGATGTTTTTGCTATTATTTAAAGAAACCAAAGTGTGTTTTTTATTTCTAAAAATGTTTTGCCTAAATTGTGTAAATAAGGGAGAATTATACAATATAGAAAAAGAATCTGATGCAATTTCCCTTAGTGCAATTCAGATATTTTTGGTCTCTAAAGGGCTTCCTATTTTATTCTTCATCTTACTTTCCTGTAGTTTCGGGTATTATGCACTGGTGATTTATGTTTTTTGACAATACAAATAACAATCCAATTCTAGTTTTTTTCTTCCCAAAGTGATATGTGTTGGTATAACATAAAGTTCAATTCTTGATACTGTCATTGTTGACTTTCTACTCCCTTCAAATGTTTCACAACAAGGATAGAATCAGGGGTCGGCCGAAGTTGCAGCGATCTCATGGCTCCCCTGGAGAAGATCTGTTTTTGACCCAACTCACCTGGTCACAGGAGGATTTAGGTCCTTTCAGAATGATGGAAAGAGGCCTCTCTCAGTTCCTTTCCACAGGAACACATGGGGAATTTAAAAAATGCCAGGAGACTTCTGTTGGTACCAGCGAGTAGGTGACAGAGCCAAAAAGGACCAGGCCTAGTCCATTATCAAGACACTGACCCCTAAGCACCCCAAGATGGTGGACATGTCCCTCTGCTTGCCAGCATAGTCCCCCAACCACCAAGCCAATAGTCTCTCAGTCCAATTTCCCTACAGAACACCTGGCAGATGGGTGACCTACCTCCCCTCCATACTGGATATTTCTACCCACTCCATTATGCTGCTCCTGCACCTGGAGTCAAAAACATCCACCCTGGTTCTCTTCCAGCCACAGAGTCTCACACATCACAATGAGCTGAAGTCATTCTGTTCCCTGTCACAGCAAGTACAACCAGTGGCTTCTGATTTGGACACTTTGAGAAGGTGCTCCTCTCACTCCAGAATGCAAGCCAGTGGACAGGCACCTGTGTTCTCACCTAGTGAAGTTGTCAATAAGATTTACATTTATACTGCCATTTTCGAAGTTGATAAAATAGACTGCATGGGAATTATGATCTTGGAAACCTCCCACGTTCTACCCATGAGGCCCTCATGGCTCACGGTGACATGTTCAGTCATCAATGTGACATTGAGGACATATTTAAACCTGAATTCATGAACCATTGAGTTGGATATGTAAGAGAGGATGCTGTTTACCTGTGCATGAAAATATTTTGAAATCAAATTTGCCAGGAGCATGAAATCAAGTAGGAGGAGTTCAGAGCTGGATTAGTTGGGGAAATGCTTGATATAAAGAACTTTGAATACATTTTGATGGCACCAAATTTTAATATTAAATAACAGTTATTTCAAAGTGAATAAATTGGATCAGACACTAGGATCCCCATCATGATGTAATTTAAAGAACATGTTGAATGAAACTAAGAAGAGCTATGTTTGTGCAGTAAATGAGTCATTTGGTTTGTGCTCTTCTTAATTTTCCTCACAGGAAGAAAAATGACCCTGACTTCAGACTCTTTGATGCACATAAATTTCTGCCCTCACATTTTTACAATTAATTATTTGTAGAACTTTTTCAATCTCAGTCCTCATTTCATGATTCTTTATCTTGCAAATACTCAGAAATCTAGATCCTTTAACAGTCCTGATAAAACACAAACAAACCTTATATTTTATCTCTGACAAGTGCTTAGAGATCTCTTTATTTGGTTTTGACTTCTGGCAAGGAAAGAAGTTACTGGATGTATGGATCTCAGATTGTCTCTACCTTTTCTTGGAAAACAGTAAATGATTTCTCCAATGCACATTGAATATGGAACCAGTGAAAAAGGGAAGCAGGACTCTTTCCAAAGACTGGAAGCCTAGCAGAGTAATGGCAGAGATAGACTCATCTGTGTTTTGCATATTGTTAAACAGATTGTTCACCTTCTGTATAATTCAAAGTTCTCCAGAGGAAAGGAAGCAGTAGGGTTCTTGTGTGTATAGATAGATGAGAGATAAGAGATGTGCTAATCTTGGCCCTTACTGAGTTAACATTTGAGTGCAAAAATAAATGATTTAAATTACCTGCTGTTGATCTAAAGAAGGAATCATTGTGTAAACATAAAAGTACAATGGCCTGTCCATCATTCAGGATAAGGCACGACTGGATGTCAATCATCAGCATTAGTGTAGTTGATGATATTTGTGTTCACTATTTCCCTACCAGGTGTGTACATTATCTGCTTCATCCTTGAGTTCCTTCAACTAAGTACCATTAAAAATGAAAATTTGATGTTCCAAGAGTTCAAAACTTTGTTCCAATTCACTCAGCTAATAATTTCCAGCTAATGATGAAAATCAAATTAAGATTGGAAAGTCCACATATTGGATGATGCATTAGCTTTCCTTTATCCATTAATATGGACTAAATATGGTTCTGATCAGTACATTTTATTATATCTTCTGAAAGAGCTTTTCAATTAAGTGATTTTATAATCACAACACTGTATATGTGAAAGTTAAACATGTTTTCTATCACTCTTAAGGTCACGTAGTTTGTAATATCAAGTTACTTATATATTCTGGGAATGAACATTTGAAACTAAATCCTTTGATTTAATAATCAGAGTTATCACTGATACATAATTATAATTTGAGGGTTATTACTGGTGTAATATACATTAAATTTTGGTCTCACGTGCCCTTAAATCTCCCAAAGGATCCTCCATAGCTCAATTAATTGTCATTCCTTATATTTCTGCCCAACAAACTCTAAATGAAAGAGGGAATGCAGGATTTGGTTTCACTATTATAGGAGCATGTTAACCTATTACTGAAAACAGATAAAAATTATCCCTTTGTTTAAATGGACTGTCAATCACAGGGTTATCTAAAAGCTCCCTATGGTTGCGATGCTCCACCCTTCCAACCCACAACAAGTTATTCCTCACATTCAAACACACATTATGGCATTTCCCTTTCCTATATGGGGCAGAGGCATCTTACTCAAATCACAAATGTCTATGGAGTCACCTTTTTTATAGGGCCCTCTGTGGAATTGACCACCTTACCATTAAAATGGAAGGTCACCACTCCTGTCTGGGTAGAACGATGGCCATTGTCTAAGGAGAAGGTGGCAGCCACAGAGGCCCTCAGTGAAGAACAGTTACAATTGGGCCATATTAAACCTTCTACCAGTTCATGGAATACACACATTTTTATCATAATGAAGAAATCAGGGAAATGGAGATTATTACAAGATTTAAGAGCAATTAATAAATGTATACAACCTATGGGCCCACTTTAGTGTGGATTGCCTAACCCTAATTTAATCTCTCAAGATTTTTTCTTATATGTAATAGACTTAACAGATTGTTTTCTTTACTATTCCTTTCTTTCCTGATGATCGAGAAAAATTTGCTTTCACAGTTCATGTTTTCAACCATCATAAGCCTGCTGATAGATATCAGGGGAAAGTTCTTCCTCAAGGTATGTTAAATAACCCTACATTATGTCAAAATTTTGTAGATAAGGCTCTTCAGACTTTCTGAAAATTATTCCCACATATTCTTGGTTATCATTATATGGATGATATTTTGATTACTGGGCCAATACTTACAGAAGATACTTTAACTAAATTACAACACATTCTATTACAATCTGGCTTCCATGTGGCCTCAGAAAAAATTCAATGACAACTCCCTATTAGCTAATTAGGACATAAGATACTCCAATGTTATTCCATTCCTCATATTCCAAAACTGACTCTTCCTTCTAAATTTTCCTTCATTCATTTAGAGCAATTTTTAGGACATTTGAATTGGGCTTGACTATATATTTCTTTTCTGATATGTTGTCGCCTTTTTTTCAGCTGTTAAAAAACAACATAATCCCACCAGTTTTTTCCAGTTAATTCCTGCACTGACTACAGCTCTTCATCATGTTAATGAGAAGTTAGCTACAGTTCTTACAGACAGAATCCCAACACTCAATGTTCCCTTATCTCTAATAATCTTTCTGGGAAAGCCTTATGCCTTTGCTGCAGTTGTTGCCATTTATAATCAAAATTTTGTATAATACAGTGGTTATGTTCTCCTCAATTTTCAGGAAGAAATGTTCTTCCTTATGCTAATATGTATGCTCAATTGCTCTCACATGGTTGCAATCATATTTTATCTCTTAAAGGAACAGATATTCATGTACATTATCTTACTTATGGAAGACTTTACATTGACCGTATTTACTGTTTTCTTCATATTATTAAGCTGTCTTAACTGATTTTTTAGCTCCTATTGCTTTCCGTGTACCTCCGGATGAATGCCTTTCCTCGTTGTGTCAAGTCTCTCATTCTCCTTGTTCTATAAACTCATCCATTCCACTTTCCAGCAGGATTACTGTCTATACTGACAGAGGAAAACAATGGGGTATGGTATCTATATTCACTGATTAAAAAAATGGACTGATAATTACACAGATAATTCTCCTCAGTGAGCAGAATTTGCTGTGATTATTTTGGCTCTTCATATGTCTCCCCCTGCCTTAAACATCATCACAGATTCTCAGTATATAGCCAAACTGATGCCTCATAATTCCTCTGCAGTCTTGTCCCCTCATTTGAACTCTAATCTGCTATCCCTGTTTATTGCTCTTCAATCTCTTTTACAGGATCGTATGACTCCAGTATTTCTTGCTCACATACACAGTCACACTAAGATTCCTGGACCACTCACTGAAGGAAATGCTCAAGCTGATGCTGCTATGAAATCACTTCATCCTCTCTTTTCAGATGCCATGGAATCACACAGTGTTTTCATCAAAATGCTCATTCCTTAATGGAAAACTTTTCTATTTCCTCTCAACAGGCCCATTTCATCATTAATAACTGCTCTCATTGCACGTCCTCCCTTCCCCTATTTGGGAAACTGTAAACCCTCGAGGTTTATACTCTAATGTCCTTTGGCAGATAGATGTGACTCATTTTCCTCCCTTCCACCCCATTCCTTCTTACATGTTACCATAGATACGTCCTCAGGCCCTATATGGGCCAGTGCACATGGTACAGAGAAAGTCTCTCTCTCTGTATCTCTCATGTGCTCCTTTGCATTGCCACCATGGGTAAATCTCATCATTGAAAAACTGACAATGTCCCTGTTTATACTTCTAGTGCCTTTGCTCAGTTTTTTAATCAATGGAATATAATTCTAACCCATGGAATTTCTCACAATCCTACTGGACAGGCCTTAGTTGAACATGCATGTCACACACTTGAAATATGCCTTTAAAAACAACAACACAAAAGGGGACCTAGCCTTACTCATGTTAATAATGCTTGCAATATTGCCTTTTTCACAATAAATGCTCTTAATATACAGTATGACGATAATACACATATCTGGTTCTCTGCCTTGGACAGGCACTGTACCCTGAAGGAACCACTACCAAAGATCTATGTAAAATACCAAGTCCCACCAAATCCTGCTTGGCAGGACCCTACACCTTTAATTACATGGGTGAAGGGATATACTGTTGTTATACTTCTATAGGTCATGTCTGGATTCCTGCCAGGTGTGTGAGACCTGTCAATCATCATGAGCTGGCATTGAGGACTTCACAATCCGATTCCTAAATTCCATTTGACCCTGGATAAAGAGGACCCTGATTCAAAGAAGGAACCTCCAGCAAGAACAAGAGGCCTAAAAGATTCTCAGTCTTCTAATCATCTAGTGACTTGGGGGGACATAAATAGTTTGATAACATTTGCTCAACAACTGCTAGCCCAGATAGGTTTAGAATGTACCTCAGAAAATTTTATTACAGCTCTGTTTTCCAAACTTACCCAAAATTTCACAACTATGCTGACTATTATTGTGTTATTCCTATGTTATTGTAACCATGTTGGTGGTGCCCCTGTACCTAACAGAAATTCTTGATAATAGGGCTTCTATTGATTATTTGCTGTTGCTACATTATAAGGGATGCCAAAAATTTAATAATATGTGTTGTTTCAATTTAACTGATAATAGTAACCCCATTCAAAGAGAATTGGATAATCCTAAAGACATTGTAAAAAAGAACAAGATGATGGAGGTTGAGATTTATTAGATTGGTTAACCTCAGGGTTACCAAATTATACATGGTTCAAACAGCTTTTATTGGAGGATGTTTATTGATACTTGCTTTATTATGATATGCTTGTTTCTGCCAATGTTTGCCTTGCTTTCTCCTTCCACCTTCCTTAAACAGAAGACAAGTCATGTCTATTCAAAAGGCCATACAAAACCAAAAGGGGGAGTTGTAGGAATTTCAGGTCAGTCAATGTACAGAAGAGCGAAAGTCCTGCGAGTTGAGCAACTACTCAGGACAAAAAGTGCTCTGTTAGAATGGCTTGGAAATGCTCTGCAACTCCTCTGTCTTTGAGGCCTGGAGATATTATCTTATTATAATAACATTTGGCAGTAGTGGACTCCGAGAAGCAAGCAAGTTTTGTGACCTGCACATGCGCAAAGCCAACTGTTCTATGTAACCTAGGTAACTTGATGTGACCCTGGAATAGATAATAAAACTGGACTGGCTTTCCCATGGAAGTCACTTCTTGCTCTTCACCATCCTGTGTGCTTGCCTCTTTACTAGCTTTCCCCTTAACCCTTGTAGCTGTACCCCAATTAACCTTTATAAGTTAGGATGTTCACAATCATCTTTGGGACTGAGGCGGAGATGAGTGGGGGAAGGAGAGAAGTCAGTGCTGAGTGATGGTGTACTTTCTCTTCATCTGAAATTGTCCCTGATCTCAGTCATTCTTCCTGAATTGGGACAGTATATATGGCCCACTGTTTGACTTTGCAATCTGCCAGAAACCCCCAAGGGAAGTGCACAGTGACTAACAGTGACAGGAAAGTGAAATGGATGGATGGGTGATGAAGGAGACAACCTGCCAGGACTGTCCCTTCAGATGTCCTCTGTCTCTACTCAGACAGCTCAGTTCGAACATGGGTTAAGCTTATTCAACCTACACAACTAACACAAGTTACCTAAAAATGCTGGGCTCCTTTGTGTTCCTTAAAATAAATTACTGTGGCACTTACATCATGTGGAAGACTTTGCAGATGAATTCAAACAATCTAAGGAGAACTCATAGCTCAGAGCCTGGCACTCAGGAATCTCTCAATAAGGACTTGAGATATGATAGGTACCATCCTCCTCTTCATCACCATCAACACTTTCATGAACCTTTTGGAGTACTTAGAAAACAGTCTAAAGGGACATATTTCCTGCTATTCTGGGTGATAGTGTATGGGAAGTAGACCCAGTGGGTGAGGATACCAAACATTGACAGAGATGTCTACCACCACATACATGTATTTACCCACATATATAAACCCACAATCCTCATAAGTGAAATTTGGCATATTATTCTTCCATCTGGCTACCCAAAATGCATGTTTGTCCTATTGGATTCTACTGGACCTGAGACCTTCATTTGAAGCACTGGAGAAACAGACCTTTATTGACAATGATGACCTGGGAGGTTCAATACACAGAGCTCATAAGGAGCCAATTTGATCTATAAAATTCCAATATATAGGGACTTGGCAAGAGTAGGAGCAAGAGGAGGAAATGTATGTGAACAAATGTTTCTCAGCTTTACCTCTATGGAAGAGGAAACTCATTTGTGTTATTCACTCTGTTCGTTTCTTTGAAGAATCATTTATTTTATATTTCCATTGTTATTATTGTACAATTTAAATTTTAATAACTTACATTTTCACTGTTGTCAAGTTCACAGCTTAGTAACATTAATTACTTTCACATTGTTCTGCAATTATCACCAACATCTTTCTCCAGAAATTTTTTATGTTCCCAAGCTGAGTTGTTTTTATTCTTTTTAAGAGCTCCCCATTTCTCCCTCCCCAATGCTCAGGTACCACCACCATTTCACTATGAAACAAGATGAGAAATTAAAGGCATTAAACTACACAAACTATGTTACTAAGGAAGCAGACTTGACCAGACTACATGTTTAATTTTGCCGCATTTTTTCAACATACCCTATAGCTGGATGCCACAGATCCTGCGATCAGAACAATCTGCTGCACAGCCTCCTCAGGGAGTTTTTTAAGTCCTTATTCCATAAGCTGTAGATGAAGGGGTTCAGCATGGGTGTGACTACTGTGTACATCACTGAGGCCACTGCACCTGTTCTGGGAGAATGTGACACAGCTGAACCCAGGTACACTCCAAGGCCAGTTCCATAAAATACACAGACAACTGCCAGGTGAGACCCACAGGTGGAGAAGGCTTTGTACTTCCCACTTGAGGATGGGATTCTCAGAATAGAGGAAATAATTTTGTAATAAGAGAAAAAGATCCCTGAAATGGGAATAAAACCAAATATGGCAAAAACAAAGCACTTGACAATGGTACTGGAGAAAGTTTCAGGACATGTAAGATTAAGGAGTTGAGAAGGGTCACAGAAGAAATTGGAAATTTCTATATCCTTGAAGTAGGAAAAGTTTAAGACACTCAAATTTTGCAGTTGGGAGTCCAAAAGGCTAATTAAAAGAGACAGCAAAAGTAGGAAGCCACATAGGCGAGGGTTCATGATGACTGAGTAATGCAAGGGGTGACAGATGGCCACAAAGTGGTCATAGGCCATCATGGTCAGCAGCAGATCATCCATGCATCCAAAAATGATGAAAACAGACATCTGTGTCAGGCAACCCCCATAGGAGATGACTCTGCTATGATTTAGGAGGTTCACAATCATCTTTGGGACTGTGGTGGAGATGAAACCAATGTCAGCCAGGGACAGGTTGGAGAGGAAGAAGTACATGGGGGTGTGGAGGTGGGAGTCAGAGCTGACAGCCAGGATGATGAGCAGGTTCCCAAGCATCGTGACCAGGTACATGGTCAGGAATAGTCCAAAGAGGATGGGTATCAGGGCTGGGTCCTCTGAGAGTCCCAGGAGATGGAATTCTGAGACACGTGTTATGTTTTGTAGTTCAATATTTCCAGGACAACTTTTGAAAAACAAGAGAGAATGGGAGAAATGAAATACATAAAGGGGAATCTACATTCTAAAGGCTTCCAATTCAAGTATTTGTATGTAAAGTAGTCACACTCAAGGTCCACAGACCATCAACAATACTTCTCAGTTGTGAAAAACCCAATCTTTCTAGACTTTTCCATTATTGCTTTCTGTTATTTGCCTATTTCTCTCTATGCCAACTTTCAAGATATTCTACTGACCTTGTTGTAAAATAAGAAGAATTAAAGAGAACATTGTATGATCACAATAAAATATAGCCAACTCCTTTAGGAAAAACAATAGAATAAGTAATAACCTTCTTCATCGTAAAAAATATATTGTCATAAAAGGACATTAAGAAGCAGTGCAGAGTGCCTTATTTTGTACTAAGGCCTCGATACAAAATCCTTTGACTTAACAAGATTAAAACACTGTGCAAGAATTATATTAACTGATAAGTACAGAAAAGTTAATGGTTTACACTCAGAAAACATTGTTGTGGTTTCATTATCTTCTATGAATTTCATCATTCTTTGATCATCTCTCTTCTTTCCTTTGTGTATTTAACTTTGTCCTTTAAAAATCATGTAATATAAAACAAATATCCTTATATTTGTCTGGATTCGAATTTTGATAAATCAGATTTGGTTGAATGCATATCATCAATGGTGTCAGTGACAACAAATGTGACATTAGCACACAAGTTACCTTTCAATTATTAAAAAAATATTGATAAGAAATGTCTTCATAAAGTTTAACTTCAGGGTTGGGGCTGAAGCTCAGTGGTAGAGCTCTTGCCTCACACATGTGAGGCACTGGGTTCCATCCTCAGCATCACATAAAAATAAATAAATAAATAATAAGTAATCACATTGTGTCCATCTACAACTAAAGTTTTTTTCAAAAGCTTAACTTCACACAACATCAGTTTAAAAAATGATATATAAGGCAGCCTTCCGCCTTTTTCTTTTTCTTGACTCTTTACTCCACCTAACCTGCTGATACTGCTTCATTGTTTTTCTGATCATTATCTATCACATTCATAGTTTAGGAATTCAGCACCAAGGAAAGGCCCCAGGCTCACATTTGAGTCCTGACCTTCTTAATTGACTTTCACATCAATCTCTCCTGAAGCATGGATTGCAATTTCCCTTCCTTCAGCTATGTGAAGAAACGTGGGTTCATTACATTGTCACATCTCACTAAGATTTAACTGGGAAAATGCAAAAGATTAAGGAATAAGAAGGAAAGTAAACACAACAGGCTGTTTCATCATCTATAAAATGGGAATAAGAATTGCCCACCTCCTATGGTTGTTGTAAGAAAGTTTTTAAAAATAATTTTCTAAACAAAATAACTAGTGATTCTCAGTATCAGTAGTTAATATATATATTTCATACATATATATAATATGTATATTCCAATTATCTGAATCAAGCCAAAATCAAGTTGAGCAGCATCAGAGCTTGAAGATATTGCTGGCATTTTTTTTATATCAGAATACTTAGAATACTTCTTCGCACTTAGAGTATGATCCATGAATATTAACTATTACTACTGTCAATAATATTCACCACATATATTAAAATCTGATGATCTTTGTATCAGAACTAATGTTTGATAGAAATCTTAATTCCTGCCTATGATATTTGAGTTCTTGGTATCTCTGCATGATTCTATTCTCCTGCACACCTGTACCCCAGACACAGCTGCTCTCATGAATTTGGTGGGTATAATTTCCCTTCAGTGCTCCATGCCATTGTTGATTTATGTATCCTTTACCAGTTTTCTGAAGAATGGGAACATACCTAAAGGTCATCTATTTAGTTTGGGACAAAATGCCTATTGCCCCACGATGTACTGGTTTACATTAACATGTGACTTTAAGATTCTGTGAAGTACACACATCTACTTGAATGTTTTCATCTGATGTATTGAAGGATAAACTGCATTTAATTTGTACATCTATTAGTATGAGAATTCTTTCAGAATTCTTGTACCTCTCTCCATTTCATACAAGTGAAAGTATCTAAGTAGTATGTTGATAGGATTATTGTTTGATTTCCATAATAATGCATGTACAATATTAGTGTGAATCACCTATATTTGTGTCCCAATAAAAATCAGTTATTAAACTTCATCTTCTTAATCTTAAGATGTACCATCAAATTGACCTTGCTGTCTGTCTAGTAATGTTCTCTCTTTGATGTTCCCTAAAGCAATTTCATTTTTATAGGAAAAACATTTCCATTTTTCTCCAGCAGAAGAAGTGCCCTGGGATGGAAGTCAGGAAATCAACACTTGAGTCTCTTATCATTGTCCTGCTGCTGTATGCAGAAGGTGTGTGGGTCTCTGCACCTCTCAGTGTTCATGCTGCTTAAATGGAAATAGGGAGAATATTATTCTCTACCAAACGGATGCCTGGAATTTAATAAACACTTAGTCCTTGGGTTTCTGTTAATAAATGAAGAATTTCACCTTTTTGGAAGTGTTGACGTCATTGTTGAATGTATTTGTGAAATGCCACTGGAAACTTGGAATACTGGAAACTGAAATGTGTCTCATCCCAAACAGGAAAACAATCCTGCCCCTTCTGTTTCACTCTCTTTTCCCAGTTTCCTACCCATCAAAATATCTGCCATCATCTTTCAACATTTGAATGAGGTCAATGATATTCCATGAAAACAAAGCATCTGAGTGTCCATGATATAGACACAAGCAAGATGCTATTTAAACTAGTCTCTGACTTCACAAGACCTTCCTGAAAAGTATAAAAGTGCAGAGAGGAGAGCTCTGTATAGTGAAAACAATCTAACTATGGGCATTTTGTGAATGAAGGATTGGGCAATTCAATAGTAAACAGTGTTTTTGATGCCTCCTCTGTGCCAGGCAAAGCATAAGCCCTGGGTAATCTGAATTGAGGCTTTTATTTCTCCAAATACACAACACATACATGTACAGAGACAAAAATGCAATGCCCCATCATGAAACAGGAAAATGGTTACTTTAGGAGACAGGACATTTTAATTGAATGGTATGAAATTGTCATTATAAGTAAGAATATCTACAACTTTTCATTATAAATAATAACATCTAAATTTCATGTTTCCCTTTTTATACATACCTCACAAATTAATTCCATAAAGAACACCTATTTTCTGTTCAATAAATACTCAACACAGTTGAATCAACTAGAAATTCTATCAGATGGTGATGCTGAGTCTCAGGACACTAACAACCTGCCTGTCACAGGAACAATGAGGGATGATTTAAAAAAAATCAAACAAGCATGAAAGAGAATGTCGCCAGCTGCTTGGCAAATGTGCAAGGGGGTCAAGAGAGAAATCTGTGCTGAATTACTGTGTTCCTGCACCTTCTGTAATCATTTCTTGTGATCCCTAGCTATCCTTCCTATAATGGATGCCGCCTATTGCTGTTCCCTGTGAAGGAAGAAAACAGTGAGCAAGAGGTCTCCCTTTGGAGTGACAGAAAATAAAATGAGTGACAGGTGAGGTTGCCGAGTGGACACCCTGTCAGGATTCTCCTGGTATGAAGCCCTGTGTCTGCAATCGAGTAGCTCAATCCAAACACAGATGCAATCTTTCCTACCCAGCAAACTAATACATGTTACATAAATTTAATCTTTTATTTTCCGTAAACATAACTGTGAAGTGGACACGTATAACTAAGGTAAGACAACACATGGTAATGAAACCTGCTACAGGAGCACCATCTCAGGGCCCACCTTCGTTAGGGCCATCCTCTTTCATTTGTCACCTTCAGAGTCATTTTGGAGTGTTTTGGTAAAAGTATAGAAGGGCTGCTTTTCTAGAATAGTGGGTGAGATTTCTAGGGGAAGTAAAACCAGTGTAGATGGAAAGCAAATTTTGAATAAGATTTCTGAACCCAGCACCAGAAACATGAGCATAACCCTTCACAGATCCAAAGCTGGAATTTTGCATATTATTATCCTCCCTTCTGGCTACCAAGCTGTCATCTTTGTTATCATGATGAGGAATTAATCCTTCCAAGGGGTGTCCCACTTACAGGGCTCTCTCTCCACTTACTGGGTCATGCTGCTTCTCTGCTGGGTTGTGACCACAGAGTGCTGATCCGAAGAGCCTCCCATGCCAGCTGCCCAGTGACAGCCAGGGCTCTCTGTTCTTGGGAGTCATATGAGTACAGTGTTGTGCAGGAGCTTCCTGATGCAGACAGGGGAGAAGCAACCACGGAGCTCACTGGACCAGATCCATCAAGCCCAAGGGCTGCAGCACAGGCTATTTATTGACTACTGTTTGACTTTGGGAGCTAAATGTACAGAGCTCATAATTAGCCAAATTGGTCCATGTCATCACAATCTCTGAGGACTTCCTAGTAATTACATTGAAAGAAGACGTGAAAATGAATGTCCACCGAAGTTTTGGGCCCTCCATCTACTTAGGAGAATGCTTGTATGTATTACACAATTTCACACATCTATATATATGATTTATCTTCTTTATATGTCCATGTTTATTTGGGTAAAACATACAGAACAAGACCAATTTAACCATATTTAGTTCATGCTTTGATGACACTGATCACCTTCAAATTATTGTCCAGAGAGCTCATAATTAGCCAAATTTGTCCATGTTATCACAAACTCTAAGGACTTCACAATATGAATGGAGGGAGGGAAGGAGAAAATGAATATACAAAGATGTCTTTCACTTGTCCTCTACTGAGGATATTTCATTTCTTTTAATATTAATTTTATTTTTATTTCTATTATTTCTTACAAAATTGAAAATTGAAAAAAATTTCATTTTTGACTTGTCAAGTGCTCAGCTCAGAGGCATGAATTACATTCACATGGTCCTGCAACCATCACCACCACCATCCTTCTCTAGAATGTTTTCCCAAACTGAAACTTAAAGTCCATTAAAAGTCCATCTTTCCTCTAATCCCACAACAAAAAACTCTTACTCTGAGATGTACTGGTTTACATCAACATGCAGATTTAACTGTGTCTTTAAAGTACATATCTTTACACTAAATGCTTGAACTGAGGCACAGCATCTAATTCAATGGAGGGAGATCATTTAAAATTTCAGTTTATTATTACAACAGTCCTTTAGAACTTGTGGCATCTCTTTCCACATCACACAAGTGAAATTTGCATTTTTAGGTAGGTGGAGGATATTTATTTGACTTCCAACATTGATGCATATTTAATTTTACTACTAAAATTGTATATTGTTGTCCAAATTAAAGAGAACAGCTTTATCAACTATACCCTCTAATTATGAGGTTGTACAATTCACATATTCCTGCAGTCTGTTTAGTAATAATCCTTCCATGATAAAGTACCAAGTAATTTCATCTTGAATAATATTTCTATTTGACTCCTAAAGACAGCCCTTTGGGATGTAAACATTTTACTCTCATATCATTGACCTACTGGAAGTGTTAAATCCCCCAACTGCTCTGTGCTCATATGTTTAATGGAAACATGGAGAACAATACTGTCTTCATTCCAGGAGTGGTACCCAATGTAAATCTGGAAGTTAATAAATATTGGACTCTTTTGGTATTTTTCAAATAAAGAATCCCCGAAAGCACTGGAGTCTGGAGTTATGTGAGTTCTACAATATGTCTTAGTCCCATTCATAATGTGTGGCCGCTCCTTTATCTTTGTGCCACTTTTTTATATATCCATGGACATCTCTGCCATGATCTTTGAATGAATTTGTTGGGGCTGTAAAGTGGAATTGTAGCCCCAGGTGTCCATGACATAGATATATAATGTGCCAGTTCAACCTGCTTTAGTTCTATGGAAAAGGGATAGAAGTACAAATTCAAATCACCAAGTGTTTTGAAGACACAGTGATTGTGGGCAATGCCATAGTGAAGAAGTGGTGCTTCTGACATCTCCATCAACTCCTGCAGCACTGACTCAGTTCCATTGCATTTCTCCTGGGTCATGATAAGGGAGTGAAGTTCTGATGTCCCTCCCCTGCCAGGTTCCAATGTCAGCTTAGACAATGTCCACAGAATTGAGATGAGTACAAATTGAGACAGGAGTTTCCTCATGGGAGAAGGAAAAACAGGTATGAAGTCCACTGTATTAGAACCATCAGACAAATCTGGAGGCACAAGTCAATCATTTACTAATACATAACAGTGCATGCTTAATGAACAGAGCTTAAATCTATGCAAATTGAAACAAGCTAATCTAATTTTCAGGACTTCCTAACATAATGGAGAAAGAAAAGTAAAAATGAATATTGACAAGATGTTTTGGAGTCTTTCTGTACTTGGGAGGACATTGGTGCATAATAGCCACTGGTTTTCTTTCTTTCTTTCTTTCTTTCTTTCTTTCTTTCTTTCTTTCTTTCTTTCTTTCTTTCTTTCTTTCCTTCCTTCCTTCCTTCCTTCCTTCCTTCCTTCCTTCTCTCTCTCTTCTCTCTCCTCCTCTCCTCTTCTCTCTTTCTTCTCTTTCTTTCTTTTTATTCAAGACCCATCTGATTTTTTTTTTGCATTTGCAATTGTGGCAAAATATACACAAAGAAAATTATAATTTGTACCATTCACAGTTAAGTGACATCAATTAAACTCATATTGTAAAAATATCACCATGATCCAACACCAGAACTTTTCATCTTTCAAAACTGACACTTCATATACATTTTCAAAATGCCCCAGTAATCTATACCCCCAACCCTTATGACCACAATTCCATATGAAACAAGAAATGAAATATGTTACAAAACATAATGTGACCAAAAAATTAGGATTTATAGGTCTAGATGTTGTATATTTGCTTTTCCAAATTACATATCAAATGGATGTCACTAAGCATGAGGTTAGAATATTCTACTACAAAGCCTTTTCAGGGTGCTATTAATATCTCTGTTCTTCAGGCTGTAAAGTATTTGAGCTATAGGGGTGACAGCTGTGTACATCATAGAGGCCACTGCACTCTTCCTGAAGAATGAGACACATCTGTGCCCAGGTACACTCCAAAGCCTGTGCCATAAAATAAGCCAACACTGATAGGTAAGACCCACAGGTGCAGAAGGCTTTATATTTCCCACTGGGGAAGGGATTTTCAAAACAGAGGAAATGATTTTATAATATGAGCAAAAGATTTCTGAGATGGAAACAAAGCCAAATATGGCACGAACAAAATACAAACTATGTTATTAGTAGAGGTACCAGAACAGGAAAGACCAAGAACCTGAGAGGGATCACAATAAAAATTTGTGATTTCCATATCTTTGAAGCAGGTAATCTCTAATGCAATCAAATTGTGCCACTGGGATTCAGAGACAAACCAGAAAAGACACCAAAACTAGAAAGCCACAAAGGAGAGGATTCCTGATGACTGAGTAATGCAGGGGGTGACAGATGGTCAAAAAGTTGTCATAGGACCTCACAGTCAGAAGCAGATCACCCATGCATCCAAAATTGATAAAAACAAACATATGTGTCAGGCAGCCCACATAGGAGGTGGTTCTGCTGTGAGTTTGGCTGTTCACTATCATTTTGGGGACTGCTGTAGAGGTCACACAGATGCCAGCTAAGGACAGGTTGAAGAGGAAGAAGTACACGTAGGTTTGCAGTTGGGAATCAAAGCTGAAGGCCAAGATGATGAGTAGATCCTTGAGCCCTGCTACTAGGTACATAGACAGAAATAGTCCAAAGAGGACAGATGTAGCTCTAGATCATTTGAGAGTCCCATGAGCTGGAATTCTGAGACACATGTTAGAATGTGTTGTTCTGTATTGCTCAGACATCTTTGAAATAGAAAGAAAGCAAGGGGAAAGGACATAAGCATCAGTCTCCAACACTGTGCATATTTTCAATTCAGATATTTATGATTAATTTTTTCAGGTTTGAGGTCTCTGTTTTCACTAATATCTGACATTTGTGAGAAGCCCAATCTCATTGCCACATTCATTATTATTTTCTGTATCATTCAATTTCTTCTCTATACAAGTATTTATTTTTTAAGTACCAAGAATTAGCCAGGGCCTCTTAAATGCCTGGCAATTGCTCTAGCCTGAATTATACACCCAGCACTTTTTCTTTTATTGTAAAACAGGTTATTACTAAATTTCTTAGGCTGTCCTCCAAGTTTCTATCCTACTGCCCCAGAGGAGATGGGAATCACACCCTGCCAACTGGCATACTTTAGAGACACTCAACTGAACAATGTTAGAAGACCAAGGACACAAGACATAAAAAGACTACACACACACTTACATGCAACTTACTCTCTAAGAAAGAAAAAAGTGTAGGAAGTATCTTTACCACTTTCAAAAAAATAAATTAATTAAAAAACAGTCTAGTATACCTTATATTGTAAGAGAGTGGTAAAATTTCTTGGATGCAGACTATAGTGGGCTATATATACATTACAAAAAAGTGAGAACTGCATAACCTGAAGACTGAATTAAGTAGCTAGTTCACAACCAGGACAGATTTTTATGGGCCAGTTTTCTCCAAGGGTTCCATCCTTCATGACTTCCCATCTTCATGGATGGAAGTACTCAGCCATGCATCGTTTACCTTTTAAATGTCGTCCAATGTATTACTTCTATTCTTGGCTTAGGAGGAGTCAAATTTTAAGAAATATGGTTTATTTAACTGCACTTTATGACTTACATCATAGACTAGATACCTGGTAGAAGTATATACCACACCTGTCAATGATTATAGAGAAATGTTAAAAGTACTCTGAAAAAGAAACACTAAACAAAAGAGTGATGTTGGAGGCATCACAAAATCAGATCTCAAATTAAACTACAGAGCTGTAGTAATGAAAACAGCCTGGTGATAGTATCAATACAGACAAGAAGACCATTGGAATAGAATAGAATACTCAGATGAACTGACAAATGTACAGTAATCTGATGCTCAAAAAAGTTGTCAAAAAACATACATTGGAGAAAGGGTAACCATTTAACTCATGGTGCTGGCAAAACTGGATATCCATACATAGGAGAATGAAGCTAGACCCCTATCTCTCATGCATCAAAATCAACTTGAAGAGGAGCAAAGACCTAGGAATTAGATCAGAAACACAAATGCTAGAGGAAAACCTGGGGCCAACACTGTAACATGTTGATGAGGTACCAGTTGCCTTAAGAAAACTCAAGAAACAAGACCAAGAAGTAATAAGTGGGATGACTACAAATTAAAGAAAAAACCTTCTGCATAACAAAGTAAATAATTAAAAGAATAAAAAGAGAGTGTACAGAATGGGAGAAAATCTTTGTCGCCCTGATCTCTAACTGGCTGATTTTAATGTCCTGTCAGAGATTAAAATATATAAAGAACTCAAAATCTCAATACCAAGAAAAAATAATTCAATTAATAAATGGGCCAATGAACTAAAAAGACATTACTCCAAAGAAGAAATACAAATTGCCAACCAATATATGAAAAAATATTCAACATCTCTAACAATCATAGAAATGTAAATCAAAACTACTTTGAGATTTCATCTCACTCAAGTTAGAACAGCTATCACCAAGATTCCAAATAACAACAAAAAGAATACAAATAACAATTCTGGTGAGGATATGGAGGAAATGGTTCACTCATACATTGCTGGTGGGACTATAAATTAGTACAGCCATTCTGGAAAGGAGTGTGGAGGTTCCTCAAAAACTAGGAATGGAACAACCAAATGACCCAAACAACCTACTCCTATTTATGTAAAAGAAAAAAACCAGCACACTATAGTGATATATGCACACTAATGTTTATAGCAGTGCAATTCACAATATTCAAGTTATGGAATGGCCCAGGTTCCATAGATGAATTGATAAAGAAAGTGTGGTGTATGTACATGGTGGAGTTTTACTCAGTCATGAAGAAGGATGAAATTATGGCACTTGCTGGGACGGGAAGGGAGCTGGGGTACATTATGCTGAATAAAATAAACCAGACTCAAAAAGTCAAGGGCTGAATGTGTTCTCTCCTATGCAGAAGCTAGTCCAAAATAGGGGCAAAAAAGGAGGCACCCCAGGAAAATGAAAACAAGATCAGTGGAGTAAAGGAGGAGTATTGAGGGAAGGGAGGAGGTTGGGAAAGGGGAGGTACTGCCCAATGAAACAGACCAAATTATACCAGGTACATATATGAATGTACCACAGTGAATTGCACCTCTATGTGTATCTATAAAGGATAATTCTAAAAACACTAAATAAATAGAAGGAAGACCAGTGTAGAAGGGGTTCAAGGGAGGGAGGCAATAAGGGAAGGGGGTAGTTCTTGAGATTGAAATGAAGAAATTTATGTCATATGCATTCATGAATATGTCAAAAGAACCCCACAATTATCCAAAACTATAATGCACTAATAAAAATATAAATTAGAAATGTAGTTTGAATTTTTTAAAAATTTAGATTGCTTCATTGCTATCAACCCAATAATATCTGATTAAAAAATAACTCCTCATTGTTGGTTGATAAGATGATGCATAATGACCTCTGCTGTGTTTCAATATTTCTCTGATCATAAACTCTCTCACTTACAGTTGAGAAAGTTATAACCATGGTTGCCCCACTCAGCCCAGGTTTCAGTCCCAATCATTTTATGACAACATAGATTTTCACATCTGTCTTCTTGATACATGGATCACAATCCACCTACATGAAACCCAGGTTCATTATATTGTCAGGTTTCATGATGTTTTAGTTGGGATAAAAGGAAAAAGTACAGAAACTATTGTAAACACACATTACCAATACGTGATATGGAAAACAGGAATAGCAATCATCTAACTTACAGGGTTGATGCAAGTATTTTTTTATTATTAAATTTCTTCATTCATGATTCTCTGTCTCAAAAGTATTCAATATATTCAAGTATGGGTATATTAAAATATTTAAAAACCCTGGCATCAGACCAAGACCTATTTATTCAGAATATTGCCTGTGAAGTTCTTGGTGGTCATTTCTTAAATCAGGGTTGAGAACTCCTGCCTTAGAATATATCCTGGCATGTAGAAATGGTGCAGTAACATCACCTATTGTTTCTGTGAATAAAACTACCAACTTGAAAATATAAACAATTGGTAATATTCATTTTATTACTGAAATTGCATCAAGATTTGAGCTATCACCTATAAAATTTGCATTTTTGGTCTGCATGATTCCACTCTCCTGCACAGCTCTCAACCAAAGGCAACTACTGTCATGAAATTAGTGAATGGTTTTGCTCTGCATTTTTCCATGTCAGTATAGATTTTTTTAAAAAAATCTATAAACAGTTTTGTTAACATACCTCAAATGTACCTAAAGTTCATATACCTAGTGCACAATACAATACCTCTTGCCCCTGAGGTGTACTACTTGACATTAGGGTGTGTCTGTCTCTCTGTGAAGTACATACATCTATTTCTTATGCTGTACCTGAGGCTCAGCATGACCCGAAGGAGGGACATCATTTAACATGTAGGTTATTACTATGAAAATCCTTTCAAAAATTCTTTTACCTGTCTCTATTTTACACAAGTGATGATTACTATAGAATATATGGATGGGGAATAATTCTTTTACTTTCACAATTGAGGCCTGTTCTGTTACTATAACTCATACACAAGTATTGTCCCAATGAAGAAAATCAGTCCATGTCATATACATCCACTCTTTCTTAGTGTATAATGTCAAAAATATCCCTGAGGCTCATCTAGTAATAATCCTTTCAAGATAACTAATCAAGAAATTTGATATTGAATTGGGTATTTTATTTCCATTTGATTCCAATAAAACTATGTTGCACTGACACCTTTACAAAAACTGCAGATGAAATCAATCAATCTACAAGGAACACAAAGCTGGGCAGCCAGCATCAGGAAGCTCTGAATAATGGTTCATAGTGTTATGGCTACCTGCTTCCACATCCCCACCTTCTGCATCACTTCCATAAACCTTTTGAGGTACTTGGTATTGGCATCAGATCTGCTATTTTGCTGCTGGCATTATTCTCCCTCCTCCACACTGGTTTACAACTCAGACCCTTAGCCCGCAAACTTCCTAGCCAGTAATTGGTCCAGATTGATAGCCCACGAACCTCCTTACCAACCATTGGTCCATGTTATTAGCCTGCAGAATTCCACTGCTTAAGAATAGATCCCTGCCATTTTCTCTCTCTCTCCTCCTGGATTTCACTCTCTCTCTTGTGCACTCTCTCACTCTCTCTCTTACCCTGCAGACAGACCCTCTGCCTGTACACTTAGTAAAATCTCTTGAGTGAGTTCCCCTGTCCAAGGTGGTTTCTGGGTGCTTTCACTTAGGAAATTGTTTTCAGGGACACATTTCCTGCTATGGTGGATGAGAGTTCATGGGAAGTAGAATAAGAGAGGGAGGATATCAAAACCTCGAGTGAGGTTTCCAGGACCCCACTACAACTAGGTGTGTGAACTCACAGTCCTCACAGCTGAAATTACACACTGCTGTCCTCCCATCGGGCCACCCAAACTCATGTTCATCCTGATGAGGGAAGACAAGGTTCTTTCAACATCCAAGGTCTTTGTCCATTCAGTGACCATCCCAGCACTTACTGGGTCATGCCACGTCTCTGCTGGGTCATGGTCAAGGGATGCACATCTGATGCCTCTCCCCTGCCTGCTTCTCAGTGAGCACCAGCTCCATCCCCAGGGTTGCTGTTCATGCAGTCTGAGATGGGAGCTTCTTGATGCAGACAGCCATGGGAGGAGAAGACACAGATACGGAGGCCACTGGACCTGAACCATCACTGAGGGGCTGGAGGCACTGGCTGATTATTAAGGATATGTGACCTGGGAGGCTCAAGGCACAGTGTTCATAATAGGCCAAATTTCTGAGTTATTTCAATCTCTGAGGATTTCATAATATTAATGGAGGAAGCAGACAAGGACAAAAGAATAGTCCACAAATTTATTTCACCTCTTCCTCTATTGAAGGGGAAGGATATGTGTATAATTAATCTCTTCCATTTATTTCTTCTAAAGATTCATTAGCTTTTTATTTCCATTTTATTACCATGAATTTTAAATTTAAAACAGTTTGCATTTCTCACCCATGTCAAGTGCAGAGTTCAGTGGCAATAATCACATTCACTCCATCCTACAACTTTCTCCATCGTCCAACTCCAGAAATTTATCATCTCCTGAAATGAAATATTTTATACATTTTTAAACACTCCCATCCTTCTTTCCAATACAAGCTTTACCACCATCCTACCATGAACCTGATGAGATATTAAAGGCATTAAACTGCAAAAATTACTGAACAGGCAGGATGGACAGGACTGAGGTTTACTTTGTCATGTTTTGAAACACACCTCAGAGCTTGATGCCACAGACACAGTGACTTGACTGAACCTGCCTGGGGAGCATTTCTTCTTTCTTCCTCGGGCTGTGGATGAAGGGATTCTGCATTGGGGTGGCCACAATGTCCATGACCGAGGCCACCAAACACTATCTGGGCAAGTGTGATGGAGTCAAACCAAAGGACACCCCAGTGCTAGTTTCACAAACTCAACCAACAGCTAGAGGAGTCTTCTTGCTTCCTACCTGAGGGCAGGACTCTCTCATAGGGTAACAAATCTATAGTAAGGAAAAGGATCTGCAATGGAAATGCAACCAAATACTCCTGCAACAAATAACGCTTGACCATGTTATCAGAGACGTTTTCAGGACACACAAGGTTGGGAGTCGAGAAGGGTCAGAGAAGAAATTGGCAATTTCCACATCTTTGCAGGAGGTAAAGTGTAAAGAAATCAAATCGTGGAACTGGGATTCCAAAAGTATAAACAGAAGAGACAGAAAACCTAACAAACACAAGGACCTGAGTTCATAATGACCTGTTATTGCAGGAAGTAAAAGATGGGCACACTCGGGTCATTGGCCTCACAGTCAGAAGCAGATCATCCACACATCCACATATGATATGATTCATAACCAGAAAACCTTGTTGTATGTATATCAAATTACTCAATCTCATTAATATAGGCACCTGAGTGTGTTTTAAAATATCCAGATTCTCTGACCTGAGATAAAGTCATATTTAATCAGAATCTGTATGTGAAAGTCTCAGTGGTCCTTTCTTACACTAGTATTTGAGAATCAATGCCCTTGAATATTTCCTTGCACATACAAGGTGCTCCACAAATAGTAACAGTTGCTACTGTCAATAACAACCACCACGTATAATAAAATATAACATTTATCTTATTGCATCTAAAACAATATTTCTATCCTTGAATATTCATAAAAACATCTACAAGAACTAATAGTGAAGCTGGGTGTAGTGGTACATGCCTGTAACCCCAGTCTCTTGGGAGGCTGAGGCAGGAGGATTTTGAGGTGGACACCAGCCTCAGCCAATTAGCAAAACCCTGTCTCAAAATAAAAAATAAATGTGGGGAGGTGCAGGGGATGTGTCTTAGTGATCAAACACCCCTGAGTTCAATCCTTTGTGCCAAAGAAAAAGAAGAACTAATACTGCATATTGAAATACATGAAATTAAACCTGAAATTTCATAATCAGAATACATTGCTACATGCCAATTTCTTCCTAACAGTTTTTCATTGTTCTAGGATTTATCATATCCCTCCTTTATGCAAGTAAGTGCTCACTGAAATTTTATTCACCTTTTAAGAAGATATTTTTATTCTATTCTAGTCTCAGTTTTGGCAAACTCCTGGTTTTGACAAACAGTTTTTAGGCAAATGCTTGCACCCTCACTGACCCTACTTGACCCAGGCATGGCCTTAGTGTTCACAGCACCATTCATTCATCTCATTCATTAATGCATGAGGAAATGTGATGAAAAGAAGGACAGACTGTAATTAAATAGAAATAAATGTATCCTGCCAATTGTTAAATAAGTCACGAGTTGATTTCCTGAAAGGGATGATGAAACCTATATACCTCCCGCGATTCATAAGAACAGATCCAGATGACATTAGTCAAGAACGCTGAGACACAGCTTAGAACAGAGATGAGACAGCAAGGGAAGGCCGCAGACAGATCAGCAGGCTAGTGGAGATGAATGGGACAGTCTACAGAATGTTATATTTCCCGTGCCTGGAGCAGCAGGAAGCTCAAGTAGCTCTTCAGCAGCCCAGCATGTCAGCTCCTCATACCTAAAGACTTTCACTCTTAACTTCCCCACACTAGAGGAAAATGCTCCCATATACAGTTCCTGTAATTCAGAATCCTGTCAATCCAATGTTGTATGAGTACCTGACGAGAGCAGAGAAAGGAGCAAACATTAAGGCTAAGTGGAACTTGATATTAAAAACAAAGATAAGGCGATCTCATTGCTGAAATTCAGCCATGGAGAGTTTTAAAATATTAGGAGAACCATAAATATATGAGCAAATGGAAACCCAGCTGAGTAGAGGAAGAGAGAGGCACCAGAGAGGAGGAGGGGAGAAAGGGGAAGTGTGACAGGGTCCTCCCAGCTTTGAATAGGGCTCCCAATGCTCTACCACTGAGGTTTATTTTAAAATGGACATTTGTTTCCTCTTCTCCTTTTCACACTCCCTAACCTCGGGGTAAAGGAGTCACCCTTCCTCCCCTTCCTAGGCTGAGTTCTGGTCCTTGAGCAACACCCACCACAGGAACTAAGTACTTCAGACTTCAGAGAGGGCCAGAAGATCTAGGAAATGACTCCTTCCTGAATCAAGGAGTGGATTACAACTCCTCCTGCAAGGAAGCCTTTGAATTACCTCTTCAAAAACCCTGTGTTCCCCTGAGAAGACAGGAGTTCCTGTGTTTCTCCTTTGCTAACAAAGCAATCAAATGTTTTCTCTTTCTCAAAACCTTGTCTTTATTATTAAATTAGTATTGGGACAAGGACTAAGTTTTCAGTAACAGAAGTACTGGGGACTAAAGTGGAAGAAATCATATTTCAGACCTGTGTCATTATGTCAAAATGAACCACAACATTATGTACAACTATCAGGTACTAATAAAAACAAAATTTAAAAGATTTTTTTAAATATTGGGAGACCTATGCCTTGATGCATTAAACAAGAGAGATCATATTTGTTAGGGCAGCTGGTGCAAATATCCATGAGAGACAAAGCTCTGAGTTCAAGCAAAGGTTTATTGACAGATAGAGTCTCCCAGGCTGCCCCTCTGCAAGTCCCAGCAGCCTGCAGGAAAAAACTTCTAAATTATACAGTCATGTACAATGGAGTAGTTAGAAAATAACGGCTCTGGCCCCGTGACTGTCACTTGACATTATGCCTGGGTGGCCAGGCACTGAGTTTCAAAATGGAGTTACTTTGGCCTAAAGACCTAACAATATTATTTCATTATACTGAGGTGGTAAATTTTACAGTTAAAAAGTACAATCCCGAATGTCTTAAGTTTAGGAGGGTGATGTTCCTGAGAAAGGTGAATGCAAAGTCTCCCACTTCACTACCCCCAACTAGCAGCCATGCATGTTTAAGAACTTTAGAAATGTTCCCAGTCTTGGAAGAAGACTGAAACAGCTGTGTGGCCCACAGAACAGAATGAAACCTGGATTAGCCAGGTAAGAGGAATGATCTTGTGGTGAAAGCTAGTTCCTGTCTGTAATGTATAAAGCTGCTCCCCCGTCCATCAGGTGCAGCTATTTTCCCCACCTCCCAACCACTTGTCGGTCTGTGAACATCCTAGCTAGCTGTCGGTTCATCAGCCAGCTTGCAAGTATCCTTCTCAGATATTGGTCCCCTGTTAGCCCGGTGGAATTCAACTGTTTTACTGTAGCTTCCTTGCCATTTTTTCCCCTTCCTTCTGTCTGTCCTACTCACTTTTCTCTATCCTCCTGGCTTTCCACTCTCTCTAGTGTGCACCCTTTCTTTTCCTTTCTATTTTCCTCTCATTTTCTCTCTTACCCTGCAGGGAGACACTCTGTTTGCTTAACAAATTCCCTTATGTGATTTCCTGTGTCCGGCATGGTTTCGTGGAATTTCCTTACATGCGGTGCGGTGACTTGGGATGGGTCCTTCCACTGTAGTGAGTGGAACCCCATCTAAACCCCAGTGTCCCCCAGACATGTGTCCACTTTCCATTCTGCCTGGTCGCTCTGCTCTGCATTTATCACCGGACCTCAGGTTGGTGAGTACGCCGGTTTATCTGCTGGGTGGATTCCTGATTTTATGGTGGAGATCTCTCTCAGGGTTGAGGCCCATCTCGTATTTGCACTCAAACACCCTGATATCAGATCCTCAACCCTTCTCAGCTTTTGTCTAGCCCACATGGATGTTTGTGTGATGACACCATCTGTGTGTTGCCTTCTCATCTCCAGTCCACTACTCTGTGGCCTCGGGATGCCAGGGCACAGACTCGGCTGTATCAGTCCTCACCATGGAATCTGGGTCCTCCAATCTGGCAGATTCCACCCTGGGAACCCTTCACCCGACCCCCGACTACTTAAAGTCATCAAAATCTGTTTGTCTAATGGCACACAGCTTCCATGAGCGAGCGGGCAGATGGAAAGGGATTTCTTATTTTCAAGTCTTTTCTTTCTTGCTTCTTGGCTCTTCCTACAGGCTCAAGTGCCTCCAAACTTAAATTAAAAGGACCTAAGCATCAAGTTTCTGCTAGAACACTTTAGCCCCTTTCAGATTCAGATCTCAGTCAAGGCTTACATTGAAATGTAAATGGAGGAAGGCACTGTGGGAAACCAATCTGAAGCCCAAGGAAAAAAAGTGTCCATTTTAAATTTCTTCTGGGCTACAACTGAGAATACTTTTATCCCTTTCACCTTTTCATTCCTTCTCATTTTCTCATGCTTTAATTAATAACCATTATTATTTTTCTTCTAGGACTTTTGTTTTTCTTAAATGCTATATTTTTGAGCTCACAATTTTGATCCTACATACCTAGGTTAATGATTTTGGATCAGTTCTTTTTATCCAACTCTAGAGTTATTTTTGAACAGCTGTTACATTGCAATGGTGATAAATATTACAAGGCCTTTGCTTTTGTGTTAAATATAAGAGTGCATAAAAATTAAAATTTTAAAAATGGATCCAAATATTTTTGGTTCATGTGATTTGGAGGGGTTTGATTTGGGTTGGGTGGACTAGTGGAAATAAGATGTCTTTGAGGTTGACTCACAGGTCTCTGGGTGGTCAAGCTAGTGGAATGTTGATGTTTGTAAAGTGTCTGGCATCAATTTTTCTGGGACTTTTCCTTAACAGGAGGGAGACGGCGGGTACTGTTGGTGCAAATCTTGGTTTTTCTACAGTGGAATGAGTGAATTGGAGTCGATATGTATGGGATTACTCAGGTGTTTGTTGCAGACATCTGATTGATTTATAGGGTTATTCCATGGAATAACTTACTTAAAAACATTTTTCTTTGTATGTTAGGTGTGTTCATGGTTTCCAGGTATGCA
The DNA here is from genome assembly GCF_902686445.1 of Sciurus carolinensis. Lineage (NCBI taxonomy): Eukaryota > Metazoa > Chordata > Mammalia > Rodentia > Sciuridae > Sciurus > Sciurus carolinensis. The sequence goes on from NC_062229.1 coordinate 11,623,614, forward strand.
AGGCTTTGGAGCAGAAAGTTTGTCAAGCTGCTGTTCTCCAAATTAAACTTATCTGTAATGGTAGACATATCGTTTGGTGTTCTATTGTGGAACCTGTTATCAATGGGGTATATGTAAAATTTGTTAGTGTTCATGTGGACTCAGGAGTCAATGTGTGTAGGCTTCTTGAAATGACATTTAGGAAAGAATGTAGTGCACAGTAGCAAAAATGGGACGACCGTGACTGAAATTGGAGTCTCTGATGACCTCATGGCTGTGGCATGCCTGGTGCCTGGGAGTGCTCCTGTGCAGGGGCGCAGGATGCCTGACTGCTGTGGCAGTACATTGATCTTGGGCACACAGCTCTTGGACAGGAAGGAATTCTTTTGCTGGATGGCCAGTGTTTCATCAGCTCCCTTCTCTGGTTCCTGCCCACTTTACAGTAACTTTGGAACCTAACATTGCACATATATAAAGATTGCTGATATAACTCTTTGGATCTGCCTTTCCATCAGAGAACAGAGCTCCATCTGATATCAGCTTAATCTTCAAAATCTGTGTTATAACCCTTTATTTTCTAATACTCCTTTGCCCCTCACTGAAAAGCCCCATGTTACCTTGAGATAAGGCTCTGCCTCACAACCCTGCTACACATTACAATGGCTCCAAGGTAAGCCTGACTTTAACCTATTTAGGGTTGTGTTCAAAAGTTTAGTGTTTGTTGTTAAGATTACTGTGATCTCAAATGGGAACTCAGCCAAAATTCAAGATAGGTATTGCACAAACTGAATGTTTTACTGTTGGTGATTCCATTTTGTATTTTCCTTGTGAACTCTAATTGTTGCCTGATCAATATTTTGCAGAGGTATTGCTTCAAGAACATCATGAATTGACTTGGAATGGTGGGCCATCACCTATAGAAGAGATAATGTAAACCCCAATTAGATAAAAGGGGGTAAATAACTGTAAAGTTATGGACATTGAAGCTAAAGCCTAGTACTCTTACTTTATGACTGGTGGGACTGTCTTGCTTGATGGTTATGATCAAACTTGGAGATTGAGATTAAATACAGAGGTCAAGAAAAGTCCATATTTGGGTCTTGCCCTCGGGGTCAGCCTGAACCCAGGGAACTAGAGGACTTCTCTGGGGATCTTTGCAAATCTGGGTCACATGACCTCTTAACCAGGGAGGTTGATGAGGCCACTAGAGGAAAAGCCACTCAGTGCACCTGCTGCAAACGGGGGTCATGGAAGAAGGGAGACACCCCTGGTGCTTCCAGGGGGAGCTGCCTCATCGAGAAGACCCTGCCTAACCAATGGCCCTAATGGAGCTAAGAAGCTGCTCTTATTTTCTCTATGAGTGATGCCTGTGGGAACTTGGCTGACTGTTTGACAGACAGGAATGGGTCACTTTGATCAACTTGGTCTTAAACATGTAGCAAAACAGTTAAAACCAAAATATGGCCATTCTTGGGCATTTAAAAGAAATAATACTTAAATGTAACTTGAGATGTACACTTGTGTTAGCCCACTAGAATAAAGACTAAAAGCTACAAAAGAGATTCTTGAGTAAGTGTTCCTGGTGACTATCAGGAGAAACTGCCAGAGTCAGAAGTTTTACATTCCTGATAACCTGGACAATATTCAAGTTCCCAAATGAAGGCCTTATCCTCTCCAGCCTTTGCTGGGCCTTGTTATGGGAACAAATTCTAAGTTCTTCCACCCCCTGGTGAGGAATTATTGGCTTCTGTCCTCTTTATGATATTCATTGGCATGTTCCAAATTCTGCAACATTTATATTGTATCAATCTCATTTCAGTACTCATGTCTTTTTGTTCTTCTGTCATGGAGGCACCCATCCCCAGATGCCTGTATGACGTTCTCTTCCCAACCGGACTTCTACTATGAACCCCTCAATTGACCCGATTTCTAAAAAGGAAACTCCAAACTGCTTGCCCCATGCTGCCCCCTTCCAGCTTGAAGAAGCCTGATCGGTTGTCACCCCCCTTTCCCTACAGCAGTGAAGGAGTTCCTGGAATTAGAGGGTGAATGAAGTCAGAATTGGGGACAGGCAGTTAGTGTAGAAATAGAGGATCAGTCAAATTGAAGCCAGAATTAAGGATAGGTAGTTAGTGTAGAAATAGGAAATCGGGTCAATTCGAGGAAAAGAAGCCATGAAGCCATCTGCCTTTGGAATTGGAGACTGCCCCTAGAAGAATGGAATGTCAAGGATCTCTGGAGCCCACTGATTACCAAATTTACCTGCCTTTATCAAGGACTGCAAGCAAGGAGCTGCTAATTAATGCCCCCTGGGCCCTTGCCTGCCTGAATCACCTTGGCCCTCCCCCTGCCCATGGCTTCTCACTTAATGCAAAACCAGGCCTAGTCACGTTGTCAGGAAGGTGAGAGAGATAAGGGGGAGAAAACTGGAGAACAAAAGAGACATTAACCTATAAAAAATGTAGGGTGCGCTCACTTCTTGGGACTTTAGAACATCAGCCATGGCCCCCTTCTTCCTGCCAGGAGAAGTCTGTATTATTACCTTTAAATAAAACCTGCTTAATATGCTTGCCTTGGCGTGCTTCTCTAGTGTTCAATCTTCAACACTTCAATCTTAGAAGGAGCAGAACTCGTCACCGGTAAACGGCGGTATCAGATTTGGAGGTCCCACTGAGATTTACCCCAAGGTAAGTAAACTTCTCTCTCTCCATGCACCCTGCATCTGTTTGACGTGCATCTTTCTGTCTCTTTATTTTTGGAGGGCAAAATGGGCACCCATCGGCTACTTAAATGCAGTTAGTGCAGCTGCCATTCTTAAGACTCGGGTGAGTTTCCAATCCCCTGCTCTGTAGGCATGTTGGACTCTGCTGAAGCTGTTTCCTACTTTTCTGTCCAGGTCCGGAGGGCAATTGCCACGAGTACACAGTGTCCCTAGTCCTAATCTGCCCAGAATGCGTGGAGGTGGAGGAAGGGTTGGAACAACTGTGGGGTTCTCGGCTGGGCTACTCTCAGGTGAACCCCAAAGGTTCCTTCTCCGGACTCCCCCTCCTGACAGCCCTGAGAGGTATCCAGGGTGATCAGTAGACAATGGCACTGAGGGAAAGTGCCAATTACCTTTGCCTCCGTATGGGCCATACAGTGCACAACACTCCTGCACATCCACTCCCTCCTGGACGCTCCCTTTCCCTTGCCAGTCAGATATTAGGAATTCAAGCTGTAGAATTAAGGCCTGAGATGATTAGTATGAAAATGCCCAGGTTCCCTTTGTTTGCATAGTTAGCCTTCACTAGTCTAGACACTAGAGTCTCCCCATTACTGTTCCTATGCTTAAATGTACTCAAATTGTTCTCTTTAAGCTGAAAGAGGGAGGCATGAGACCTTCCCATGAGACCCTCCAAGCAAAGGGCATTATACACCTAACAACCAATATGTGTCCCCTCACCCTCCGGAGATTCCTTTAGTCTACAGGGCAAAAAGATAGGCAAAAGGCACACTTTGTACTTTTGTCAACCTTTTTCATTATTAGGAGTTTATAGTGGCATGAGGAAAGCAGTAATGCCCTTAAGTCTGAATCCTCCCAGGGTCTCTAGCACAGGGCAAACTAGGACCCTAGCACTTTGCCGAAGAAGGCCAGAAATAACTTTGGCAAAGACAGGTAGTGAGAGATGGGTTTTTCTGGACCATAAGGAAGCTCAGTTAGGGAGATGTCCCTAATATTTCTAACTCAGAAGGGAGCTTCTCTCTCAACAATATTGCCAGGTTCACTTCTGGCCTGCATACTGCTAAATTGCAAATGATCAAGAAAAGTGCCTTTCATGTGTTACCATGCTTGACTCCACTAAGGGAGGAAAATCAAGGAAACTCTCCCAACTTAAGACAGACAAAAATAAATTTAAGGAGGCTTTTAGAGGATCCTAATAAATATTGAGATGTTTCAAAATTTACGCCAGGTATTTGACTCCACCTGGAAAATTATATTAACCAGCTAGACAACAGACAGTTCACAGAAACCATCCTAACTGGGATTCGAATAATGAGTAGGAAGCCTAAAAAAACTATTATGCAGCCTTCAGGAAAGTCCTGCTATTTTCATGGAGAGACTTAGGAAAGCAAAAAGAAAACACACTACTCTGAATCCTGAATCCATAAAGGGCCACCTACTTTTAAAGTTTAAATTTATCATTTAGTCAGCCCCAAATATTTAGAGGAAATTACAAAAATTGGCACGTGGCCCTGATCAATCCTCAGATGATCTTCTCCAGCTTGCATCTTCCATTTTTTAATAGACATCAAAAAGAAAGAAAAGGGAACATATAGGCAAGAAAAAGGACTTATTAAAGATCATTCAAACTGATAGAAACTTTTAATGCCTTGCAATAGCCCATGCAATTCACCCATTTTAGGAGTTAAAAAGCAAACTGCCTAGTCCAAAATCTTAGAATAATGAAGCAGTAATTTCCCCCACCCTGTAGTCCTTAATCCATACACTTTTATCTTGGATTCCAACTGCTGCTTGGTTTACTAAGTTAGATTTAAAGGATGACTTTTTCTGTCTATGCTAGACTCTGAATAGCAATTTCTGTTTGCCTTTGAGGAACCAGATACTGTATCTCATATAACCTAGACAGTGTAGCCTCAGGATTTAGATGACCCTCACCTGTTCCAGACAAACCTTAGCTCAGGACATAACAAAATTCAGAGATAAAACATTCTGTGATTGTTCTCCAGTAAGTAAATTATATCCTTTATGTGCCTCCACCCAGGAGGAATATCAAAAGGCCATTGCAGAACTCCTAAACTTCTTAGCTAATAGGAATTAAAAGATCTCAAAAAAATAAAGCTTAATTATGTCATCAACAGGTTCAATACTACAGAAAATAGCCCCTATAGGACAATATTCTGCCCCAGGAATATCAAGAAGGGGACTTACTTCAAGCTCCTGTCCTCAGCTTACCTATGAAGCAAGATTTAACCTGTTTGTCACAAAGGAGAAAATAAATCCTGGATAAGCAGTCATAGGCAGCTCAATAACTAATGGCATATCTCAGTGAGAAACTTAGCAAAATATCTTCATTCTCAAAAGTAATGGAAAATAAGGTCTCATAATTTTCTTTAACATCCAACCTGTCCTGATGAGATGGCTAAAATGCCCTAGGCACAAGGTTTCTATTAAAACCTGTTAGATCCTTCCAGATCTCAGTCAAGGCTTACATTGAAATGTAAATAAAGGAAGCCAAAAGGCTCAGTAGGAGATCTGTCTCAAACCCAAGGGAAAAAAAGGTAAAAAAGAGCCTTACCTAAACTCCAGCAAAAGTGAATTTTATGGTGCTTTACTGAAGTAATTAACAGCTGTATCATTTTTCCAGGACTCTTGTTTTTTTAATTCTATATATTTTTTTTGAGTTCATAATTTTTTGATCTGTTCTATTTTTTTATTCAACTAAAGTTTTTGAACATCTGTTACATGTTACAAGGCCTTTGATTTTGTGTTATTTGTATGTCGTGCTGTCTGATGTCATGTTTTTTCTGTATCAAAACTGAGCACTCCTAAAATTAAAATTTAAAAGTGGATCCAGATACTTTTAATTCATGTGATTTAAAGGTTCAATTCAAGTTGGGTAAACTAAGAAAAGTAAAATGTCTTTGAAAATAACTCGCAAGTCTCTAGGTGGTCAAGCTAATAAAATACTGATGTTAATAAAATGTCTAATATCAATTGTTTCTAGGACTTTTCTTCAACAGGAAAGAGACAGCAAATACTGTTCAGGACACTTGTCTGATTTCTTGGTTTTTACAGAATAAGTGAATTAGAGTTAACATATATGGTATTACTCAAATATGTTTGTAGAGACATCTGATTAATTTACAAAGTTAAAATGCTAATTGTTAAATAACATCGAGTACTTTTAACTCCTTAAATTACATGGGGTAACATACTTAAACATTATTGGTGTTTTCATAGATTGGTAAATAAAAAGGGTTTACAATTACTTGGTGTCCTCACTAAACTAAAAACAAGGTTACAAAAGTTATGTCCTAACAAGTGCAATTCTATATACTAAGGGTCCCAAAAGATTCAACTGTGTTTCAATTAGAGTACTATAAACAATAAAATATTTAATCTTATTAAAATAGAGTAATTTATCTAAATTCAGAAATTTCATAAGAGTTGTTTCAGAATGTGAACAAAAAGGGGTCAACAAATAAGAAAGAGAAAATAAAAGGTTCTAGATATGGAAATATATTTAGTAAAAGGGAAAAGGAAATATTTCTGGGTAAGAAAGTGCTTGTGTGATGAAATACATGAGGGTCTAAGTAAGTGCTAAGAAAGTCTGTGTGTAAGTAAAGGGCAAGTTTCAACAAGTTTGCGTGAAACTAAGTTCGTTTTATGTATGTGAGACAACTAAAGCTATTTAAGGTTTTTCCTAAGGTGAAATACTAATGTCCTGATATAAACCAAAGTTTAATCTATATGGTAAAATGACAAGGATTTGTTAGAAACACTAATTTACTCTTAACTTTATGTCTATCAAGTTTTATTCTTTAGAACAATTAGTCTTAAAAATTGGGGTTTATACAATTATGGTTAAACAACTGTTAGAGTATTGTACTATGTTACAGCGTCTACATTTTTCTTTAAAAACTAAATTTGGTAAGATAAAAGTGTCAAGGTAATTGTGAAATGGTCACTAGTTGTATATTAACTGTGTTCATATTTTCCAGATTTACAAGTTTTTAAAGCAGGGAATTTATCAAACTCTGCTATTCTCCAGATTAAACTTGTCTGTAATGGTAATCTTAAACTTATAAAGAATAAATTTTAATTGGGGATTTATTTCTATCTTTTAATGTTATATTATAGAACCTGCTATCAATAGGGTATATGTAAAATTTGTTACTTTTTACACTGAGATAAAGAATTTCAAATATAAATGTATTTATAAAAGTTAGAGCCTGACTTGTTTAAAGGTTAATATTGTGAAACATGAAAACATTTGCCACTTTGACATACAAAAGTAAAGTTAAAAGCTCTCACAGACTTTCTTTGATTCATGTTTTAGATACAATGTTAAATTGTGTTAATTATAAAGTTTATATAGACTCAGGAAACAGTATATGTAACCTTCTTAAAATGACATTTAAGAAAGAAGCAAAGGTCAACATAAAATTAGAAGACTTAAGATCTGTAAAGAGCCACACCTTACCTGAGATAAGGCTCTGCCTCCCACCTTACTGCATGTTAGTGGCTCCAAAATAAGTCAGACTTCAGCTTATTTAAAGTTATAGTCAAAAGATTAGTTTTTGTTGTAAAATTACTATGATCTCAAATAGGGGATATAATGTGGTTCTCAGTCAAAATTCAAGATAGCTATTATACAAGCTGAATACATTTTTACTCTTGCTAATTTCATTTTGTAAAACTGTTACCTGTGAATGTTTTGCAGAAGTAACTGCTTCAAGAACACACAACCTAGGTAACTTGTGATAATAAGTCATCACCTATAGAACAGATAGTAATAACTTCCAGTACTAATACAGACTCCTGTTAGATAAAAGGGTAAATAACTGTAAAGTTATGGACATTGAAGTTAAAGCCCAGTACTCTTACTTTATGACTGGTGAGACTGGCCTGCTGGATGATTAAAATCAAACTTAGAGATTGGAATTAAATACAGAAGGCAAGATAGACCTTTTGGATCTTTTGCCCTCAGTCAGCCTGAACCCACGAACAAGAGAACTTCTCTAAGGAGCTTTGCAACTCTGGGTCACACAACATCCTGATCAAGGAGATTGTTGAGACTAGAGGATGAAAAATCACTCAGTGCATCTGCTGCAGAGGAGGGTCATGGAAAAAGGGAGACATTCCTTGATGCTTCCAAAGGAAGTCACTTCATCAAGGAGACCCTACCTAACCAGTGGCACTGGTGGAGCTAAGAAGCTGCTCTTAAGTTCTCTATGAGTGGGCCCTGTGGGAAATCAGCTGACTCTTTAACAAGACAGGAACCAGGTCAATTTGACCAGCTTGATCTTAGACACCCAGCAAAACATTTAAAACCAAAATATAGTCATTCTTGGGCATTTAAAAGAAATAATAGTTAAATGTAACTTAAGATGTACACTTGTATTAGCCCACTAGAATAAAGACTGGAAGCTACAAATGAAAGATTCTTCAGCAAATGTGCCTGATAACTATCAAGAGAAACTGCCAGAGTCAGAAGTTTTTAGTCAGTTTAAGGCCTGCAGACCTTCCTAAGCTACATAGGTAGACTTAATCTATGTTTGCTCGTATGATTATCTATCCCTAAGTAACAGAAGTATAGAGATCTCTACTAAACATAGATTATACCAATAAAGGGATATTTTACAAAAATCAGATGACATTAAGTAACTTAACTATATTTTCTGGGGACATCTATGACATTAAGAGTTAAATGTTGTGTTTACATTCCTGATAACCTGGACAATGTTAAAGTCCCCAAATGAAGGCCTTGTCCTCTCCAGACTTCATTAGGCCTCATTATGGGAACAATTTCTCAGTTCTTCCACCTCCTGGTGAGAGATTGACTTGTCATTTTCATGATACTCAGTGGCATGTTCCAGATGCTGCAACATTTACTTTGTACTAATCTCATTTCAGTACACATGTCTTTTTGTTCTTCTATCATAGAAGCCTGCTGTGTTCCGACTTTATGGGGGAGTCTTGGGAGTAAGAGCAGAATAGTCTACCCAACGTGAGGTATATCCCTGCATTTCTGTAGAGGTTAGAGTCTAGACACAATCAACTACAGAGTGCAAACATTGCTCATCCAAGACTCAACGCCCACCCCAGTATCTTAGCCATGCAAGGAGGTAAGCATCAATCATGCATTTCTTGGGAGCATAAATTCTGGACCAATCTGTCCTAAAGAAGCCAGCCTGCAGCTCTGCCCAACTGCAGAGCCCAACTACTGATGCTGCCCGGCCTGGGAATGCACTCTGCATCCCCACCCCATCAGAGGTCCTTTTTGTGCCAGCAGAGGGCAGTCAGTGGTCACATGGACTTGAAGAGCAGACATCAACCTCAGCAGACCTCATAGCAAAGACAACAGCCCAGGCAAGGAGAAACTGACAGTAAGGTAGGAGTTAGCAATGAGCAGTGAAATGTGAACCAATAACAGAAAGGTCATAGGTTTTTTAATCGCCTTCAATGAACAATGAAGTAACTTCACAACAACAACTGAGACTAAAGAAGTGGAAACAAAGGGAGTCGACTGAAAAATACATCAAGAAAGAAAGATCAGGGCTGGGTTTTGGGCTCATGGTAGAGCACTTGCCCAGCACTTGTTTGATCCTCAGCATCACATTAAAATAAATGAACGAAGGTATTGTTACCATTGACAACTTAAAATATTTTAAAAAATAAATAAAGAAAAGAAAGATAGATCAAGGGACTAACTCCTAGCAGTGTCTACTGAAGTGGATGAAAAGTTAGGATTTAAGAACCCAGGTTTCTCAATGTACTTCAGAAGTGGAATTTCATGAATAGCACATGTGCACTAAGATTAAATCTGCCTGGCCATTGACCCCAGCACCCACATTAACATAAGATGGACTTGTAGATGAAGCCCACACTAAATAGGATGTTTAGCATGACAATTCCAGAGAGGACCCCCTAGAGTCAAAAGCTCTAAGATGGAGGAGGAGTTGCACAGCTACTTGCTAAAGACTGCTGAAGGCAGACCCCAGATCTCCTGGTAAACAGCAGGCAGCAATAAAAGTGGAAACAGCACTGTTTCCTATGTCACTCTCTGCTTGGAGACTCTCTTTAGCGTGTTCTTGGTTTGAGCCTTAGTTTACTTTCACTCATAATAAAATTATCTTGCTTGGCTTTTTTTTGTCTGAGTCGACATTTTCTTTCATGAGAACACAGAACTGAGGATTGGAGCTTCAGCTCCCCACCATCCTGTGACACTAGGAGCAACAACAGCACCTGGCCCTTCTAGATTCACAGGATAGACTAAAATAATAAAGATCCCTGCCTGCCAAGGAAACTCTGTAAAGACTGAAGGAGATGGTTATGTAAGTATGAAAACTACAATGTCTGAGCTTTAAAAAATAATAGTGTTAGCACAAAAAGGCTGGGCAGGTTGCAGACCTCAGGAATCATCTCATCTGTTTATTTCACATAGGATCAGGGGATGCAGGGATGAAATTGTAATACAAAACTGCTCCCCACCCTTTCCGTTGCATCACAACCTAGCTTGTCAGTCTGAAAGCTGCTCTCCCCACCCTTTCTGGTGCAGCCATTTTCCCTGCCTCCCAACCACTTGTCAGTCTGTGAACATCCTAGCTAGCTATTGATTCATCAGTCAGCTTGCAAGTATCTTCTCCATTATTGGTCCCCTGTTAGCCCGCAGAATTCAACTGCTTCAAGGTAGCTACCCTGACATCTTTTTTGTTACTTTTTCTCTCCTACTCACTTGCTTTATTTCTCCTCCTCACTTTCCACTCTCTCTAGTGTGTGCCCTTTCTCTTTCCCTTCCTTTTCCTCTCATTTTCTCTCTTACCCTGCCGGGAGACACTATGTTTACTTAATAAACTCCCTTATGTGATTTCCCGTGTCTGGTGTGGTTTTTGTGGAATTCCTTTCAGAAATAGCACTGTGGAACCCACTTTCTTGGTGGAAAATGAGCCCATGAACAAAGAAAAGGAGTGGGTTTATATAGGTTATTTTGAGGGGTGGTCTAGTGAGCATATCAGTTTTCTTGGTCTCTCAGGAATTTGAGGTCTGTTCCATCAGTGAAAGTGTCAGTTTGAGGGCTTGGGATTTGACCTCTGGGTCAAGGGTCTGAAGATGGCAGCTGGAGAGGATCTGCTTTTGAAGGGATTAATGCCCTCTAGGGACTGTCACTTTAGGGATGATGAAACACTTCCTCCCCCATCTGCAGTCTGCATCAGGAGAACCTTTGTCTTGGGAGATGAAGGCTGTAGGTTCATGGCCTTCTTTTTCATCCCCCTTTTCTCTGTCCACATTATCTTGGGGATTTTTCATTTTCCATATCTAATGGTAAGTTTCAAGAGTGGACTGAGTTATGCTGAAGAAAGTCTTGGTAAATCTGAAGTCAGATTACAGAACAACATGAAGGAAATATTCTTTCATAAGACAGGAGTTGCAGAAGGAGAAGAAAGTGAAAAGGGGTCAGGAATACTGCAGAGAAGAGGGAACCTTAGCACAGCATTGGTGGGAACACAGTTAGTACAACCAGTAAGAAGACAGTACAAAAGTTCCTCAAGAAAATTAAAAAATAGAACTGCCTTATCAGATCCAGCAATCTCACTACTGAGCATATCTGCAAAGAGAATAAAATCAGAATGTCAAGAAGTCTTCTGCAGTGCTACAGCAGAACTCTTCACCATAGCCAACATAAGGAATCAAGCTATGTGTCCATGAATGGATGAATGGATTTTAAAAAATGGCCTATATACATGACAATTCTATGCAGGCAAAACAGGCAGGAAATCCTGCCATTTACCTCAATGTAGATTGACAGAAAGACATGTATTAATGGAAATATGCCAGTCACGGAAAGATGAACACTGTATACTCTCATTTTTCTGTGGTCTTTGCACAGTGGATCTCATAGAAATAGACAGCAGAATGGCAATTACCAGTGGCCCAGAAAGTCGGTGAGTTTAGGGGGAACATGTTGAGCAAAGAAAACAAAATTCCAATTAGACGTGAGGAATGAGTTCAATAGCTAAACTTCACAGCACAGTGACTATAGCTAATGATGGTATCATGTATTCCTGAAAAATGCTGAGTGAACCTATGGCATCTGACCACAAAAATATGTGAAGTTATGCTTATGTTAATTGTCTAGGTTTAACCATTCCACAATATGTGACATTAACAAACATCATTTTGTACATGATGCACATACAATGTTATCTGAAATCTTGAAAATATACAAATTTGAAATTAAAAAATTGAGAAAAAATAAAAAGAAATAACCTCTTTTCCTTGACAACATTGTGGATACCATATGCTCCATATGACCTCAGATGATTCTTCTAAGGAGGAACATCACAGAGAGATTGCTCCTGGGATGGATTCCTTGTAGAAATTGATACTGTGCAAACCTTGTGACTTTGAAGTCAAACTAAAGGAAAAAAATCCTTGGAGGAAATAAATTTGACTTATATAGACACACAATTGACCACAATTTTTTCACTCTGCTTTCTTCTTTGTACCCCAAGGGAGTTAACTTGCTTGGAGATTAAAAAGAAAAGAGACCAATTTATTTAATTAGTTGCTCAGAGAATCAAATCTAGACATTAAGAAACTGTGAACTTGTCCCTGTTGCCATTCCCATGAACTTCTCTGATCACAGCCTCTGTGAAAGTACACCTGAGCTTCCTGAGCACAGATGGTGGAGAAGAGAAAGCCTGGGTGACAACCACTGGAGAGAGGCTGTGTGTCTCAGCGGAGCTGAAGAAACAGGAAGAGAGGAGAGAATGTGGGTCTTGGGCTTTGCCACCAGAATAATGAGAAGGGGAGGGTCCCATATTTCTTTACTCTGTGAAGGTAAAGTCCCCGCACTTTGAAGGAGATTCAGTGTCCACTGGGATGTGTCTCTCCCACCCATGCTGTTTCCTTCTCTCACTCTGGGTTCTACAGCAGTCCTCCAATAAAAGCTGTATTCTGGTGAGTCCCAATTTGTCACTCCTCTCCTATCAACTGTGGCCTGTCACATTTCCCTCATCCTATTATTTATTCATTAACTCCTCACCAAATACTGACCATGCATAGGGTATTGTTTACTTTGTTCCAAATCAGATTGGTGTTTTCTTTTATATTCCCTGTTTTTCCTGGCAGATAATTTTGATTAGTTCTATATTTTATACTTATCATATCATCTTACTGTGCACAGTGGCATCTACCAGTAATGAAATAATTTCTGACATTTAATAATCAGCCCAGTTTCTTTTTATTATTCTTTCCCACATTTTCCATCTTTTTGTCCAAAGAAACACGGAAGGGTAAGGCTTGTAGGAGGCTGTTTTGGCATGTTCATGAATTCAACAGAAATGTTCTAGTGTTCAATGTAACATCAATGTGGTTTGAAAAAATCCATTATTTAATGGGTTAGGAAAATGTCCTGTTTTCTTTGTTCACTGACAATCTCAGCCCTGGATTCTAATCACATAAATGCATGTTAAATTTTGTAAAGTACAATTTATCTCTTGCATTTATGTTTTCATTCTTCTTCATTGACCTATGAATTGTGTTCATAAATATTCTTATGCTATGCAGGCTTCTATCTGTTGGTTTGGTATGCCTTGTTCACCATGTGTTTTTTTTTTTTTTAAATGAATCCTTATGCATTTTGTATAACTTTGCTCAGTTTGGCCTATACTTAGGTATATGACACTCTGAAGGTTTCTTGTTAGACATTTCTGTCTTGATGTCTCTTATACAACCAACCATCTGTATTTGTTCAGCACTTGCAATGTGACTGGGACCATGCGAGTCCCTGGAAAGGCAAATGATGAAAAAAAAGTGTCACACCAGGGACACAAAAGAACCTGAATTCAGGCCTGTGATGGAGAATGAGGCTGAGGAAGCTTCACTAGGGTTCTCCCACTCTCCATCCTTCCTGATCCTCTTCCTGCTCTCCCTCACACCAGCCTCTCAAATCTCCTCCAAAACAAATAATTGTTTTGTGGAAGGTTCTCCCTCCCACTTTCAAAGACTAAATTGGTTCTCAATGAGCCTTACCTTCCTGTAATTAACTAACAATTCCTAATTATTCATAATATTGACCCTTTTCTGTCCTGAAGAATACAAACAAGTATTAGTGAATCTTTATTTTGCCTTTTAATTTTTAATAATAAGATTCTATTTATATTATCTTTGAACATGATCATCAGTTCCATCTGTTATGCATTGTGACTGTGAATTCTGCAGCTTTTCACACAGTGCACACCCCACAAGGGCATGGTTATGTGAACACACATGCACATGCCTCACATCTTGTTTAGTGATGTTCCTTTGTCCCCTTTCCTGTGCAGTCCACATGCTTTCACCTGTTTGTGGACAAGTTCACTGCATGTGCATTCACTCAAAGATGGAATCATAGAGATCCTCATTAATTGGAAATGCCCCTTGGAGTCAAAAGAGGTAACAAACTAGTTGTATTTATAATCATCAGAATTCCATCCACGTTAAAGGGAATCTTGATGGAATGATAGTTATGCAAGACAGATTTATTGGGACATTAAGAACAAAAGCTCACATTTATGTAATGCTCATTGCATGTCAAGAGCCACAGGAGACCAATTATACCATTTAATTTCAGGCTTCAATGAGACCATAGAGTGAGTATCTACTGCTTCTACTGTAGAGGTAAATACTTCACAGTTAAGAGTTTGAATAACTTTCCCAAGGACACAAATAAGATATATCTGTGGACCCAAATTCTGTTGCAGAAATCTGACCAAGGAAGTCAATTCTTAATCTCAGCTCTACACTGTGCTTTGGTAGAAATTACATTAAAGGATACTACTACTAATAATTATAACAATAATAATGACAAGAGTTATCATTTATTTGGACTCTGTCAACAGAGGCAGTTGTCAACCTTATAAACAATGAAGTAATAATAATTGCATCTTTAAAAATTAAAAAATAAAATATTGACAGTTACCTATCACAATGCTAAAAAGTATCTAGCCACAGAAAAACATGTTGTTTGCATTAAAATTCCATTTTAAACTGTATTTTAGTGGTTTTACAATGAAGAGTTTGGATATAAGTAAAATAGGTGGCAGATCTTTATTCTGCATTAGTAATGTCAAATAAAAATTAGTTTATATCCATAAATCCAAATATGAGAAATTGATGACACAAAAAGAGAAAGAAAATTGCTACATTAAAGGAAATGTGAATGAATATAGACATTTAAAAGCAAAATGGCTACCACTTGACTGAGGGAAATGGACAATTTCAGGATCAAATAGAGGTGAGGGATATTGATCCAGGATGATGTTATAAAGGGTAACTGTATGAGGTGCCAGGTGGCTATTTATTGGACATGTTTTTCCTCCTTTCCCAGCAGATACACCAGCTGCATGGAAGCAGAAAACCACACAATACTATCACAGTTCTTCCTCCTGGGCATATCAGAGGATCCAGAACTGCAGGCCATCCTCTTTAGGACTGTTCCTGTCCATGTACCTGGTCACAGTGCTTGGGAACCTGCTCATCATATTGGCCATCAGCTCTGACTCCCACCTCCACACCCCCATGTACTTCTTCCTCTGCAATCTGTCCTTGATTGACATCTGCTTCATATCTACCATTATCCCAAAGATGCTGGTGAACATTCATGCACATAGCAAAGAGATTTCCTACTTAGAATGCCTCACTCAAGTATATTTTTCATGATTTTTGTTAGAATGGATAATGTGCTACTGACCATCATGGCACATGACCGGTTTGTGGTCATCTGCTGCCCTCTGAAATATACAGTCATCGTGAACTCCCAGCTCTGTGTCCTCCTGGTTTTGATGTCTTGGATCATCATGTTCTGGTTCTCCCTGATTCTTACTCTCCTGGTGAAGTAACTGAACTTCACCACATGCACTGAAATCCCTCACTTCTTCTGTGAGGTGGTTCAACTTCTCAAGGTAGGCAGGTCTGATGCTCTCATTGATATCATCTTTTTGTATGTTTCAACTGCCCTGCTGGTGGTATTTCCTGTTGCTGGGATCCTCTACTCCTACTCTCAGATTGTCTCTTCCTTAATGAAGATGTCCTCCTCTGTGAGCAAGTATAAAGGATTTTTCACCTGTGGGTCCCACCTCTGTGTGGTCTCCTTGTTCTATGGAACAGGACTTGGGGTTTACCTCAGTTCTGCTGTGGCCCATTCTCCACAGAGAAGCACAATTGCCTCAGTGATGTACACTTTGGTCACCCCCATGCTGAACCCCTTTGTCTATAGCCTGAGGAACAAAGATGAGAACGGGGCCCTTGGGAGTCTCCTCAGCAGAGCAACATCTTGTCTTTGATAATTCACTCAGCTCAGAAATCAGGAGATGTTTCATCCCCTGAGGCAAATGCCCTGAATTTTAATTTCTGGCTCTTTTCCTCCTCTAAATGACATGTAATTTTTTTACTCCCAAAACATGTACAAACTCATGAAAAAAATACTGAACATTATTGGTGAGGAAAATGTAAATCAAAGCCACAATGAGATGCAACTACACACCAAATAATAAAAAAGACAGACAATAACAAGTGTGAGCAAGGACACAGAGAATTAGAAGTTTCAGAGCAATCCATTGAGAATGTAAAGTGGTGTAACCATTTTGGGAACAGACTTTTTAGTTTCTCAAATAGTTCATCACATAGTTGTCATATGAGTCAGTAATTCAAATCCTAGGTATATACCCATGACAACTGAAAACATTCACACCGAAATCTCAACAAAATGTCCATTGTGTAATATAAAGCCGATACTCCGCCTCCCAACCACTTGTCAATCTGTGCTCTACCCGCCTCTTACATTACAGGAATTTCCGGCTTACGCTCCTGCCATTTTCCTACTTCCCATGTTATGTCCTAACATGCTAGCCAGCTATTGGTTCATCAGTCAGCTTGCAAGTATTCTCCTCCACTATTGGTTCCTTCAGGCCCACAAGATTCCAATATCTGGAAGAAGCTACACGCCATCTTTCCCTTTTTCCTTTCTTTTCACCCTGAGCGGATGTGTTAGTCATCCACATAATAGTCTCTTGCATGAGACCTCATGTCCGCAGTGCATTTTTCTGGGAGCTATTGGCCAGCCGCAACTGAGAGGAGCAAGTGGGCTGCAGTTCAGCAGAATCATGCAGTGGTGGCTAGAATCGCTGCGGGTCCCAAGCTGCCTTACATCTGGTGCAAAAACCAGGGATGGGTCCTTCCACTAACTAATCAAGCTGAATCCCATCCAAATGCTCCAGTGCCCACTGATACAGGCTCACCTTCCCTTTACCTGGACGCCCAGTTTTCTGCATGCCACACCGGACTCCAAATTGGTGAGTTCCCCTTAGGCAGGTCCCCTAGACCACTTAAACACACTTCTGCTGACCTGAGAAGTGACTGTTGAGTATCCAGGGCTCTCGAGTCTGCTGAGGTGTAGGGGTACCCTCAGTCACGACTTTTAAAGTTATGGTTGGTCCTTACAGTGGTCTTATCTGCCGGGTGGATTCCTGATTTTATGGTGCTGAGATTCTCTCTCAGGGTTTGAGGCTTATTTTCTCATCACGCTCGAAATCCTGGCCAGGTCCTCAAATTCTCTCAACTATTGCCTGGTGGACACTGGAACTATGTGATGGCCAGACCTGTGTACTACCTTCTCATTGCCTAATACATGGTCATGGGATGCCCGATCACAAACTTAGGTGTTTCTCAGTCTTCGCCATGGGATCTAGGACTTCCACCCCAGCAAACTCGCCCATGAGATGTTTATTAAACAATCTCAAACATCTTCACCTGTTCCCTGAATTAGAGCCAAACTGTACTTTAGATAGCAAATCAGAATGGTCTATTTATGACATCCTAAATTCTAGCTTTATACTAGGTATAATTATATGCATAATTATACTAGGTATAATTAAGTACATATGTGGGCGACCTGGTGAATGGGAAGAGACTTTTCCCCTTCGTGTTTTTCCTTTCTTTCGTGCTAAATCTAATCTCTGATCACCTCAAAAACCTGAACACGTTCTTGTGGCTTCTCCTCCCCCTTTTAACCCTTCTTTCTCTTCTGAGTTTGATCCAGCTGATGAATCATACTGCAGAAGACCCTGTTCATTCCTCTCCTTTGCCTCATTCTGTTTCTCCTTCCACTCCTCCACTCAACCCACCAAGTCCTCCCACCACGCGGTCTCATGCACATGTTCTAGCTCCTTTACGAGAGGTGGCTGGTGCAGAGGGAGTAATCAGAGTCCATGTCCCCATTTCACTGTCGGATCTGTCCCAAATAGAGAAGTGGCTAGGTTCCTTCACCTCCAACCCTGCAACCTTCATTAAACAATTTCAGTACCTTACCCATTCTTATAACCTTACCTGGCATGACATTTACATGATCATGTCCAACACCCTAACCCCTGAGGAAAGCAGGAGAATTTGGGAACAGGTGTGCAATTATGCAGATGAGATTCATCAATCGATCCCAACCCACTCCATTGGGGCTGAAGCAGTACCAGATAGGGAGCCCCTATGGAACTATAATACCGAGGCTGGGTGTCTACAGCGGGATAGGTTTCAAACCTGTGTCCTTGCAGGTCTACAAAAGCCTGCTATTAAACCCATTAACTATGACAAACTTCAGGAAGTAATACAGGATAGAGATGAAAACCCATCAGTATTTCTACTCTGCCTTACAGAGGCCATGCTCAGGTACAATAACCAGGATCCTGAGACTCCGGAGGGATGGCAGCGACTTCTGACTTATTACTTTTCCCAAAGTTAACCTGACATAAGAGCTAAATTGAGGCAGTTGAATAGGGGGTCCCTTACCCCACAGCCAGAGGTTCTAGCAGTGGCATTCAAGGTTTATAATGGAAGGGAAAAAAAAATTAAAATACCAAATGCTGGTCAAACCTTTCAGCCAGCTAGACCTGCACAACTGTCCACCGCTAGGGCGCCCAAGCTCCCAGAAGACCTCCAAACCTATGTCTCAAGTGCGGGCAAGAGGGCCACTGGGCACGAGCCTGCCCCAACCCCCGGCAGCCCCCAAGTCCTTGTCCAAAATGCCACCAACTGGGACATTGGGCAATGGATTGCCCTGGTGCTCCAGAAGTGCCAGACCATCATTGACCCCTCCCTCTGTTGACTTGCTGGGGTTGGCAATGGATGAATGAAGTGGCCTGGGAATTCTGTACCCAATGTCCATCACCACTCAGGAGCCCCGGGTGACCCTTACGGTGACAGAAAGGCAGATCCCTTTCCTTATAGACACTGGAGCCACCTTCTCAGTGCTGCGGGAGTTTTGGGGAACCACTTTCCCTGCCAAATCCTCTTTTGTCGGGGTAGAGGGAAAAGCATATAACCCCTTACAAACCCCTCCAATAAGCTGCCATATAGGACAAATTTACGCCTTCCTTTTTAATAATTCCTTCATGTCCCATTCCCCTTCTGGGAAGGGACATCCTAACCAAATTGGGTGCCTCTATTTCCTTCTCACCCACCATGCGCCTCAGCCAAGACTCCTCTGCTATTCCTCTCCTTATGACTCTACAGGAATATACAGCTCAAACAGAGTCCTCATATCCCCTTCCTCCCTCCCTGGTTGACCCCAAGGTCTGGGACACCCATACACCCTCTGTAGCTAAATGCTCACCTGTACTCATTCATCTAAAGGACCCAATATCCTACCCAGCCCAGGCTGAATATCCCCTTCCCCGAAGGAGCCAAATAGGACTTCAACCAATCATCCAGGAGTTAAGGCAGAAAGGCTTCCTGCGCCCTACCGACTCACCTTATAACACTCCCATCCTGGCTGTTAGGAAACCTAATGGATCTTATCATTTAGGGCAAGACCTCTGCATCATTAACTCAGCAGTGGTTCCCATCTTCCCCATTGTGTACACCCTGCTTTCCTCTATCCCTTCTTCCACCACATACTTTTCAGTACTAAATCTCTTTGCTTTTACTTGAACTGACCCTTTCACTTGAGTTTATTCTTAGATAACCTGGACAGTTCTCCCACAGGGATTCTGAGACAGCCCTCATCTCTGGTCAAATGCCAACCCTTCTCCAGCTACTAACCCACAGGTTTCTTCTAACTGATACTTGGCTGCTCCTGTGGGACCCCTTTGTCTCAGACTACAGATCATGAAGCCCTCCACCCTTTCTCCCATTCCAGAAATTGGGAACCAGACAACTGAAACAACAGAATATCATGCCCAGCCATGAGGACTGGATTTCTGTTTGTAATTTTCCTAACCACTGCATTTTTCTTCCAACAGAATGCCAGCCAAAAAGGGGAGCCCACTGTTCTTTACTCCCATGTCAACTAATCAGCTTGTATTACAGAAATATCAGGATCTTACAGAAATCAGAGCCCAGCTACAGGTGTGCCCCCAGAGGAACTATCAAGTCCCCAACTCTTCCTGCCATGAAGATCTCTCCCCTGAATCAGCTCTACATCCACACTCAGCAGGAAGTAATTAAAGAAGACTGACCTTCATCCATGTACCCAAAAAGATTTTTTTTTTATAAAATCAACAATGGGGGAATGTAATATAAAGCCGATACTCCACCTCCCAACCACGAGTCAATCTGCGCTCTGCCTGCCTCCTATGTTACAGGAATTCCCGGCTTACACTGCCACCATTTTCCTGCTTCCCACATTACATCCTAACATGCTAGCCAGCTATTGGTTCATCAGTCAGCTTGCAAGTATTCTCCTCTGCTATTGGTTCCTTCCAGCCTGTGAGATCCCAATATCTGGGAGAAGCTACATGCCATGTTTCCCTTTTTCCTTTCTTTTCACCCTGAGCAGACGTGTTAGTCATCCACATAATAAAGTCTCTTGTGTGAGAGCTTGGGTCTGTGGTGCATTTTTCTGGGAGCTATTGGTGAGCCGTAACTGAGATGAGCAAGCAGGTGGTAGTTCAGTGGGATTGCGCTGCAGCGTCTAGAATCACCGCGGGTTCCAAGCTGCCCTACACATTGTACCATTATTCATAACTTCTCAAATCTAGGAAAATCAAAATAACCATCAACTGATGATGAGTGGATAAGTTAATGTGATATATCCATATATCCACATCATAAAAATGAATGACATATTCATACATGCCAAAATAGAGATGAGTCTTGATGACATTATGTTAGATGATAGAAGCCACACAAATATAGACCATGTATTAGATGATGCCATTCTGGAGTTAGGTAGTGGTGATGGCTGCACAGCCATGTTAGTATGTTCAAAAGTACTTCATTTTATACTTTAATGACTGAATTTGGGGTTGTGTGAATTGTATTTCAAAAATAATTCAAAAATTAAAATAATATACTTGTCAAAGAAAATTCCATTTCATAGAGTCGTAGTCACTGCCCTTCTGCTCCTGGATTCATACTCAATGAAGTAAATCTGTCAGTACCTAAAAGAATGAAAACTCAATGTCTCTCTTTAATATTTGTAAATCCATTTAATGAATCAGGTCAATGAGGGAGAATTTTCTTTTCTATGACAAAAATCTGATACTATTCTTATTTTTGCAATTCAGATTTATGTCTCTGAGGTTATATAACTTGGTTGGTAGAGTGCTTGCTTTGCATGCACAAGGCCCTGGGATCAATCCTCAGTACCACCAAAACAACAACAAAGGACTCAGATTCATGTCTCTAAGGAGAACTTCTTACTTCATTACCATACTACTTTTTTGTGCTTTGGGATTTTATGCACTGGTTTTTGATTTTTAATATATATAAGAATTCATTTCTAACTTTTTGTAGAAGTGATATGTGTTGGTATTGTGTAAAATGCTAATCTTTACACAATTGTTGGTAACTTTCAACTTCTTCAAATAATCCAAAGTTTCTGACAAGCATACAGTAAGGGGTTAACTAGGATTATAGTCATCTCATGGGTATAAATCCCACACTTTTTCTATTATCTGCATTTACTATCTTAATGAAGCCATCTGATGTGGTCATGGGGAGGATTTAGGTCCTTTTTGGATGATGGCAAGAGGTTTCCCTCAGTTCCTCACCATGAGGAGCCCTGTGGAAGCTCATAAAATTGCAGGTGGCTTCTGTTGATGTAAGCAAGTAGGTGAGAGAGCAGCAGAGGGCCAGGCCTACCCCACTATTAAGACATTGGTTTCAAAGCACCACAAGGCAATGGAAAAGTCCCTCTGCTTCCCAGTCTGGCCCACACCCCTCAAGACTTACAGCCTGCTGGCAAAACTCCCTATACAACAACAGGCAGGTGGACACACCTACCTCTCCTCTGCACTGGGTATCCCTACAAACTCAGCAATAGTTGAGTCGGCTCCGAGGCCTGGAGTCAAAATTATATACCTTGGCTCTCTTCTGGCCACAGGGTCTCACCAAAACCTCACCATAAACTGAAGTCATTCTGTTCTCAAATATGGTAAAGCACCAGGGACTTCTGATGTCAGCTCACAAAGGAAGTGCTCCTCCCACTGCTGAATACATCACAAAGTTTTGCATGTGTGTTTGTTGTCACCTAGTGAAGGCATTAACTAAGTGTACCTTTGCTCAGTCATTTTTTTCCTGAGATGAAATGTTAGAAATTTATTCATTATTATTCATTCTTATTAAGCACCACCTTAATACTGCAGAAAATTTCAAATCACATTCAATAACTCACCCCATACCCCCGAATTCTTGATCAAGAGCTTTTCAAATAAAGACATGCTCTCTTCTCTCTTCTGTATATTAGCTTTATGAAATAAAGAAAAGGATTTCATATATCCTGCTGTAAAATGCTGTCCAAGGTGCTGGAGACAGTGGCTGCCCAGGCTCCCTTCATTGACCAGGTCCTGAAACTACTCCTGTTCAAGAACTGTCTCTTCACAAAGTAAGTGCACCACTTGCTGAGTTCATCATTCTGAGGATCAAAAACTTTCTCACAAAGTCTCAGTCCAGACTCTTGCCTTAACTGCTGTAGATAGGCTGGCATGACTTCATCTTCTTGTTTGTTTGCAGGTTTGGTATAAATTGCATTAAGGGGAAAACCAGTCTCTCCAGGAATGGAAAAATTAGTGATTCCCAGGGTATACATTTCTTTCTCACCTTGGCTTTTGGAGTTGCACTTTTGGAGTTTCTTTATACACTCAGAAATGTAGAGGGTGATATACATCAAGGTCCTATCGGCTTCATTCTTAATTCTATAGTTTTTGAAGAAGACATTGTCTTTGAAGTAATAGAAGATTTCATCCACATTATATGTATCTTTTGTCTCCCTGGGGGCAGGTCCTTTGAACTGACTTCTGGTAGGTAACAGGGCCATGTTTTGAGTTTGGTGTCAGGGTCCATGAGAGAAGAGTCATAGGCTGTCATCCTCGTGTCACCGCTGTTTGGACCCAGAGGAGCACCCAGTCATTTTGAAGATGATAACACTGGTTGATCAGGAATTATGATTCATGGAAACTACCCACATTCCACCCATGAGGACCTTGTGATTCAGAGAGATAAATTTAGACAGTGATTTGTAATTGATTTTTATAATAAACCTGAATATATATGCCATTAAGTTAGACATGGAATTAAAAGTGCTATTTATTTGTGTGAATAAATGTTAGAAATAAATTCTGCAGAACTATGTAACTAAACAGCATGCATATGGACCTGTATTGGATAGCTAGATGCTTGGTATTGAGAACTTTTAATACAAATGGGTGGTATTGAATTTTTAATATTAAGCTGCAGTCATTTCATAATGGATAGAAGGGATCAGACATTAGGAGTCCCACCATAGTGTAGTGTAGAGGACATAATGGATGAAACCTCAAAGAGCTGTTTGTGCAGTAAAAGAATCATTTCCTTTCTGCCTTTTCTAATTTTCCAACACACGATGAATGTCCTTAAGGAAAACAGAAAGACCCTAACTTTGGTCTTTCTTGGATTTGCATGCTACATTTCTACCCTCACTTTTTTATCCTTTATTATTTGTAGATCATTTCAAATCCAACCCTCCTTCTAAGATTCCTTATCTTGAAAATACCATTTAAGAAATCTAGGTCTTTTATATAGTCCTGATAAAACCCAAATCTTAAATTTAATTTCTAATCAGTTTTTCCGTTCAATGAAGGAAGAGGTTATTGAATGTGTGAAAGTTGAACTGTCTTTGCTTTGCCTTGTAGGACAATAAATAATTTCTCCAATGCACATGAAAGCTAGAACCAGTGCAAAAGGCAAGCAGAACTCTTTCCTTTCCCAAACCCTGAAGTCTAGCAGAGCAATGGCAGAGATAAGGCACATCTGTACATTGCAGATTGTGAAATGGATCATTCACTATCTGCATCATTCAAGTTTCTCATGAGAAAAGGAAACAATGGAATATTCATATGAGTCACCAGATATCAGGAGAGATTAATAGAAAGGTAATAGGAGATAGACATACAAACTACAGGTGGGATAATGTTTGCCCTGACATAAATACATTATATCTATTACATGTTCTCGATCTGATATATTTGTATAAACATAAAAGTGTAATAGTGTTTTGGCCCTTAGGATGAAGTGCTACTGAAATTCAAATAAGTTTCAATGCATCAACACTAGAGTAGATGATGATGATGATATTTGTATTTACTAAAGTACTAAGCTGTGTATTTTCTTTTTCATCCTAGAGTTCCTCAGCTAAGTACTATTAAAATGCAGTCCTTATGGCCATGAGAGCTCAACCATGTGCCCCAGTGCACTCACCTAGTGATCTCCAACTGTGCTAGGAGAAGTGGGGCACATCCATCATCCCAGCAGCTCATGAGACTGAGGCAGGAGGATTGCAAGTTCAAGACCAGCTTCAGCAACTTAGCAAGACCCTGTCTCAAAATAAACAAAAGGGAATTTAAAAGGTCTATGGGTGTAGCTCAGTGGCAGAGAACACCCAGATTCATTCCCCAGTACCATGGAAATAAATATATTTCAGGTGATATTGAAAATCAATTTCAGGTTGTAAAATCCATATGTTTCAATAATCTGTTGGCCAATGATATGTTGATAATGACAGATTTTCCAATTAATCCATTACTATGGACTAAATGCTGTTCTAATCAGTAAATTTTGATTTTTATCTCCTGGAACAACCTTTCTATTAAGTGCTTTGTTATCACATCACCACTAATTGAAAGTTAAACACAAATGTGTATTCTGCCATGCTCCAGGTCACATAGTGTGTAATATCATATAGTCCCTGCTTCATTCATCATCTCCTTCAGCTCTTATGGGATTAATCTGTGACTCTTCTGGGTCATAAGCAAGAAAACACAAGACTGACATGAACCCCTTGCAGGGCACCTAGTGAAGGCTTATACGTCCCCCACAGTATTGATGAGAATATCACATCAGATATGAGATCCTGTAATTTGTGAATCATGAGACAGGGAGAGTAGGCAATAGTGCTCATTGGACTGGAGCCATCAAACTGAAGGGCTAGAGGCACAAGCTGATTATTTGTTCTTATAAGACCTCGAAGTATCAATGCAATTCCTTGAAGGAATTCAGTTAACTGAAGTGTTCCACGTTGTGCCAAACTTAGTACTTTCTAATAGTAGTGACAGAAGGAGAAGAGGAAACCAAAGTGAATGTCCATAATAGCTTTGGTTTCTTTTATTCAGGAGGAAGATCCTATGTGCTTTTTATTGAGATTTTTTTTCACTTTTCTTCCTTTTTAAAGATCAATCTTTTTGTTTCCATTTTCTAGTGGAAAATACACATGCAACAAAAACTTTTCATTTTAACTCTTTTTCTTTGGATACTTCAGTAGCATTAATTACATTGCATGTTGGGTCAACCATCATCAGCAACAGAAACATCCAATATGTTTTCATCTCCTTGAACTGAAACTGTGTACTCATGTAAAACACACTCCATTCTTCCTGCCCCATATCCCTCCTCACCACCGTTCTGCTGTGAAACATGCTGAGAATAAAGACATGAAGCAACAAAATGATGTGCCAAGCTGGCAGAATTTACAGTTCAAGATGTTTGGTATTGATGTTTTTCACATCCTCAGGTCCTGAAATTGGGTTTTCTGCTGTGGAGCCTCATTAGGGCATTTATAATATCTCTGTTCAACTGTGTACATTACTGAGGCCACAACATAGTTTCTGACAGAATATAATACAGCGGTATGATCGCCCACCACCCGTGGGGACAATCACAATGCGTACGCTCTTCTTGATCACAGGAATCAAAAGGACTTTATTCCACAAGTCTCAGACTTATATTGAGAACATCAGCCTATCAGAGAGTTGACTACCAGGAAAGTCAGCCTATCAAGGAACAGTCTCCAGGGAGATACCAGGATTGCCTCATGTACAACAGCCAACCAGAGTTACTTCCTAAAACTTGAATATGAGTGCAGCTATGTCTGGCAAACTGCCAGGTGCCATCTTAGGGATCAGGTCACAGTGCAGCTCTGGGGCCCTCAGCCTGCCCCTGACATCTCCCCCTTATTCTTTAAATAAAGAAAAGATGACTTGGGACCATGCCTGTCTTAGGTTGTCCATGGCAAATTACATCCTTACCCGTCATTGGAATTCTGACCTCCAGGCGTCAGAACCCTGTCTTAGGTTGGTATGCATTTCCACGGATCTTACCCATCTTTGACTACTGGTCCAGCATGCTTAGCCATACTTGGGGGGATGTGCCTGTCTCAATGGCTGCAAAGTCTGTACTATAGCCCGTTGATGACATCGGGCATCTTGGCGAGCTCTGATTTGGCTGCGTATAACATAGGCTATCCCTAAGCAGATAATAATATCAAATGTAGATGACCAATTGCCAGTAAGGTAGACAGAGAGATTTTTAGATAACATAACCACAGAGCTAAGGTTATTATAAGCAATAGGGGTGACACACACTGCTCTTAAAGGATAAACACATCCCAGTCCCAAAAGTTCTTGCAAGATATCCATTTGTTCTTGTAGTAAGTCCACTCTTTGATTTACAAGCAGTATGCCTGCTGTTAGATGTTGGTTTAGGGTCTCTTTAGTCTGTAAGGCTGCAGCTGTATTTTCGGCCAAGTGATTGTTGTTTCTGTCTGTATGGTTGTGTCAATGCTGCTGCTGCGGTTGCAGCTGCCGCTGCAGAGACTGCTACCGTGGTGACCACAGCTGCTGTGATGCCAAAATCTCTCCTGTTTCTTGATAGTAACACTGGCAATTCTGCATCTGTAACAGAGAATGGGACTGGTAGGAAGGTAGGAACACACATTAAGACTGCAAATCTGAAGTACAATTGAGAGAAGCAGTTGTTTGTTAGTTAGCAGAAACATAAAAAGGGGGAAACACACAAACTGGGATAGGTGGAAAGGTACATAGTTGAACTGTTCCTCCTAAGAGACTAAAAAGAGGTTGTAAGTTAGTTCAAGGGGGGAAAGGCTACTTGTTGGTAGCGTTGGCACTGGTCGAGTTAGTCGCTCAGCAACCCAGATAGGCGATGTTTTATCCTGTGGAAACACACAAACCGATCCGCGGCTCCAGTAAGGCACTGGGTCCGGGCCATTCCATTGTCCTGTACCATTCACTCTATCATGTTGTTTATGATTGCCATGTCTCTCAGTGGCAGAGCAACCCTCATTATCCAGAGTTAAAAAATTTAAAATAAAGAGGCAAAGAGAACGTTTATCTTTAGGGGACCTGAAGGTCTCCCCTATTCCCCCTTTTTGTTTATAAAGAGTATTTTTGAGGGTGAGATGTGCATGTAAAAGAGGTTGAAGTATAAGCAGGGCCATTGTCCGTTTTAAGTTGTTTAGGAAGTCCCCAGGCTGTGAAAGCCTGGAGACAGTGGGAAATGACATGACTTTTTCCCAAATCATTTGTTGTAAAGTCCATAAAGGATGAAAAATAGTAGAGTTTTAGGCAATAAGCCCTGCACATTCTAAGTTACTGAGAGCTTGAACTATATATAAACTATCTGAGTAAGACTAATTGTTCAAAAGAATAAAACTTAATAGACACAAAGTTAAGAGTAAATTAGTGTTTCTAAGAAGTCCTTGTTATTTTACCATGTCATTTTACCATATAGATTAAACTTTGGTTTATATAAGAACATTAGTATTTCACCTTAGGAAAAACCTTAATAGCTTTAAATGTTGCACATACATACAACCAACTTAGTTACATGCAAACTTGTTGAAACTTGCCCTTTACTTACATAGACTTTCTTAGCACTTACTTAGACCCTCATTTATTTCATCACACAAGCACTTTCTTACCCAGAAACTTTTCCTTTTCCCTTTTACTAAATATATTTCCATACCCAGAACCTTTATTTTCTCTTTCCTGTTGACCCCTTTTTGTTCACATTCTGAAACAACTCTTATGAAATTTCTGAATTTAAAACAATTACTCTATTTTAATAAGATTAAATATTTTGTTGTTTATAGTACTCTAATTGAAACACAGTTGAAACTTTTAGAACCCTTTGTATATAGAATTATACCTATTAGGACATAACTCTTAGTAACCTTGTTTTTAGTTTAGTGATGACACAAAACAATTTTTTCTACAAACACATTTGAGTAATCCCATGCATGTCAACTCTAATTCACTTATTTTGTAAAAACCAAGATATCAGACAAGTGTCCTGAATAGTATTTGCCATCTTTTTCTTGTTGATGTAAAGTCCTAGAAAAATTGATGTTAAACATTTTATTAACATCAACATTTTATTAATTTGACCACCTAAAGACTTGCAAGTTATTTTCAAGACATTTTATTTCTATTAGTTTACCCAATTTAAATTGAACCTTTTAAAATCACATGAATTAAAAGTATTTGGATCCATTTTTAAATTTTAATTTTGGGAGCACTCAGTTTTGATACAGACAAAACATGACATCAGACAGCACGACATACACATAACACAAAATCAAAGGCCTTGAAACTTTATAGGTGAATCTCCATTGCAAAGTAACAGATGTTCAAAAACTCTAGTTGAATAAAAAAAAAAAACAGAACTGATCAAAAAAGTCATGAGCTCAAAAAATATGTAGAATTCAAAAAAAACAAGAGTCCTGGAAAAATGATACGGGAAAGATGATACGGCCGTTAATTACTTTAGTAAAGCAGCATAAAATAAATTTACTTTTGCTGGAGTTCAGGTAAGACTTTTTGCTCTTTTTTTTTTTTTTTTTTTTGGGGGGTTTGAGACCCGTCTCCTACTGAGCCTTCAGGCTTTCTCTATTTACATTTCAATGTAAGCCTTGACTGAGATTTGGATCTGAAAGGGGATAAAATGTTCCAGCAGAAACTTGATGCCTAGGGCATTTTAACTCTTAATCCTGGTTAGTAATCAATTCAGGTTTGGACACAGAAAATTGTGAAACAATTATCTCCCAATATTTGTGGGGACTGGGGCTACTATATCATACTCCTTACTAGGACATGCCACTGATGGTTGGGCTGGTTACTCCCTCCCCACCGGCGTACATGGGACCTCATGGCAGGAGGACTAGGTGGGCTGGACCAGGGAATGGAAGCAGAAACAGCTGAGTCAAAGTTGCAGGAGGAGGAGGGATTAAGAGGGGAAGAAGAAGGAGGCATTCGAGTTTGCAGTAAGAGCAGAGAAGCACAAGAAAGAAGAGACTTGAAGATAAGGAATCCCTTTCCATCTGCCCGCTCGCTTGCAGAAGCTGTGTGCCAATATCTTTGGTAGCCACAATCCACCTTCCCATGGAGCCATCTTTCATCCCTGCACAGGCCAATTTGTGATCGGTAGTCATTCCTTCCCAAACTAACATTTTAACATTTACGGGGAAGGCCATACAGGGAGGGGGAGGTTAGAGTCTGTGAGTTCTTGCCCAGTATCATAAAATGGCCACCAGGAAGATTTCCCACCATCTGGAAGGAGGAGGGTGAGGGCTTTCACTGGAGTCTGATGTGGCCCCAGAATACAAGATGGCAGCAATGATCCTCCCTGGGGCAGTAGTGGGCCCTCCCTATGTGTAGAGGCTGGCTGCCCTCGTGGTTCCTCAACCTTGGGAGGAGCAGATTGAGATGGATTGGGTTCCTCATTAAAGGTCTCCCAATGTTGTTTACTATGTGGCAAGTTTCTGGAAGGAGATGCAACGGGAGGAGCTGGCTGGGAGCCCGCTTTGGGAGGTCCTGGAGAGAAGCAGGCCTTAAGGGCGGATAACATAGGGCAGACTCCTAATGGGGGACCCTCCCCTAAACTGATTTCCCTCTTAAAGGTGTCCCAGGCTTTTTCCGCCTGTGTATCAGACCACTCAAGGCTGCTACTCTTCAGCATGAGTTTAAGAGCTGAGAGCGCAGGGTCACCATGTGTGGTGTGTGTTTGCCCCATCTTTTCTTTACTAGATCCTGTAATAGCAAGATTTTTTGTTTTACATAGTAAATCCTCCTCTTCATCTGAACTATCCTCACACCCAGTTTCATTTTCCTTGTCTGTCTCTGATCTTATTGACACCCTTTCTGATGCTTTAGACCTTTCCTCTTTTATTTCCTCCAAAACCTCTTCCCCTTGTTTATGGCCTCTCTGCATTTGGTTCGGGCTGTTTTAGTTTCAAGAGGAATTCCATTGGCCCAGAGCAAACCCTTTAAGGGACCTTCCATGCGCATTCATGACATTTCAGTGCCCATATTTCTCTATTAAACTAACAGAATGAAAAGCACTTTAACTAGCAAAACAAAAGCGAAAACACTTACACTCAATCTCTGTCACTTTAACTCTTCCCTTATCCTGCGAACTTTAACTCTGTTGCTTATCCTGCAAACTAACTCGTCGCTTATCCCGCAAACTTTAACTCGTCACTTATCCCGTGAACTTTAACTCGTCATTTATCCAGCGAACTTTAACTCATCGCTTATCCAGTGAACTTTAACTCGTCGCTTATCCTGCGAACTTAACCTGGCCAGACGGTACTTTACTTTCCCTGTATTTACCTGATCAGTTCCTTCTTTGTAACTCGAGTTCCCGGGTTTCGGCACCACTTATGATCACCCACTGCCCGCGGGGACAATCACAATGTTACGCTCTTCTTGATAACAGGAATCAAAAGGACTTTATTCCACAAGTCTCAGACTTATATTGAGAACATCAGCCTATCAGAGAGTTGACTACCAGGAAAGTCAGCCTATCAAGGAACAGTCTCCAGGGAGATACCAGGATTGCCTCATGTACAACAGCCAACCAGAGTTACTTCCTAAAACTTGAATATGAGTGCAGCTATGTCTGGCAAACTGCCAGGCGCCATCTTAGGGATCAGGCCACGGTGCAGCTCTGGGGCCCTCAGAGCCTGCCCCTGACACAGCGGATCCAAGGTGTTCCCGAAAACTTGCCCCATACGATAAGCAAAAGAATGGTAGGTGAGACCTACAGTTTGAAAAGCTTTGCACTTACCATGCAGTGACGGATTCCCATAAGGGAAGAAACAGTTTGTAATAAGAGAAGAGAATTACTAAGACAGAAAAAATACCAAGCATAGCAGCTACAAGATATGTGACCATGCTTTTGGTAAAGTTGTCAGAACAGACAAGATGAGTACAAATCCTTTGCTTGGTTCATGATGCTGTGGTTGCTGCCATCCTCATCCTCATCCAGCATCACAATGCATTGGGGGCTTGTAGGAAGGTTCACAGATGCCCTCATTCATGCTCTCCCAGGTGAGATGACAATGGGAAGTAGTCCCATTCCCTGTCACCAGAGTGAGACCCTGGTAAGAACTTTGGGACCACAGGACAGCCAGGTACATAAACTTAAATCCTCATAACTGAAACTTTGCATGTTGGTGTCCTCCCATCTTGATACCCAAACTGTTCATATTTGTCCTAATGATGGACAAAGAACCACCTGTTCTCACCCTCTGTATTCACTGAGTTATGCTGTTTGCCTGCTGGGTCATGACCAAGGACATGGATTCCAAACTCCTCCTCTGCCTGGTGTCCAGTAGTGTGCAGGCTCTAACCTCAGGACTGATCCTAATACAGTGTCAGGAGCTTGCTGAAGCAGAAGACCACAGGAGGAGCAAAGGCTGATCCTTAGCTATCACATAACTTGGTGACTCAGCGCTCTTAATTTGCCAAATTACTCCATAATATCCCATTCTCTAAGGACATCATAATATCACTGAAAGCAGAGTGTGAGAAAATGAACATCCAAGAAATAATAAAGGGTCTTCCTCTACTCAAGAGGAAGTTCTAGTGTATCCACTTCATTCAATTCTTCCTTTAAAAAAAATCCATCATTTTAAAAATTCCTCTGTTCTTTGTGGTAAAATACACATAAGAAAAATGTGCCATTTTGAACTGGAGAATGTCCTATTCAGTGAAATAACCCATTTTAACCATATCTGAGTGCACAATTTGATGAGAGTAATTACGCCGGTATTTTTGTACAACCACCACTCTCTCCATCTCCAGAAGATTTTCTCCTTCACCAAACTAAAACTTTGCACTCATTTGAAAAACTGTCACCCTCCACCCCACAACCATCTACCATGATTCCACCTTGAACATGACAAGGAATCCGAGTCATCAAACTCCAAGTGTTACCAAGAGGACACTACTTCTAGGCTGTGTGTTCAATTTTCCTACATTTTCCAGTTCACATTCTGGATGGATGCCACAGGTCCTGAGACTGGAGCATCCTTCTCTGGAGCCTCTTCTAGGCACTAGTAATGTCCCTGTTTCTCAGGCTGTAGGTGAAGGGATTCAGCATGTGGGTGGTCACAGTGTATACCAACGAGGGCACCACACCCTTGCTGGGAGAATGGACACAGCTGATGTGTCCTACCAGTTGGAGCAAAAGGTGGAGAACACTTTATATTTCCCACAAAATGATAGGATTTCCAAATGGTGAAAATGTTTTATAGTAAGAGAGAAGTACACCAAGTATATGGAAAAACAAATATGACACCAGTGAATCACGGCACTATGTTATTGGTAGTACCATCAGAACAGTCAGGATTAACAGATCGAAGAGGGCGACAGAACAAATGAGTTGCAAGGCAAGCAAGTGGTGCAGCTGAGTCCTAGAGTCTAACAATAATGAGGCCACACTAAGGAGCTATAGCAGCAGGGTCCATGACACTGATTAGTGCATGGAGTGCCCTATGGCCCCAGAGTGGCCCCTCTCCACTATAATGAGTAGGATCCCACAAGGTCACCAGGTACACAAAGGGAACAATCCTAAGAGGAGATGTTGCAGTTCCTGGATCATCTGAGAGACATTTGAGGTGGAATTCTAAATGCACATTAGATTTTTCCTTCCATGTGAATAGGACACCTTTGAGTAGAAAAGAAGGTGGGTTGAAGGAAACAGGCGAGCCTCCAGGACTGTATACATTTTCACTCCAAGCACTCACAGTGGAGTATCCAGACTTGAGGCCCAGACAACTTCAAGAATATTTCAAAGTTGTAAGAAACTCAGTCTTATTGGAAATCCTCCATTCTTGGTTTCTATAGCATTCATCACCTTCTGTACAAAAAAATATTTTTGAAGAACTAAGAATTAAATCCAGGGTCCCTACATATTAGGCAAGCATTCTAGCCCTGAAGTACTTTCCCAGCCCTTTTTATTTCATTTTGAGACAGTGTCTCAGTAAGTTGCAGAGTTTGGCCTCAATCTTGTGGTCATCCTGCCTTAATCTCCTTACTAGTTGGGACCCTCAACAGAAGAATGTTAGAAGACCAAGAACATTATATGTAACAGGCTTATGATCACAGAAACATGCAGCCCACCCCAGGAAAAAGAATCATGAGATAAGAAATATCTTCCCCCTTTCACAAATCAATTCATTTTAATTAAATAGAAGAAATAATCAATTTAATATACTATATTGTATTCTAAGATAATGGTCTAGATTCCTCCAATGAAGGATATATACTAACATCACATAAGACATAATCTAAAGACTAAATTAAAACTGAATATTCATTATTAGAACACATTTTCTCTGCCACTTTTCTTCCAGGGGTTCCAAAATTTTGAGTTTATTGATTTCACTCCCTTCAAGAATGAAAGTACTCAACCAAATGCTGTTTGTCTTTTTAAAATAATACAATTATGTACATCCACAAGAGTGGGGTCCTAAATAGAATATGATCAATTCCATGCTTGTAGAATTATATCAAAATGAATTCTACCATCATGTATAGCTAAGAAGAACCAATATAAACAAATAAGTAAATAAAATCATTCAAACTTCTGCCCCCTTCCCTGACTTAGGTAGATTTCAAATTTGTGGAAATATGGTTTAATTAACTGCATATAACCAATGACATCTCAGACTAGCTATGTGGCATTAGTGTGCACTGTGCCTGTCACTAATTAAATAATAATGAAGTACTTAAAAACACTTTTGAGTCTTTTAAAAGTTTTTTATAGAGTTTCATTGTAACAAACCCCATAAACACCTGGAGCGGAAAAGAGCTCTTTGTATTTTTTGCTGTGGTCATCTAGAGTGCCCTGCCAGTGTGCTGCAGTGTTTCTATGTTCACAAACCCTCTCATTTACAGGGGAGAAGTTTAGCTCCATGGATGACCTCAGAGACCAGGCTTAAGTCCCAACATTTTTATGTTAATGTACTGATTTTCACATCAACTTCTGAACCAATAAATGGATTATGATTCTCTGACTTCAATCATGTGAAGGAAACTCAGGGGTCATTATTTTGTCAGATTTCTCAATGCTTCAGTTGGGAAAAAATATAAAAGAGAACAGTGCAGAAACTCCTGGAAACAGGAGGAGATTCCTCAAGTTGAAAATGGTAATGATAATTTCCGAACTACAAGGTTGTCATGAGAACTATTTTTACCTTTTACATTGCTTCTCTAGTGTTTCTTAATCTGATATCTTAATGTATTTGTATATGTAAATATTAAAATATTCAGATTCCCTGACCTGAAACCAGAACGAATTTGATCAGTTTATCTGCCTCAGCCTCCAAGTCATGGAAAATACAGGTGTGCACCACAGCATCCAGCTTGGTGGTCTTTTCTTGAAAAGGTTGAGAACCTTGGCTTTAGAATACATTTTGACATTCAGAAATCATAAAATAGCATTACCTATTACTCCTGAATAAAACAACCATTTTGAAAATAAAAACATTTTAAGTCATATTTTCTTCATAACTGATACTGTATCTAGATTTGAATAATCATATTGAAATTTCACATCATCATGACTCTGCATGATTCAGCAGCAGTGTCAAGTCTTGGATGGGCAACCTTCTGGGTAGAAAATGGCCCCAGTTACAGGAAAGGTATGGGTTCATATAGGTTACATCGGGAGGTGTCTTAGCCCTTGAAGACTCTACATCTGGAACTTCTTTTTTGCTGGGAACAGTTTTATTAGGCAGTGTTTTATTTATACAGGGCAGGGATGGAGGGTTCAGAGTTCAGTGTCCAGTGCTCCTCTGACCTCTAGGAATCATTGTATTGACACCAGTAGAAGACTGATGGGTACTTTCAGTGTTATTGGGAGAGTATTTACTTGGGAAAGGATCCTGCTTCCCAGGGACTGCTATCCTCAGATTGATGGGTTTGTTTTGTCTCTGGGTAATGAGTGATGGGAAGGATCAAAGTTTTGGATTCTCTCTCACTCCCTCCTCTCGGATCACACACTGTTCTTGGCCGGGGTTGGGGGGTGTTTATCCTTTTAATATCCTTCACCCTAAAATAAACTTTTCCTCCCCTACAATTGTTCTGGTTGAGTATATGAGTCACAGCAGTGAAAAAACTGATTAAAAGAGAAATCAGTACCAGGAGTGGGGCCCTGGCTGTGACTAACCTGACTTCATGGCCCAAATCTTTTTGAGATTTTTGGCTGTGGTGGGAGGAATTTTAGATGTGTAGCAGTGCAAGCTGGAAATACTTTAGACTGTTGTAAATGGAGATTAAACACTGATTATGGTGGAAGTTCAGAAGACCAGAATGGCAATAGGACTGTGGTCAGTAAGAACAGGCTCAAGAGGGTTCAGACAAGGAGGACTCTGTTGGAATTTGGAATAGAGGCAATTCATGTTATATTCTGGCTGAGAAGTTGTCTGCATTTTGCCCGTGTCCTGAGACTTTCTGTGAGGTTGAATTTAAAAGAGATGGAAGTATTGTCTAGGCAGCATAGCATTCAGGAAGTGGCTTGGGTATTGCTGGCAGCTTTTAGCCAAGTTTCTTGTGATATTCAGGAGGAGAAAGCAGAGCAGAAATATTTGGAAACAGTGAATTT
Organism: Sciurus carolinensis; assembly: GCF_902686445.1. NCBI lineage: Eukaryota > Metazoa > Chordata > Mammalia > Rodentia > Sciuridae > Sciurus > Sciurus carolinensis. Next base: position 11,659,507 of record NC_062229.1, read on the forward strand.
GAAAGCCAGAGTAAAACTTAGAGCTAAGGGAGTTGCAGTTGTTAAAGAGATTACCAGCACCAAAGAAGTGCTAAAGACTGGCCAGAGACAATGAGAACATGGCTTGAGGGCATCTCAGGGACTGGCAAAACCATACCCATCTCAAACTCAAGAAAGTAAAGGTGAAAATTTTCTTGAGAAGAGACCAGTGGTGCACACTTCTTGCACAAGAAGGCCTAGGAAGTTTTTTCAATGTGTGCAGCCACCCAGGCTGCTGCAGCAAGGGTCTCTGAGACTTGGCTACTGCTTAAGATGGTGGCAGACCTTGGCATCAACCATGTGGTGCTGGTTCTGCAGGAATGCAGTATATTGAGGTTAGGGAGACATGAAAACTTCCACCAAGATTTCAAAGGAAGGCCTGGGAGGCCAGGCAAAGAGCACCAGGGCCAGGGTCCCTGTGGGCACCTCCTGAGAAGTCAATGTGTGGAGGTGTAAGAAGAAGCCATAGTCACATTGGAGACTCCCAAGATTAAGAAATGCCAGTAATGTGGGGCATTGTCCTAGGAAAACTGCAGGAATTGAGCAGAGACAAGTCAGCAGAAAGGTCACTTGGACTGCAACAAAGCCACAGGGATGGAGCTATACAAGCCCCCTGAAGAGAACGTCAGGATGCCCTGTGACCCCCGATGCCAGACATGGAGCTACAGAACTTGTTTGCCTAGCTGGATTTTGGTCTTGCTTTGGTTCTATCCCTTCTTTCTAAGTCTCTCATTTGGTGAATTAAAATGTTTACTCTGTACCATTATATGTTGGATATTTGTAAATTGCTTTTAATTTTACAGGAGCTCACAATGCAAGATTGGCTAGAACCTCAGAGAAGACTTTGAAGTTGAACTTTGAGCAATCTTTGAACTGTTGAAACTATGGAGACCCTTGGTAATGAACTAAATGTAATTTGTATTGTCAGAGGAGTGGAATGTTATGTTTTAATTGTGGTGTCCCCCGAAAGCTCACGTGTGAGACAATGCAAGAAGGCATGGAACAGAAATGATTGAGTTGTGAGAATCTTACACCAATTACTGAATTAATCCCCTGGGTATGATTAACTAAGTGATGACTGAAGTGGTAGAGTTTGGATTAAGGTGGTGGGAATCATGGGCTTGGCTTTGGGTTATATATTTGTATATGGCAGATGGAGACCTCACTCTCTGCCTCCTAATCTGATGTGAACTGTTTCCCTCTGCCACACTCTTCCACCATGATGTTCTGCCTCACCTTGAGAACAGAGGAATGGAGCTGGCCTTCTATGGGCTAAGATTTCTGAAACCTGGAGCCTGCAAATAAACCTTTCCTCTCATAAAATTGTTCTGGTTGGGTGTTTTAGTCACAGCAGAGAAAAAACTGCCTAAAACATGATTTTTAAGTCCATAAACACTCTTCTCAAGGACTTACAAAAAATGGACCTAAACCTCACCTCAGTAGTCAACAACACAAAACCTACTGCCTTGAAATGTACCACTTGACATCAACAAGTGTTTTCAGTGTATCTTTGAAATACAAACATTTGTTTCTAATGCTTTAACCAATGCACAGAATTGCTTGAGAGAGATGTCATTAAACTTGTAAGTTTACTATATGAAAATCTGTTCAGCATACTTATCCCTCTCTCCATTTCACACAAGTGAAAATTATTATGTAGCATGTGTGTGTAGGTTTGTTGATTGACTTCCACAATTCATGGATTTTCACAATTACTATTACACTCCTACATTTATTGTTCCAAAACCATAATTTAAGTTTTAAAAGGTTATACTTGTTGTTATTCTCAATTATGTAGATCAGCAGCATTAATCACATGGATGTGCTTATGACAATATCACCTTCACCCATTTCTAAAATTTTTCATTTATCCAAAGTGGTACTTTTTTTTCCAATGTGCAAAATACCCAAAATACCTTCTGAACACTAGCTACAATCATTCTCCTAAAATCATGAGAAACTGAAGTCATTAATATTACTGTGAGTGCATATTAACACAACAGGGTATTTAGCTTTAATACATTTTCAAGCACAAATCACAACTGGATATTATGTGTGATGACATTAAGCATTTCTGCTGTGCAGCCTCCACAGGGCACCTTTAATGTCCCTATTCCTCAGGCTGTAGATGAAGGGGTTCAGCATGGGGGTGACCACCGTGTACATCACTGAAGCCACTGCACCCTTTCTGGGAGAATGTGACACAGTTGATCCGAGGTACACCCCAAAGCCTGTCCCTAAAAATAAGCAAACAACTGCCAGGTGAGACCCACAGGTGGAGAAGGCTTTGTACTTCCCACCTGAGGATGGGATCCTCAGAATGGAGGAAACAATTTTATAGTAAGAGAAAATGATCCCTGAGAAGGGGAAAAGACCATAAAAGGCTCCCAGAATATACTGGACAATGTTATTAGATAAGATGTCAGTACAGGAAAGGTTCAGAAGTTGAGAAGGGTCACAAAAGAAACTGGAAATTTCCACATCCTTGAAGTCAGTAATTTGTAAAATCATCAAAATATGCAACTGGGATTCCAAAAGGCTGAACAAAAATGACACCAAAATTAAATAACCACAGAGATGAGGGTTCATAATGACCAGATAGTGCAGGGGGTGACAGATGGCTACAAACCGATCATAGGCCATTGCAGTCAGAATCATATAATCCATACATCCAAAAATGGTAAAGAGAGACATCTGTGTCAGGCAGCTCACATAGGAGATGATACTGCTTTGAGTCTGAATGTTCATGAGCATCTTTGGGACCATGGTAGAGATTGAACAGATATCAGACAAAGACAGGTTGGAGAGGAAGAAGTACATGGGGGTGTGGAGGTGGGAGTCAGAGCTGACAGTCAAGATGATGAGCAGGTTCCCAAGCACTGTGACCAGGTACATGCAGAAGGAACAGTCCAAAGAGGAGTGGCTGCAGCTTGGGATCCTCTGAGAGTCCCATGAGATAGAATTGTGATATGCTTGTTAAATTTTGTTCTTTTGTATTGCTTGGACACTTTTGAAAAAGAAAAGAGAGTAAGAAATGAAGAAATATATCAGCAGGCACCCCTCACTCTCTGTACGAGTATTCACAAGCAAACTGCCCATGCTGGAGATCTACACATCCTCAATATGGTTCTCAGTAGTGAAACACCCAGTCTTGCACACTCTGTTGCTGTTACTGTCTCCATCATTCACCCCTCTCTCCACACTCTATTTGCAGACATTGACCTGAGCACTGTTAGAAACCCAGGAGCAGAGGAGAGAAGATGTTCATGAAGACAATAGTATATAGCCTACTGCTTAAGGGAAAATTCAGGAAAAGTAATAACTTTTCTACTAAGAAAAATCAATCTTCATGAAAGTTAATCAAGAATCAGTACAGTTTACCTTGTTTTTTCCTAACAAGATGAGACAAATTTCTTTGCCTTATTCCATTTAAGACACCATTTGGACTCTTCCCTAATAACCAAATTGAGGGTGATGGGTCATAGTCAGAAAGCATGGTTATGAGTCAGTTATCTTCAAAGTGTTTCATCATTCTTTCATTTTCTCATTTTCCTCCTCTGTGGATTGAAGCTTGCTCTTTAAACTTTATGTAATACAATATCTTTGTATTTGGCCCATTTCAAATTTCAATAAATATGATTGACCTAAATGCACAACATTCTAAGTAACACTGATCACAAATGTGACTGAAGTAGATGATATTAAAATCATAAGTGATAAGAAATACTTTCAATAGTTACATTTTATACAGATGTATTTGTACCATGAAATATGATCCCATACAGTATCTGCAGATTAGCTGGCATATAAAACAGCTGTTCACTTTTTTTCTTTTCCTTGATGCTGTACACCATCTGACCTGTTAAAACTGCTTCCTGGTTCTGTGATCTCAGAGCATCAAGATTGTAGTTTAAGATATGAGCACCAAAAAAAGCCTAAAAGTTTACTTTTATTTCTGAATGTCTGATTTCCACTTCATGGACTGTCTGGTCAGGCATTCCTGATACTTGAATTGCAATTGTCTCACTTAAGCTATGTGAGGATAACTTGCATTCTGTGATTGAGTTTGTCTAAATTTGGGGTAATAATTACCTACCTTGAGTGCTTGCTATAAGAAATTATTGTAAAGATCTTTCCAATTACCTAACTAGTAGTTCTGTCTCACTTATTATATTCATCTTTGGATATTTTAGGATATCCATATTCCATGATATCAGATCAACACCAGTTTAATCAGCATAGTTGCATGTGAAATTTGTGGTTTGTCCTTTTTTTTTTTTTTTACCAGAAGCAAGGGTAAATTAATCCAAATTAATTTTGGCCAATTTGGGGAAGAAAGAGCAAGTGAATTCAATGTCAAATGGATTTTTTTTAGATATATTCCTGTACCAAGAAAGAAATGAGCACCAGCAAGTAAGAAATAGAGAGATATATTCTTCTCAAATACAGAGCACATACATTAGGATTTCAAAACTAGAATACTTCATGCAGAAATAGGAAAACTGTGACTTTGAGTAGGGGATGAATTACTTGAGTGTCATTGATAAGTAACCTAATGATTACTAACAAAGACAATAATATCTAGATCTCATTTTGCTTGGAATTCATTCAAGTATCCAATATTATTCCTATAAGAGCACCAAGTAGCTAATCCTTACTCACTGCATTTGTAACAACAAAGATCAACTCAGATAGCAATGCTGAATCCAGACTCTAGTTATTTACTCTACCTCACAGAGACAACAAATGGGACTGACAGACTCTGAGACCCATTTACTACATGTTTTATTCTCACCCACCCAACATAAAGATTTCTGCCTAGGTCCTGAGGTCTTAACTACAGGTGAATATAGATATGCATTTAAACTCTTTATAGTTTTCTGAGTAAGAATAAAATCAAGACCCAATAATAGGTTTGCTTTGAGGTGGTGAGTGCTGTTTTTAAGTGTGGAGGAGCATATGGTGAGTTCCAAGGAGGTCTGGAGGGGCCTAAGGTCCTGATGTGCTAATGAACCTCAGCCTCCCCTACTGTGATCTCTCCTGAGACCTGTGACCATTCTTCCATAGTGTATGCAAGAGGTATCTCCACTCCACTGCCTTGTGACCCTCAGGAATACCACAAGGAAAAGCACAGTGGGCAAAGCTCTTTCTGCAGTGACAGGGAAGAGAAATGGCTGGTTGGCTTGCTGATGGTACAGCGGGCCAGGATTCTCCTGTGATGCCCTGTGTCCCTGGTCAGACAGGCCAATGCAAACAAGGATGCCTTCTCTCCTACCTAGTAAATGAGTACAGGTTACATAAGTATAATGTCCTTCTTTGTTTAAAGTACAATAAATCATGCATGCACAACTAGAGCAGGCTGATGTACATGAAATGAAACAGATGACCAAGAACACGTTGCTCAGCACCTGAGCCAGTGAAGCCCTGCACCTCAGTTCATGGTGCTCTGGTTCTGTCATCCTCCTCCTCATCCTTATCACCATCACCATAGTGCTTTCCTAGAGCTGAGGAAGAACTTCTGGAGGACCATTTTGTGCTGTGGTAGGTGAAGTTTTTATAGGAAATAAAACCAACCTGGGTGGAGAGCACATTTTAAATAAGATGTATATGATACCCCAGCAAAAATTAAAACAAAAATTCACAAACATCACACATATAATTTGACATCCTGAAACCCTCCCATCTGGATACTCAAAGTGTGATTTCTGTCCTTGTGATACAGAAACAACACTTTCCATCTTTCTTCCAGGATCCCATGTTTCCCTGAGCACTTGTAGGGTTAGGCTGCTTCTCTGCTGGGTCATGACACAGAAGTGCACCTCCCAAGACCCACACATACCTGGTGCCCAACAAAGGTTCAGACTCTGTGCCCAGCATTTCTATGAATATGCTGTCAGCTGGGAGCTTCCTGATGCAGAACCACATCAGGAGACACAGCCATGCAGCTTCCTGGACAAGGACCATCCACTGCAGGGCTGTAGGCACAGGTTGACTGTGGACTCATATATGACCTTGGAAGCTCAATACACAGAGCTCACAATTAGACTAATTAATCCATGCTATGCCCATCTCTAAGGACTTCCCAACATTAATGCATGAAGAAAAAAAAATGAAGGTCCACTTAAGATTTGGACCCTAGTTTATTGGGAGGAACTTTATGTACTCAATTTACTTCATTTGTTTCTGTTTTTAAAACACTTCCACATTTATTTTCTTTTTATTTGTTCTCATTAGTTATACATGACAGCAGAATGCATTTCAACTCATTGTACACAAATGAACAACAACTTCTCATTTCTCTGGTTATACACGATGCAGAGTCTCACCATTTATGCAATCGTACATGTACATAGGGTAATAACACCCATCTCATTCCACCATCCTTCCCACCCTCACACCTCCTCCCACCCCCTCACTCCTCTCTGCCTAATCCATAGTTTCTCCATTTTCCCTACCTCCCCCCATTATGGATCAGCATCTGCATATTAGAGAAAACATTTGCCCTTTTTTGGGGGGGATTGGCTTATTTCACTTAGCATAATATTCTCCAACTTCTCCATTTACCTGAAAATCCCATAATTTCATTCTTCTTTAAAGCTGAGTAATATACCATTGTGTATGTATACACCACATTTTATGTATCCATTTATCTGTTGAATGGCATCTAGGTTGGTTCTATGTTTCAGCTATTGTGAAATTGAGTGGCTATAAACAGTGATGTGGCTGCATCACTGTAGTATGCTGAGTTCAAGTTATTTGGGTATAGACCAAGGAGTGGGATAGCTTGATTAAATGGTGGTTCCACTCAAAAACTTAACACCAGAAATAATAATAATAACCCAACAAATAAATGGACTAAGGAAGAGAACAGACACTTCACAGAAAAAGATATATAATTGATCAAGAATATATAAAAAATGTTCAATATTTCTAGCAATTAGAGAAATGCAATTCAAAACTACTCTAAGATTTCATCTCACTCCAGTCAGAATGGCAATTATCAAGAAAGCAAGTAACAGTTGTTGTTGGTGAGGATATGTGGGGAAAAGGTACACTCATACATTGCAGTTGGGACTGCAGATTGGTGCAGCCACTCCAGAAAGCAATGTGGCGACAGCTGAGACAACTTGGAGTGCAACCAGTTTTATTTATTTATTTTTTCTTAAGGTCCATTCTTATTAGGTTGAAATACAAATAACAAAAATTACTATTTTAGCCATAAGAAATATACACTTTAGTGACATATATTTGGTCATTAAGATTTTTTAAAAATTAAGCACTCAGTCATTAAAGAAACAGTGGGTATATAGCTCAGAATGGTTGTGAAAGGGCTTGGCAGCATTGGAATGGTGTGAAACTATAAAACGTGTCTCAGACCAAGCTCTAAGGGTCTCTGGTCACTTCCCTCTGTTCTTGCTTTGCTTTTCCTAGGCTCATGGACATCTCTGCCATTGTTCTTGAGTAACTAAATGTTGTAGATGCTGTTAAGGGAAGACTGGGGCTCGTGTGCCATGCAGGCAAGTGCTCCTCCATCTGTCTCCTGTTTTGTGGGACATTCCTGAGTAGGATGAAGGTACAGAGAGGAGACCACGAGTGTTCTGAAACCCCACTGAGCATGGCCAGGGACCTGTGCCCAGAGCAAGGGTCTGTTCAATGTTTAACACATTTGTGTGTGTGTGTGTGTGTGTGTGTGTGTGTGTGTGTGTGTGTTTTATCTCCTGTATGAAATTTGGAATAGGCTCTATGGAATCAAAAATGAAAGAGAGATGGTCATTCCACCCCAAATATACCATATACTTACATAAGGACTGTATGGAAAAGTATAATTACAGAAATATGAAACCAGTAACTTTAGACAAAAAGATATTTCAGTTGAAAAGTATGAAAACTAGCCTTCCCACATAGATAATGACTGTCTACCATTTGTGCCCATATTTTCACCTTCATCACATCTCAATCACAGAGATCACAGTCTTTCTGTTTAACCTGGATTCAGTGCCATTATATCAACAGGAAATCATCTTGGATGACATTCCTGAGTATGACAGATGCTAGCTGCCTGCCCTTTGTTCAAGAAAGAAAGAGTCCAGCCGACAGCAGCCAAAATTGAACTGAGAATCTCTGGGTCTGATTCACTAATCTTTTTCACTGTTTTCCAGCCATCAGAATATGTTCAACTGAACTGGATTACAGACACATATCAAGTACAGTCCTGACTCTTGCCAAGTCCCTGAGTAGTAATGAAACCAGAACTGCTTTGGCTCCTCTTCAGATAGAGAGGGATGATTACCAAACTGCAATAGGATGTGGCAGCTGCAAGGATATCGTGGTGTGGGGGAGACAGAGAGGTCTGTGCTGGATTACTTGTGCCCATTTGATCTGAGACCCAAGTCTCATCTCAGCCATTCTTCCTGATTTGGTGCAACTGACTGGGACTATCCAAAATCCCAAGGGAATGTGCACAGGAAAAGGTGTCCCATCCTGGAGTGACAGAAAGTATAACCCAGGGATGCTTGTGAAGGGGACAGCCTGCCAGCACTGGCCTGCCAGCATGCGATGTGCCTCAAATCCACAGTGCATTTCACACAGGGCTTCAGTGTTTCAGACTAAACACCATTAGACTTTACATCAATGTCTGTGCTGCCTTCTGTTCTCTAACATGAAATGACTGGCACTTACACCTGGGGAATATGTCACACAGGAATTCAAACTACCTACAAATGAGGCAAGTCTCACAACCTGAAACTCAGGAATCTCTCCATAAAGAACTGTGATGTTTGGATGCTTATCTCATCCTGATCCTCATCCTTGTCACATTCATGTACCATTTAGAGTCTGAGGACACTGTTTAAAAGGACATGTCTTCTCCCTTTGGTGATGAGAGTGCATGGCAGGAAGTCAGGGTGGGAGTAAGACAACACTTTCCATGAGCTTTCAGTTGCACTCAACACAACCAAGAGTATGAACTCACAGTGTCTCACTGATCATCTATACCTTGTTCTCCCTCTGGGCAGACAATCTGCATGTTCCTCCTGATGGAGAAGAAGTAATGCTCTGGAATGTCCTTCCTCACCCTTCCCCTCCCACAGCAGTTACTGATTCACACTGGGGCTCTGCTGATTTAGGACTAAGGAGGGAAGAGTCAAAGCCCAAAATGACCCTGGTGCCCTGTGGTCCCCACTTCAGCCTCAGGGTGTCAACACAGGCTCAGATAGGAGCTTCCTGAGGCAGACACCCCCAGCAGGATGAGACAGGAATGGAGCCCACTGCACTGGAGTCATGGAGTCCAAGGGCTGAAGGCACAGGCTGATTGTTGACTATCGTGTGACCTTGGAGGCTCAGTGCTCAGGGTTCCTAACTCACCAAGTAGTTGAAGCACATCAGCAACTCTAAGAGCTTCCTAATACTGAAGATGGAAAAAGAGTAGAAAATAAAATCAACAAATGTTTACAGTTTGTATCAACTTATAAGAGGCCTTTTCTCTACTATTAATTTCCTCCATTTATTTTTAAAAACTTTATAGTGTATCATATTACCATTATTATGGTATATAGAAGTAAAAAATTACAAAGTTACAATCTAGACTGTTTCAAGTATATAGATGCACAGCACTAAAAACACACATATTTTTATGAATTATACATCATCATTTCCAAAACCTTTCATTATTCCAAAGTGATACTTTATTACAAGTATGAAAAATTTCCAAACATTTCTTCCTAATACGGTCTACGGTCATTGCACTAAAAACATGAGTAATTAAACAGATCATTATTACTGAAAGTCAGATTAACAACATTGGATACTTAAGTTTGGTGCATTTTAATACTTACATTGCAACTGAACTCTAAAGATGCTGAGATTAGACTGCCCTGCTGTGCACCCTGTTGCTCAGGCTGTAGATGAAGGGATTCAGCATGGGTGTGACCACAGTGTACATCACTGAGGCCACTGAAGTCTTCCTGGGAGAACATGATAGAGTTGATCCAAGGCTCACTCTACTGCCTGTTCCTAAATATAAGCAAATGACTGCCAGGTGAGACCCACAGGTGGAGAAGGCTTCATACTTCCCAGCTAATGATGAGATCCCCAGAAGGGAGGGAATTATTCTATAATAAGACCAAAGGATCTCTGAGGTGGGGAAAGGCCATATATGGCAGCAAGAAAATACTTGTCAATGTTACTAGAGAAGATGTCAGAACAGGCGAGAATCAGAAGTTGAGAAGGGTCACAGAAAAATTAGCAATTTCTACACTTTGGAGTTGGTAAAGTGCAATGAAATCAAATTGTGCAGTTGAAATTCTAAAAAGCCAAACAAAAAAGATACCAAAACTTATAGGCCACAGAGACAAGGATTCATGATGACAGATGGCGACAAACAGGTCATAGGCCTTCACAGTCAGAAGCATATAATCCATGCATCCAAAAATGGTAAAAGAAGACTTCTGTGTCAGGCAGCCCATAGAGGAGATAACTCTGCTGTGAGTTTGGATGTCCACAATTATGTTCGGGACAGTGGTGGATGAAACCACTGTCAACCAAGGACATGTAGGAGAAAAAGAAATACATTTGGATGTGGAGGTGGGAGTCAGAGCTGACAGACAGGATGATGAGCAGGTTCCCAAGTACTGTGACCAAGTACATGGACAGTCCAAAGAGGATGGACTGCAGGTTTGCCTTCTCTGAGAAGCCTATGAGATGGAATTCTGAGACATGTGGTAAATTTTGTGCTTCTGTATTGCTTGCATGTCAAACAAATAATAACAACAACAAAAAAAAAAAAAACAGAGGAGAAGAAATACTTTTCATAATAAAACATTGGTTCTGGTACAAGGAAATTAGGAAGGCTTTTAATATGCTTTATTACATTCTAGAAAAATGGTACAAACTCCTTTGATGTAAAGGGGGTAGATAAGGGGGGTAGATGATGTAAATATATGTATCCATAGAGCTAGAACTCTAAAATTCTGAAGAGTAAACTAAAGTTGATAGTTCATAAACCATAAGTTATGGCAAGAATATTGGGAAAATGAACAATCACGTTGTGTGAGTTAATGTAAACAACTGCTAAGGAAATCAGAATGGAGGTTCCTCAAAAGACTATAAATGGCACTAACAAGTGATCTCACTTAGCACTCCTCAGTATTTATCCATAATTGGAGACAGCATGCTTTAGAGATGTTTGCTTTTCCATGTTTATAGCAGCACAATTTATAATAGCCAAGTTAGGGAACTTGGCTAGGTGTCCATCAAATGATGAATGCATAAGGAAAATATGGCATCATCAGAATACATTCTTACATACTAGGTTTCACTCTTATGCTCAAGTGTTCATCCAGGGGTTCCATAAATCTAAGGTTTCTGATTTTCCCCCTTCATGGTTGTAAGTGCTCAGGCAAATATTGTTTATCTTTTTAAAAATCATTTCATTTTTACTCATAACATTGGCCTAGGTAGACTTAAAATTATGATAAATGTGGTTTAGCTAACTGTCCATAAACAAGATCATCACAAAACAAAAATGTGGCATTAGTATACACTGTATCAGTCAATAATAAAAAATAATAAAATGTTAAAAAATTCAGAAATTTCTTTTAAATGTGATGCAACTTTATTTGTATCAACCCCATAAATAGCTGGCAAGGCAAACAGCTCTTTTCCTTTCATCTTCTCTTCTTTTTAAATTTTGTTGTTGTTGTTGTTTCTAGTCTTTTTGGTTTTGATATAATCTGCCAGAGTGCTTCACCATCTTCACTGTCTTCAAATCCTCAGTAACAGATGAGGATGTTAGTACTACAGGAACCTCCAAGCCCAGTTCGAGCCCCAGATTTCTCATTTCTAATAGGAGATTTTCACACAATTGCTTCCTGATACATGGATTACCATTCTCTTGCTTCAGCTACCTGAAATCAAACTGGGTTCATTATTTTTTCATGTCTTACTATGATTTATTTGGAATAGAAAAAAGGCAAAAATAAAAGAATTAGAATAATAATGGAAATGCACCTGGACAGGTTTCTCACATGTGAAATGGGATCACCTGGCACAGAGGCACACACCTGAATTTTGAGATAATCAGGAGTTGAGGTTAGAATATTGTGAGTTCAAGGCCAACCCAGACAACATGAATAGACATCATCTCACACTTCACCACACTGGTTATGGCAAAGTTTTATGAAACAAGCAAGTATCTACTTAATGAATATTTTTATTGTTGATGCTGCCTCTCTGCCAACAAAGTTAAAGGCTCTGGGGAATCAGTAAAGAAAGAGTCAGTAATACCTCCCCATTGAAAAAATTATACTCATCATAGAGGAGAAATTTTTTTTAAATAGGAAAGCAATAACTTCCTCTCATGAGATATTTTAGTTGAGTGGTATGAAGATTCATTTTATTATTATTGAAAATAATTTCTAGATTGAATTTGCCTTCATTTTATACTCATAACATGAAGATAAAAATGGAGTACCCATTGACAATTTAATCCCTACTCAATGCAGCCATGTAAACTAGACATCAACTCAGAGCACAAAGCTGAGTCTGAGAGACTAACCACCCCAAGTCACAGGAACAATAACTGTAGTCAGCAGCATTCACGACTAAACTGCCCCCTTCTGGATTTGGGCCAGTACACATTTTCATTGCTTCCAAACCATTAGAAAGATCCTTTCATTTTTATTCATTGTTCACAAATGGAGTATAACCTCATTTCTCGGGTTGTACACAATGTAGAGTCACACTGTGTAATCATACATGTACAAAGGGAAATGATGTTTGTCTCATTCCATTATCTTTCCTTCCTCCTGACCCCTCACCACCTCTCAATTGCCTCTACCCAATTCCCTCTACCCAGAGTGCCTGGACCTCCATTCTTTCCTTACCCTCTCCCACCCCCATAATGTATCTTCACCCATTTATCAGAGAAAACATTTGGCCTTTGGTTTCTTGGGATTGGCTTATTTCACTTAGCATGATATTCTCCAACTCCATCCACTTAACCTGCCAATGCCATAATTTTATTCTTCTTAATGCCTGAATAATATTCCATTCTGTATATATACCAGTTTCTTTATCCATTCATCTATTGAAGGGCATATAGGTTGGTTCCACAATCTAGCTATTGTGAATTGAGCTGCTACAAACATTGATGTTTCTGTGTTACTGTACTGTGCTGATTTTAAATCCTTTCGGTATTAACTGAGCAGTGGGATAGCCGGATCAAATGGGTGTCCCATTCTAAGTTTTCTAAGGAATCTTCATGTTGCTTTCTAGAGTGCCTGTAACAATTTGCAACTCTACCAGCAATGTATGAGTATGCCTTTTCCCGCATATCCTCACCAACACCTATTATTGCTTGTATTCTTGATAATAGCCATTCTAATTCAGTGAGATAAAATCTTAGTGTACTTTTGATTTGCATTTCTCTTATTACTAGAGATGTTGAACATTTTTTCATATATCTGTTGATTGCTTGGAGATCTTCTTCTGTGAAGTGTCTGCCCAGTTCCTTCACCCATTTATTGATTGGGTTATTTGGATTTTTGGTGTACTATTTTTATGTTCTTTATAAATTTTGGAGATTAGTGCTCTATCTGAAGTGCTTGTAGAAAATATTTTCTCCCACTCTATAGGCTCTTTTTTCACATTATTGTTTCCTGTGCTGGGAAAAAGCTTTTTAGTTTGGATCCAGCCCTTTTATTGATTTTTTGCTTTTATTTCTGGCACTCTAGTAGTCTTGTTAAGGAAGTCTGGTCCTAAGCCAACATGATAAGATTTGGGTCTATTTTTCTTCTATTTGTTGCAGGGTCTCTGATTTAATTCCTAGGTCCTTTGATCCATTTTGAGTTGAGTTTTGTGCAGGGTGAGAGATAGGAGTTTCATTTCTATTTACTGCATATAGATTTCTAATTTTCCCAGAACCATTTGTTGAAGAGGCTATCTTCTCCATTGTATGTTTCTGGCACCTTTGTCTAGTATGAGATAACTGTATTTATTATGTGGGTATGTCTCTGTGTCCTCTATCCTGTACCATTGATCTACCTGTCTATTTTGGTGCCAATACCATGCTGTTTCTGTTACTATTGCTCTGTATTATAGTTGAAGGACTGGTATTGTGATACCTCCTGCATCACTCTTCCTGCTGAGGATTGCTTTGGGTATTGTAGGTCTCTTATTCTTCCAAATAAATTTCATGATTACTTTCTCTATTTCTATGAGGTTCCTCATTGGAATTTTAATTGCAATTGCATTGAATCTACATAGCACCTTTGGTAGTATGGCCATTTTGACAAAATTAATTCTGCCTATCCAAGAACATGGAGATCTTTACATCTTCTAAGTTTTTCATTAATTTCTTTTTTTAGTGTTCTCTAGTTTTCATTGTAGAAGTCTTTCACCTCCTTTGTTAGATTGATTCCCAAATATTTTATATTTTTAGAGGCTATTGTGAATGGAGTGGTTTTCCTAATTTCTCTTTAAGAGGATTCATCACTTAGGAATAGAAATGCATTAGATTTATGTGTGTTCATTTCATATCCTCCTACTTTATTATGCATTTATTTGTTCTAGAAGTTTTCTGTGGAGATTTTTGGATTTCTAAATATAGAATTATGTCATCAGCAAGTAGTAATAGTTTGAGTTCTTCTTTTCCTATTCATATCCCATTAATTTCTTTGGTCTGTGTAATTGTTCTGGCTAGTGTTTCAAGGATGATGTTGAATAAAAGTGGTGAAAAGGGCATCCCTGTCTTGTTCCAGTTTCCAGAGGGAATGCTTTCAGCTTTTCCTCCATTTAGAATGATGTTGACCATGGGCTTACCATAGATGGCCTTTACAATATTGAGGTATATTCCTACTATGCCCTTTTATTTTTTCCTAGTGTTTTGAGCATGAAAGGGTGCTGTATTTTATCAAATGCTTTTTCTACATCCATTGAAATAATCATATGATTCTTAAATTTAAGGGTATTGATGTGATGAATTACATTTATTGATTTGCCAATGTTGAACCCACCTTGCATTTCTGGAATGAATCCCACTTGATCATGGTGCACTATCTTTTTCATATGTTTCTGCATGTGGTTTGCCAGAATTGTGTTAAGGATTTTTGCATCTATGTTCATCAGGGATATTGGTCTGAGGTTATCTTTCCTCAATGTGACTTTGTCTATTTTTTTTTAACTTTTCAAATATAATTTATAAAGGATTGTATAATACTAATATCACACAGTTTTATACTAATCCAATCCAATTGGCAAAGGACATACATAATAAACAGAAAAGATAGGTCCTGTTCTTCTTTAATTCCAGTAGTGTACCAACATATTTATAAATGAATGATTGTATTGATAATTCATAATTACTAAAAGTTTTAATTGTAAGTAAAAACTAAGGTAAGTATTTTAAAGGGAGTAATAACTGGAGGCTAATAATTTTAACTTGCTATAAAATCTACATATAGTGAATAGATTACAACTAGCACTCAGAACACATTACCAGCACCCCAGCAGTTACCTTTCTTTTTTTTAAATTTATTTTTATTGTAAATAAATGGGATACATGTTGTTTCTGTTTGTACATGGAGTACAGCATAACATTTGCGTATTCATACATTTACATAGAGTAATGATGTTTGATTCATTCCGTTATTTTTTTCCTTCCCCCCACCCCTCCCACCTCTCTTTTCTCTCTATACAGTCCCTCCTTCCTCCATTCTTGCCCCCTCCCACCCCCCATTATGTGTCATCATCCACTTATCAGTGAGATCATTCGTCTTTTGGATTTTTGAGATTGGCTTATCTCACTTAACATGATATTCTCCAATTTCATCCATTTGCCTGCAAATGCCATAATTTTACTATACTTTTATAGCTGAGTAATATTCCATTGTATATATATATATATATATATATATATATATATATATATATATATATATATCACAGTTTCTTTATCCATTCATCAATTGAAGGTACATCTAGGTTGGTTCCACAGTCTGGCTATTGTGAATTGAGCACCTAAGAACATTGATGTGGCTGTATCTCTGTAGTATGCTGATTTTAAGTCCTTTGGGTATAGACCAAGGAGTGGGATAGCTGGGTCAAATGGTAGGTCCATTCCAAGATTTCTAAGGAATCTCCACACTGCTTTCCAGAGTGGCTGCACTAATTTGCAGCCCCACCAGCAATGTATGAGTGTACCTTCTTCCCCATATACTCTCCAGCACCTATTGTTGCTTGTATTCTTGATAATCGCCATTCTAATTGGGGTGAGATGGAATCTTAGGGTAGTTTTGATTTGCATTTCTCTTATTACTAAAGATGGTGAACATTTTTTCATATGTATGTTAATTGCTTGTAGATCTTCTTCTGTGAAGTGTCTGTTCATATCCTTAGCCCATTTGTTGATTGGGTTATTTGTATTCTTGGTGTAGAGTTTTTTGAGTTCTTTATATATTCTGGGAATTAGTGCTCTATCTGAAGTATGAGAGGCAAAGATATTCTCCCACTCTGTAGGCTCTCTCTTTGCATTGCTGATAGTTTCCTTTGCTGAGAGAAAGCTATTTAGTTTGAATCTATCCCAGTTATTGATTCTTGCTTTTATTTCTTGTGCTATGGGAGTCCTGTTAAGGAAGTCTGATCCTAAGCCAACAAGGTGAAGATTTGGACCTACTTTTTCTTCTATAAGATGCAGGGTCTCTGGTCTGATTTCAAGGTCCTTGATCCATTGTGAGTTGAGTTTTGTGCAGGGTGAGAGATAGGGGTTTAGTTCATTCTGTTGCATATGGATTTCCAGTTTTCCCAGCACCATTTGTTGAAGAGGCTATCTTTTCTCCATTGCATATATTTGGCACCTTTGTCTAGTATGAGAAAATTGTATTTATTTGGGTTTGTGTCCGTGTCCTCTATTCTGTACCATTGATCTACCTGTCTATTTTGGTGCCAATACCATGCTGTTTTTGTTACTATTGCTTTGTAGTATAGTTGAAGTTCTGGTATTGCGAATACCCCCTGTTTCATTCTTCCTGCTAAGGATTGCTTTAGCTATTCTGGGTTTCTTATTCTTCCAGATGAATTTCATGATTGCTTGCTCTATTTCTGTAAGGTATATCATTGGGATTTTAATTGGAATTGCATTGAATCTGTATAGCACTTTTGGTAGTATGGCCATTTTGACAATATTAATTCTGCCTGTCCAGGAACATGGGAGATCTTTCCATATTCTAAGGTCTTCCTCAATTTCTTTCTTCAATGTTTTGTAGTTTTCATTGTAGAGATCTTTTACCTCTTTGGTTAGATTGATTCGCAAGTATTTTATTTTTTTTGAGGCTATTGCATATGGGGTTGTTTTCCTCATTTCCCTTTCAGCTGTTTCGTCGCTTGTGTATAAAAATGCTTTAGATTTATGCATGTTGATTTTATAGCCTGCTATTTTGCTGAATTCATTGATGAGGTCTAGAAGTTTTCTGGAGGAGGTTTTTGGATCCTCTAAATATAGAATCATGTCATCTGCAAATAGTGACAGCTTAAGTTCCTCTTTTCCTATTCGTATCCCTTTAATTTCTTTGGTCTGCCTAATTGCTCTGGCTAGAGTTTCGAGGACAATGTTGAATAGAAGTGGAGAAAGAGGACATCCCTGTCTTGTTCCCATTTTTAAAGGGAATGGTTTCAGTTTTTCTCCATTAAGAATGATGTTGGCCATGGGCTTAGCATAAATAACCTTCACAATATTCAGGTTTGTTCCTACAATCCCTATTTTTTCTAGTGTTTTGAGCATGAAGGGGTGTTGTATTTTGTTGAACGCTTTTTCTGCGTCAATTGAAATAACCATATGATTCTTATCCTTAAGTCTATTGACATGATGGATTACGTTTATTGATTTAGGAATGTTGAACCATCCTTGCATTCCAGGGATGAACCCCACTTGATTGTGGTGCATGGTTTTCTTAATATGTTTTGGATACGGTTTGCCAATATTTTGTTAAGGATCTTTGCATCTATATTCATCAAGGATATTGGTCTAAAATTTTCTTTCCTTGATGTGTCTTTTCCTGGTTTGGGTATGAGGGTGATATTAGCTTCATAGAATGAGTTCAGTAGGGTACCCTCCTTTTCTATTTCCTGGAATACTTAGAGAAGTATTGGATCTTTGTCTAGTTTTGATATCATGGTGATACTGGCTTTAAAGGAGGAGTTTGGAAGGGTTTCCTCCTTTTCTATTTGATGTTACACTTTGAGGAGTATTGGTATTATTTCTTCCTTAAAGGTCTTATAGAACTCAGATGAGAATCCATCTGGGTGTGGACTTTTCTTCATTGGTAGGCTTTTAATGTCATTTTCTATTTCATTGCTTGAAATTGATCTATTTAAATTGTGTATGTCCTCCTGATTCAGTTTGGTATCATCATATGTCTCTAGAAATTTGTCAATTTCCCTTCAAGATTTTCTATTTTGTTGGAGTATAGATTTTGAAAATAACTTTTGATTATGTTTTGTATTTTAATAGTTTCTGTCCAGATATTTTCTTTTCCATTATGAATATTAATAATTTGGGTTTTCTCTCTCCTTCTTTTCATTAGTATGGTAATCAATATTGTTCACTTTTTCAAAGACCCAACTTTTCATTTTGTCAATTATTGCTAATGTTTCTTTTGTTTCAATTTCATTGATTTTAGCTCTGATTTAATTATTTTTTGTTTTCTCCTACATTTGGTTTGATCTTTTTCTAGGGCTTTGAGATGTAATGTTATTTCATTTTTTTGTTGACGTTTTATTCTTTTCTTGAATGTACTCCATGCCATGATTTTTCCTCTTAGTACAGCTTACATAGTGTCCCACAGATTTGTTTATGTTGTATCATTGTTCTTATTTACTTCTAAGATTTTTTTAATCTCTTCCTTGATGTCCTCTGCTATTCAGGCATCATTCAATAGCATATTATTTAGTCTCCAGGTGTTGGAGCAGTTTCTGTTTTTTATTTTATCATTAATTTCTAATTTCATTCCTTTATGATCTAATAGAATACAAGGTAGTATCTGTGTATTTTTGTAATTACTATTTTTTGTATTTATTAAGAGTTGCTTTGTGGCATAATGTGGTGTATTTTACAAAAGGATCCAAGTGCTGCTGAGAAAAAATGCATTTGCTCATTGATGGATGGAATATTCTATATATGTTAAGTCTAATTTATTGATTATATTGTTGAGTTCTATGATTTCATTGTTCAGTATTTGTTTGGAAGATATATCCAGTGGTGAGAGAGGTGTGTTAAAGTCACCCAGCAGTATTGTGTTCTGATCTCTTTGGTTCCTGGAATTGAGAAGAATTTGTTTGACATACATGGATGTGCCATTGTTTGGGGAAAAAGTATTTATGATCTTTATGTCTTCTGCATTTATGGTTCCCTTAAATAGTATGAAATGTCCTTCCTTATCTTTTCTTACTAAATTTGTCTTGAAGTCCACTTTATCTGATATGAGGATGGAAACCCTGTTTTTTTACTGACTCTGTGTGCATGTCATGTTTTTACCCATCCTATCACCTTCAGTCTCTTTTTTATGAGATGAGTCTCTTTAAGGCAATATATAATTGACTTTTAAAGAAAATCCAATCTCCCAGTCCATATCTTTTGATTAAAGAGTTTAGACCATTAATATTCAGGGTTACTATTAAGATATAATTTGTATCCCTGGTCATTTTGGCTTATTTTTGGTTTTTAACTTGACTTGGTTTCTCCTTTGATTGACTTTTCCTTTAGGGTATTCCTCCCTTGACTTACTTACCCTATTGTTTTTCATTTCTTCCTCATGGAATATTTTGCTGAGAATGTTCTGTAGTACAGGCTTTCTATTTGTACATTTTTAACTTTGTTTATCATGGAAGGATTTATTTCACCATCCAATCTGAAGATTAGTTTTGCTGGGTATGATTCTTGGTTGGCATCCATGTTCTTCCAGAGCTTGAAATATATTGTTCCCAGTCATCCTAGATTTTAGAGTCTGGTCTGAAAAATCTGCTGACATCTGTATTGGATACTCCTACATGTAATCTGATGCTTTTCTCTTGCAGTCTTTAAAATTCTATCTTTATTTTGTAGTTTGGGAATTTTCATTGAAATGAGCCTTGGTGTGAATCTGTTGTAATTTAGTACATTTGGTGTCCTGTAATCCTCTCGTATTTTATTTTCCACTTCATTCCTCATGTTTGGAAAATTTTCTGATATTGTTTCATTGAATAGATTGTTCATTCCTCTGATTTGTTTCTCTGTGCCTTCCCCAATTCTAATATTCTTAAATTTGGTCTTTTCATATTATCCCATAATTCTTCGAGGTTCTGTTCATGAATTCTTACCAACTTCTCTGTTTGGTCAACTTTATTTTCAAGATTAAATATTTTGTCCTCCTTGTCTGAGATTCTGTCTTACAAGTGATCTAGTCTGTTGGTGATGCATTCTTTTGAGTTTTAATTTGGTTTATTGTTTCCTTCATTACAAAAATTTGTTTTTTTTTTCAGAATTTTTCTTTATTTGAAATGATCTTCTGTTTCCTGCATTTGCTCTTTTAACTGTTTATTAGAGTGATCAATCATTTGCCTGCATGTTCTGTCTTATCTCATCCTTTACTTCGAGGATCATTTTAATTCAGTACTTCTGAACTTCTTTTCTGACATTTCTTGTACTCTGCTGTCATTAAATTCTACTAATATAGCATCTTGGTTTGTTTGGGTCACTTTCTTCCCTGTTTTTTTCTTGTTGTTCATGTATCTTTCCCACCAGCAGTGTGGATCACAGTTATAGCAATTTCCTTCCTACAGGTTTATGGTCTCCCTGAGGGTTTCCAATACCTTACCTGACCATGAGTCTCTAGTAGGCATCTCAGGCTGGGAGCTGCCCCACCTAATGATGGCAGCTTTCGTATTGGGGATAAACCAAGGTGGCTGCATAGGTTTGCAAATGAGTTGGTAAATGGGGAGCTGCAGTCCGTATGGGCATGGATGCTGAGTTCACTCAGGGCACAAGCACTGAGTCCTGAGGCTCCCAGGTGGGTAGACCTGGGTCCTTACTTCCATTAGTAAGTTTAAAGCAGAAATTTAGAGGTCTAACCCACAGGGACATGTGAAATATTTACTTTCCAGTTTCCTGAGTTGGAATGAAATCAAAGACTTGACATTATTTCTCCTTTTGAGATTGAGTAGTCTGACACAAGATTGGGAGAGGAATGTTCAGCTACAGGAACATATCTGTCTGGGTCAAGAAAGTGGTTGGTGTGAAGTTATCCTCTACATACTTTCTGATATTTCCCTGTGGTCCCTGGATGGATTCCTCTGGTAGATGCCGCAGATACCTTCCACTGCTCACCCCTGGGATCTCTCCCTGGAGAAACAGACATGAAATTCCTGGTGGCATTGTCACCAGCACAACATGCTTAAATTCTTCTGCTAAAATACTCTGTGTCCATCATCAGATGAACCATTTCAAACAAGACACCACCCTTTTCTACCTACCAACCTCATTCAAATTACATCCAAATGCTGTGTTCCTCCTTTTTCTGTAAAATAATGATAAAATGGTAGCTTATGTCTTGAGGAAGATGATACCGATGAGATCCAACAAGTTACACAGGACATGTTGTTCCTAGCCTGGCATTTTGAGAGCCATTTTGATAAGTGGGAAATGGGCTCCCAATTAGCAAGAGGCTGTCTTTCCCCACCCACTCTTCTCACCACCTTCATGAGCCTGTAGGATTGCTAACATAACATTTCAGAGGGAGCCATTTTCTGGGACCATTGGTGAGATGTCTATGAGAAGTAGAACCAAGATCAAAGGAAAGAAACATTTTTAATGAGATTTTAGGGGTTGCAAGTACAACTAAAGACCTATGTCTTATGTTCCTCTTAGCTGAAATGTCATATATTGGGATCCTCCCACTGTGGGGCACTGGCTGCCAAAAGTGTCCTGTTTGTCTTCATGTGGAGAGAATAGTACATTTAATAGTCCCTCTGATCCTCCATCTCCTTCAGCTCCTGTGGGTTTAATACGTGACCCTTCTTGGTTAAGAGCAAGAAAATGAAATACAGATGTGAATCCCCTGCTGGGTGCACAGAGTAGTCTGATGCAGAAGACCACAGGAGGAGACACAGCTGTGGATTCCACTGCATGGAGCCATCAAGCTGAAGGGTTGCAGGCAAAGGCTGATGTAATCTATGACTTGAATGGAGACTCAAGGTATAGGACTCAGAGACTGAATGCATGGAGTGCCTAATTTGCCAAATTACTCTGTAATATACCATCCTCAAAGGACTTCAAAATACTGAAATCAGAATGTGAGAAAATGAAGGTCCATGAAGTGATTTAGAGACTTCCTCTACTCAGGAGTGTAGGTCAGACTCCCCCCACAGTATTGAAAATCATCAGAAAGCTCCTGACACTGTATCCAGATCAGTCCTGAGGTTAGAGTCTGAACACATGAGGAGGGTGACAGAAGAGGTGGTCAACTTCCAACTCCAGGAAGCAGAGAGTTGCAAGGCAAGCAAGTGGTGCAGCCGAGTCCTAGAGTCTAACAACAGTGAGACCAAACTAAGGAGCCAGAGAGGCAGGGTCCATGATTAGTGCAGGGAGTGACCCCAGAGTGGCCCCTCTCCACCATTATGAGGAGGTTCACACACCATCACCTGGTACATGAGAGGAAAGGTCTAGGAGGATTCCCTGCAGCTCCTGGATCATCTGAAGTCCAATGAGGTGGCATTCTACATGCTTGTTAGGTTTGTGCTTCCATGTGGATAGGAAGCCTTTGAGTAGAAGAGAGGGTGGGATAATGGAGACCACAAGCAAGCCCTCAGGACTCTGTAAACACTTTTATTCAAAACATTCACAGCTGAGTATCCAGACTTGAGGCCCATACCTTCAATAATATTTCATAGCTGTGACAAACTCAATCTTCTTGGAAATCCTCCATTATTGTTTTCTATAGCATTCAACTCATGTACATAATTTGTTTTAAGAAGTCAGAACTGAATCCAGGGTCTCCTACATATTAAGCAAGAACCTATCACTGAAGTACCCCAGTTCTTTTTATTTTATTCTGTGTCAGTTTCTCAAGAAGTTTCAGAGTCTGGTCTTGAACTTCTGATTTTCCTGCCTCACCCTTACTAACTGTGATTATAGACACATGCCACTCTGTCCAGACTGCTCTAGGGATCCTCAAGAGAAGAGTGTTAAAAGACCAAGAACACTAAATGTAACAGACTCATGATAACAGTAACATACATCCTACCCAGGAAAAAAAAATCACAACATAAGAAATATCTTTGCCTTTCACAAATAGAATTCTTTGTAACTAACCAAAAGTAATAAGCCATTTTACATACTATATTTTTTCTAAGATAACAGTCCACATTCCTTCAATCTAGAATATATATTAACATTGTAGAGGAGAGAACCCTGCATAATCTGAAGATCAAATGAAAGCTGATTGTTCATTCTCAGAACATAATGTTCTGTTCCACTTACTTTCCAGGGGTTTCAAAATTCTGAGGTTATTGATTTCCCTTACTTCAAGGTGGGAAGTTTTCAGACAAATGCTGTTTGTCTTTTTAAAATAATTTAATCATGTATATCCTTAAGAGTGGGTCCTAAATAGAATAAGATAAATTCCTTGCTTGTAGGATTATATCAAAGTGGATTCTACTGTCATGAATAAATTAGAAGAACCAGTAGAAATAAATGAATGAATAAATGAATGTATAATCATTCATAGTTCTGCCTCCTTCCATGACTTAGGTAGATTTCAAATTTGGAATGTGGTTTCATTGACTGCACACAACCAATGGTATCTCAGACCAGATATATGGTATTAGTGTACACTGTGCCTATCCATGATTAAGTAAAATGAACTGCTTAAAACACTTTTGAGTCTTTTAAAAGTTTTTATACAGTTTCATTATAACAAAGCCCCAAATTCCTGGGAGGAAAGGAGCTCTTTGCATTTTTTGCTGTGGTCATCTAGAGTGCCCTGCCAGTGTGCTGCAGTGTTTCTATGTTCACAAAGCCTCTGATTTGCAGTGGAGAAGTTTAGCTCCACAGATGCCCTCAGAGTCAGGTTAAAGTCCCCACATTTTTATGCTATTGTATAGATTTTCACATCAATTTCTAAACTGATAAATGGATTGTGATTCTCTGACTTTAGTCATGTGAAGGAGACTCGGGGGTCACTATTTTGTCAGGGTTCACAATGCCACAGTTGGGATAAAATACCAAAGAGAAAAGTGTAGAAACTACTGGAAACACAGGAGGAGATTCCTCAAGTTGAAATGGTGATAATTATTACCTAATTACAAGGTTGTCATAAGAATTTTTTCAACTTTTACATTACTTCTCTATTGTTCCTTATTTTGATATATTAACATATTTGTATGTTCTAATTTTAAAATATTTATATTCCCTGTCATCAAACCAAAACCAGTTTGATAGACTATGTCCCTCTAAATTTCTTTGTGTTTTTTGTTTGTTTGTTTTATACCAGGGATTGAACCCAGGTATCCATAAACGCTGAGGCACATCCCAATTCCTTTTCACATTTTATATTCAGACAGGTCCCACTGAGTTGCTATGTACCTCACTAAGGTGTTGAGCCTTGGTTTCACTTGAGATCCTCCTGCCTACACCTCCTGAGTCAGTGGGATTATAGGTGTGCACCAGAGACCCAGCTTGGTGGTCATTTCTTAAAGCAGGTTAAGAACCTTGGCCTTAGAATATACCCTGCCAATCAATATCCAAAAATAACATTACCTGTTAGAAATATGAATGAAACTACCAATTTGAAAATAAAAACATACAATAATATCATTTAGTAATATTTGCTTCATAACTAAAACCGTGTCTAGATTTGTATAATCACATTGAAATTTCACTTCTTGATAACTCAGTGTGATTCCATTCTCCTGCACACCTCTCACCAATAGCCAACTAGTGTTATAAATATGGCAGGTAGACTTTCTTTACAAAAAAGTACCTAAACCTCATCTAAATAATAAACAATATAATGTACTACTTGAAAACAATGTGTTTTTCAGTGTATCTGTGAAATACAAACCATTGTTTCTAATGTTTTATACAATGCACAGAATTGCCTGAGAGAGATGTCATTAAACTTGTAAGGTTTATATTATGGCAATCTATTCAACATTCTTATGCCTCTTTCCATTTTGCATAAGTGAGAATCACTATGTAATATGTGGGTGTAGGTTTGTTGGTTGACTTCCACAATTTATGACTTTTCACTATTGCTATTGCACTCCTACATTTATTGTTCCTAAAACAAAAAACTGAAGTTCAAAAGTTATAATTTTCACCATGCTCAAGTTTGTAGATCAGTAGCATTAATCAAGGGAATATTCTTAAGATACAATCATGTTGACTCAACTCTACAATTTTTTATTTTTCCAAAATGACACTTTGTTTCAAATGTAAAAATTTCCCAAACATTCTTACCCAACACTAGCTACAGTCATTCCACTAAAATTGTGAGAAATTAAAGACATTAATATCACTGAATAAGCAAATTAACACAACTGGATATTTAGGTTTAATACATTTTCTAACACACGTTGCAACTGGCTACTATGTGTGCAAATGTTAAACATTTCTGCTGTGCAGCCTCCTCAGGGCACCTTTAATGTCCCTGTTCCTCAGGCTGTAGATGAAGGGGTTCAGCATGGGGGTGACCACAGTGTACATCACTGAAGCTACTGCACCCTTTCTAGGAGAATGTGACACAGTTGATCCAAGGTACACCCCAAAGGCTGTTCCTAAAAATAAGCAAACAACTGCCAGGTGAGAACCACAGGTGGAGAAGGCTTTGTACTTCCCACCTGAGGATGAGATTCTCAAAATGGAGGAAACAATTTTGTAGTAAGAGAAAAGGATCCCTGAGATGGGGAAAAACCCATATATGGCTCCCAGAAAACTCTTGACAATATTATTAGAGAAAATGATTGAACAGGAAAGATTGAGAAGTTCAGAAGGGTCACAGAAGAAATTAGCAATTTCCACATCCTTGAAGTTGGTGATTTGGAAAATCATGAAAATGTGCACCTGGGATTCCAAAAGGCTAAAGAAGAATGACACCAAAATTAAGAAGCCACATTTACGAGGGTTCATAATGACCAAATAATGCAGGGGGTGACAGATGGCTACAAATCGGTCATAGGCCATCACAGTCAGAAGCATATAATCCATACATCCAAAAATGGTAAAAATAGACATCTGAGTCATGCAGCCCACATAGGAGATGACTCTGCTGTGAGTCTGAATGTTCCTGAGCATCTTTGGGACCGTGGTGGAGATGAAACTGATGTCAGACAAGGACAGGTTGGAGAGGAAGAAGTACATGGGGGTGTGGAGGTGGGAGTCAGAGCTGACAGCCAGGATGATGAGCAGGTTCCCACACACTGTGACCAAGTACATGGACAGGAACAGTCCAAAGAGGATGGGCTGCAGGTCTGGATCCTCTGAGAGTCCCAGGAGATGGAATTCTGATATGCCTGTTGAATTTTGTATGTCCATATTGGATGGACATCTTTAGAAAAATCAAACAGGGTAAGAAAAATGAAAATAGAAATACATCAGCAGGCTGCCCTCACTCTGTGTGTATTCAAATTCAAGTGTGCACAAGGAAGCTGCTCACCCTGGATTTACAAATGCCCTGTGCATAGTTCTCAGTAGTGCCACACCCAGACTTACACACTCTCACTCTCTCCATCAGTCATCCATCTTTCCGCACCTTATTTGGAGACATTGAACTGAGCAAAGTTAGAAGCCCAGGAGCAGAGGGGAGAAGTTCACGGTTCCTAATTAAATACAGCATAATTTTTGAGGGAAAATTTGGGGAAAAGTAATAACTTTCCAATAAATTAAAGAGTCACAATGATATTCTACTTCATGCTTATTAGGAGAATTGGTATCAAGGAAAGGAAAATCAAACAAGACAGCAACTGTTGGAAAGTTGTGGATTACTGAGAAACATTGCACACTCTTTATAGAACAGTAAAATGGTAAAACCATTTGGAAAAAAACTGTGGAAAATAGTATGGTAGTTTCTCAAATAAACATAATATGCCCAAAGGAATTGAAAACAGATATCAAAGAGATATTGGTAAACCCATGTTCATAGCTACATTACTTACAATAGCCAAAAGCTAGAAGCAACCTAAGTGTTCATCAGCAGGTGAACAGAGAAATTGCGGCATATGTGTGTGTGTGTGTGTGTGTGTGTGTATAGTGGAATATCAGTCCATCTCCAAGAGCAAGGAAATTCTGACATGTTACAACAGGGGTATAGCTAAATGAGAATCAAGCTAAATAAGTCAATGAAAAAAGGTAAATACTATATAACTCAATGTATATGAAATACTTAAAGTAGTCAATTTCATAATGAATTAGAACCACCATTAGAAAAGTGGTTGTCAGGGACCAAAGGAAAAATAGAACAGGGAGTTGCCTAATGGATATCGAGTTTCAGTTTTTCAAGAACTGAGACCAAGTTTGCAAGAAATTGAGACAAATTTCTTTGACCTATTCCATTTAAGACACCACCTGGACTCCAATCTCTGACAACCAGGTTGAGAGTAAGAGCTCACAGTCAGAAAGCATGGTTATGAGCCAGTTACCTTCAAGGGTTTATTGTTCTTTCATTTTCTCATTTCCCTCCTCTGTAAATTTGTTTGCCCTTCAAATGTTATGTAATATAATACAAATATCCTTGTCATTGGCACATTTCAAGTTCCAATAAATGTGATTGAGTTAAATGCACAAAATCAATGGTAAATTTGATTGCAAATGTGGCCAAAGTAGGTGATATTAAATTCATAACTGATAAGAAACATGTTGAATAGCTTATTTTTATGCAGGCTTTCTTTGCATCAATCCATACAATATCATTAGAATAACTAGGATATAAAACAACCCCTTTCTTTTTTTCTTCTCCTTGATTCTGTCCTCCTGCTGACCTGTTAAAACTGCCCCATGGTTTTATGATCTCAGCCCATCAAGTTTGCAGTTTAAGACTTAAAACCAAATAAAGCCCCGAAGCTCAGCGTTTATCTCCAACCACATTATTTCCACGTCATGGACTGTCTATTCAGGCACTCCTGACAGGTGGATTGTAATTCTCTCACTTAAGCTACACAAGAGTAACTTGCTTCTTTATTTGTCAACTTTCACTGTGAGTGAATTGTCTAAATACAGTGTAATAATGACCTACCTGGGGTTCTTGTTATAAGAAATAAACTTTAAATTTTTTTTAGCTACCTAACTAGTGGTTCTGGCTCACTTATTGTTAAAGTCACCTGTGGGTATTTTAGGATGTTCATATACCCTGATATCAGGTCTACACCAGTTTGATCATCATATCTGCATGTGGATTCCTCAGTAGTCTCTTCTTACACCAGAGCTGGAAAACACTGTCTAACAACATCCCGCCACTTACACCATGTTCCATGATACATTACCTTCTCTTAATATCATAATATGCACCACCTATATTAAAGCACATGAATTTGATAATGCTAATCTCAAAACTAACATTGGCTAGAGAGATTTCAACAATTACTTGAGAAATTTGAGATCTTTTTAAGAGAGGAATTTTGGATAAAGAGGGAAATAATGAATATTGAAGGAAACATCCACAAGCCTTTGAGACAAAGAAAACACTGTTGCCAATCTGGAACCAGGTGCCCTACCCCATAACCTTGGCTCATGCCCCTGTAAAATGGAGGAAATACACAAGTGCAGGGAAACCTGGTGTGAAATCATGCAGCTCCATGCTGGCCCCATCGCCAGATGGGCCCCTGATACAGCTCTTCTACAGACATGGACCCACAGCCCAAGGCACCACTGCTTCTCACCCTCAAGACCACCCACATTTTCCCTTGAAAGTGTACCTACCTTCATAAATAAACCTCTGTCTATCCCTTTGTCTGGCTCATGCTGAAATTCATCTCAGTCTCATATGCCAACAACCCCATTGGTCCAGAGTTGAGCTCCCCCTCTCCTCTGGGAACTCCTTAGACCCTTCTCCAGAAATGTCTCTTCTCTTGTGACATTACTATCTTTGCTGATTTCACTCTCCTGCAAAGCTGTCTCCCAAGCACACCTACTTCATAAAAGGGAGGTGTGATTTTCTGTTGATGCTTTCCTGTGAATATTCATTTATGTTCCCATAAAGGATTCCATAAAAATTTACCTAAAGAGTACCTAAATCTCATCCAAGTAGTCCACAACACAATATCCTGTGCCCCTGAAAGGGACTAGTTTTTATTAAACTGAGGCTTTAATTTAATCTACTTTTAATTAATCTAAAGAAAATTTCTCTATCTCAAAGTCTTTATCCTATGCAAAGAATTACCTGAAGAAAAGACATCATTTAACCAGTAAGATTTTTAATATGACAATCATTTCAAAATCTTTTTCCCAATGCATGTCACACACATAAGAGTTTCTGTATAATATGTTGGCAGGGAATAGGTGTTTCATTTCCAAAGAACACTCCTTGTCCAAATTCACTATTAAAGAGCTACATTTATTTCTCAATTTTAAACAGCAGTCATTACTGTTATATTTATTAGTTGGGTTCTTTTTCTTCTGTTTTCTCATAATTATTGGTCTATTATAATTTTGTATTATGATGAGATTTATTGTTAAATATTCACACATACACATTATACAATGATATAATTTGACCATTGTAATTTCCTAGTGTTTCCTGCTTCCCTCCCATCCTCTCTCCCCTATAAGATTTGCTCCACCATACTAACATTTCTATGATTTTTTAAGAGCATTATATTTATACCTAGTAGTTGTGTTTATCTCAGCATAGACATATGCCCATGGAATTTGATTTACTCCTTTTCAGGTCCCATCTTTCCCCTTAGCCCTCCCATGCTCCCTCCCTCTGCTCCCCTCCCTCTACTCTACTGATCTTCCTTTGGCTCACTTATTGATTATGATTTATTGGTGCTTTCTCCATATACATAACATGGAAGTTTCCATGGTACATTTATCTATGCACACACTGTAATTTTGTTAGATTATTTCCACCTTTTCTCCCCATTTCTGTCCTTCCTCCTTCCCTCTTGACCTCCTTCTTCTACCCACTGACCTTCCCTATATTTTATGTTATCTAATCCCCTTTCTTTTCTCCCCCCTTATTTTGCTCTTGCTTACCAACTTAGAAAAAATGCTTGAGTCTTGCTTTTCTCACTCTGGACTATTCCCTTAGCATGATGTTATCACTTTCCATTGGTTTTTACCAGCAAATGCCGTAATTTCATTCATCTCTAAGACTAAGTAAAAGTCCACTGGAATACATTCCACCATTTATTAATCCATTCATCTGATGATGTGTATCTTGACTGGTTCCATAATCTAATTTATCACCACTTAAAATTTTTTTTTCTTCCTTTGCTAGCAAAGGTGAAACACAGAGTTTTTTTGTCCCTGAGCCATCGGGGGGAACAGAAGGCTTTTAAAGAGATGATTCAAAAATCTACATTCCAGGTGTGCTTTGAGGTCTGAGGTCAGAATTCACTTGTTATGTTGGGATATAGCCATTTCTTGCATTTTTGGCACCACCCAGAAGTCTGCATTACTACATTTCTGTGGGGGGTGTATGTGCTCAAGGACCCAGAACTCAGCCCAGGATGGGGATGAAGGTAATCTTGCCTCCCCTGAGGTTAGGGAAAGGGAGAAGGAGAAGAGAAAAAAATAAATCTGTTTTTAAATCATCCTTAGGAGCAGGGCAGCAAGGGTTATATTCAAAGCAGGAAGTGGACCACTGTTACTTTTCCTCAGTGTCAATTTCCACCTTCCATTTCTATGGAAAAGTGAGAAGGAGTCATCTCCAAGATGCTTCCTGTGCAGAGAGGGCAAAGGCTGGGGTAAATGACCAAAGTCCTTGTTGCCCATCAGATGGGGTTGGCACACATAAGGCTATTCAGCATCAGGACAGTAGGGAGGTACACGTTGGCAGGGGGTGGGTGACTGGATGAGTCATGCTAAGGCAGGGAGCATGTTGCAGCAGACCTCAGCTGAGCAGGTCTGGTTTCCTTTCTCTGGTTGGTAAGTGCAGCTGGAATCACAGAGCATGTTCTGGCAGCAGGTTCACGTGGACTGGTTGCTTTCGGGGTGAGAAGTTTCTCTGAGTATTTAACATAGCCACAGATTTCTTCCCAGGGGAGGGAACAGGCAATCTGTCATATACAAAAACTTTGCCTTGATGCTTTTCCTACCAGGATGCATTCAGGGGGTCTGAGCACAGGATATTGCGGAGCCTGGCCTGTATCCCTTTTCATTATCACAATGCCATCAACTTTAAGTGGGGTCCTCTCTGTCCGTTGTACCCAGAGGCTCCTTATATGTCCTGTTGGTACACTAGGCATATTGATATTCCTTTGCATCCATTTCTTTAGGGCCCTTTGCATCCATTTCTTTAGGCTTCTTTGAAGATCCCTTTGCAGAGGTTGCAAACAAACCTGGAGATGACTTTAGTTTCTTCCCTCCCAGGCATTATACTCCAAAGGGCACCACCTACTCACAGTGATGGTGTGTGTGAGGTAGCCCTCCACTCACTGAAGCTTTTTGTTTTCTTACATCCTGGGCTCTCTGTCTCATGAAGGTCACATTCACTACACAGAGATTCACTATCCACAAAACCTAGCAGAGTCAGGAGTTTGAGAGTGCTGTTTTCAAGCATGTAGGATCACCTGGTGAGCTCCAAGGTGGTTCTGGGAGGGGCCAAACAACATGATCTGTGCTGAATGATCATCAACCTCCCCTGCTGTCATCTCTCCTGTGAACCTGTGACTGTTCTTCCACAGAGAATGCAGCAGGCACCCCCACTTCTCTGCCCTGTGAACCCCAGGAATCCCACATGGAAGAGCACAGTGGGCAAAGCTCTTTTTGCAGTGACCAGGAAGAGAAATGACTGGTGGGATTATTGGTGATACAGCCTGCAAGTATTCTCCTACATGATGCCCAGTGTCCCTGGTCAAACAGAGCAATGCAAGCAAGGTCACCTAGTCAAGGAATACAAGTTACATAGGATAATATTCTTCAATGCTTACTTTAAAGCAATAAAAAATAGGGCGTGCACATAACTAGAGCAGGGTGATGTGCATGAAATGAGACAAATGGCCTCCAACTCACTGCTCAGCACCTGAACCTGGGAGCCCTACACCTCAGTTCATGGTGCTCTGGCTTCTGTCAAGCTGCTCATCATCCCTATCACCAGCATCATTGTGCTTTCATAGAACTTAGGAAATACTTGTGAAGGACCCATTTTGTGCTGTTGTAGGTGAAATTGTTATAGGAAATAGAACCAGTTTGTGAGGAGAACACTTGTTAAATAACATATATTATACCCCAGCAGAAAAGAAAATAAAAATTTCACAAGCACCATACATGAAAATTAACATACTGAAACCCTCCCACCTGCACATTCAAACTGTGATATTTGCACTTGTGATACAGAAAAAAAAACCTTCAATCTTTCTTGCTGGATCCCAAGGCTCTCTGCCTTCTTAGATGATTAGGCTACTTCTCTGCTTCATCATGATAAAGAAGTGCACATCCAAAGACCCACCCATACCTGATGCCCAACAAAGACTCAGACTCTGTGGCCAGCATTTCTAATAATATGCCATCAGCTGGGATCTTCCTGATGCAGAGCCATAGCAGGAGACACAGCCACACAGTTCACTGGACAAGAACCATCCACTGAAGGGCTGCAGGCACAGGTTGACTGTGGACTAATATATGACCTTTGAAGCTCAATACACAGAGCTCATAATTAGACTAATTGGTCCATGCAATGCTTTTCTCTAAGGACTTCTCAACATTAATGCAGGAATAGGAAGAAATGACAATGAAGGTCCACTCAAGATTTGGACCCTCTCTGTAATTGGGAGGAATCTTGGGGAATCAATTTACTCCTCTCACTTCTAGTTTTCTAAAGATACATCAGCTTTTAAGGTCCATTTTTATTTGGTTAAAAGATAAACTAAAAACTTACTATGTGAACAATTAGAACTCTATGCTTCAGTGACACTTATTTAGTGATTAACATGTTTTCATTTCAGCATTCAGTCATTAAGAAATAGCGGGTCTACTGATCCAGATGATTTTCAAAGGACTCTGCAACACTGGAATCATATGAAACTCTAAAGTGTGCCTCAGACCAAGCTCTAAGGTCTCTGTCACTTCCCTCTGTTCCCACCTCCTTCTCCTAGGCTCATGGACCTCTCTACCATTGTTTCTGAGTAACTGATGGTAGTAGGTACTGTTAAGAGTTATTATGTTGCTCATGTGTCCCTGACACAGGCACAAACAAGAGCTGCTCTGTCCTGTCTCTGGCTCTGTGGGACATTCCTGAGTAGGATGAAGGTACAGAGAGGAGAGCATCAGGGTATTAAAACCCCACTGAGCATGGCCAGGACCCATGCACAGAGCAGAGGTCCATTTAATTCTTACCATCCTTTTAATTTTTTTCCCTCTGTGCCAAAAATGGTATGAGCCCTGGGGATTCATGAATGAAAGGGAGATGGTCATTTTAACCAAATATGTGGTATTACATACAAAGAGGAGTATGAAAATGTAGCATTACAGAAATAGGAAAAGAGTAACTTCAGGACAAGGAATATTCCTGTTGAATAGTAGGAAGATTAGCTTTTCCATATTCATAATAACTATCTCTCTTGCTTTTACCCAAGTTTTATGCCTTGCTTATAGATCATTCACACAGGGAGCACATGTTTTCTGTTTAATCTGGTTTCAACAGCATTGTATCAACTAAAAATCATCTTGGTTGTTATTGCTGAACAATAGAGACACTAACAATCTACTCTTTGTTCAGGAAGGAATGAGTCCAGCCAAGAGCAGCCAAATGTAAACTGTGAGTCTCTGCATGTGATGCACTCACCTTTTCACTCTTGTCCAACAGTCAGCGTGCTTTCAGCAGAGTCCAGAGGTCTTAGCTGCAGGCACAGCTCTGGGACATTCTTTACTCTTCCCAGATTCCTAAGTAGTAATTAAACCCAGTCCTATGGCAGCTCCTCTCTGCATGGAGAGGGCTGGGTGCCAGAATATAGGAGGATGTGGCAGCTTGAAGGATGTCCTGGCCTGGAGAAACAGTGAGGTCTGTGCTGGACACTTGTGTCCACTGGATATTAGATCTTTTCCCGTCTCAGCCATTCTTCCTCAAGAGGTGCAGCTGGTGCCACTGACAGTTCCGTCCTTAGATCCATTGGAAATTCCAAAGGGAAGTACACAGAAAACAGGGTCTCATCCTTCAGTGACAGGAAAAGAAGCACATGGGTTCTTGTGAAGGGGGAAACCTGCCAGCCCTTCCTGCCATGATGCCATGTGCCTCCAGTCCACAGTGCATTCAGACATAGACTCAGTTATTCAACCTAATCACCTAATACAGTCACGTAAACACCTGTGCCACTTTCCATTCTATCCATTAAAATTGTCTGACATTTGTACCTGGAGACAACTGTGCACATGAATTTGAACTAACTACACAAAATGCAGAACTCAGCACCTGGCACTCATGAGTCTCCTAGATGATCATATATTTTAATGTTATTCTCATCCAGGTCCTCCTCCTCATCACCATCATTGCTTAGTCCACATGTAAAGGTACATGTTTTCTCCTCTTGTGGATGACAGTGCATGGCAGGAAGTGTCAGTGTGGGAAAAAGACGAGATGTCCCATGAGCTCTTTGTTGCACTCACCACAACCAAGTGTATGAACTCACAGTGTCTCACTGATCATCTGTACCTTGTTCTCCCCTCTGGGCAGACAATCTGCAAGCTCCTCCTGATGGAGAAGAAATAATGTTCTGGAATGTCCTTCCTAACCCTTCCCCTCCCACATCAGTAACTGATTCACATTGGGGCTCTGCTGACTTAGGACTAAGGAGGGAAGAACCAAAGCCCATAATTCCCTGGTACCCAGTGACCCCTACATCAGCCTCATGGTATCAACACAGGCTCAGATAGGAGCTTCCTGAGGCAGACACCCTCAGAAGGAAGAGACAGGAATGGAGCCCACTGCACTGGAGTCCTCAAGCCCAAGGGCTGGAGGCACAGGCTGATTGTTGACTATCCTGTGACCTTGGAGGCTCACTGACTGGGGTTTCTAACTCACCAAGTAGTTGAAGCACATCAGAAACTCTAAGAGCTTCCTAATATTAATGATGGAAGCATATTAATGATGGAAGCAGAGCAGGAGAAATTGAACATCAACGAGTATTTATCAGTTCATCTCTACTGCTGAAGAGTGTCTTCTGAAATGTGAGTTTTTCATTTGTTTTGTAGAAAAAAAATTTCATTTTATACTAATAATATTATGGCAAATTTAATTTATATAAAGTTAGAAACCATTCACAAGTATGGAGCTCAACAGAATTAATCACATAAACAATCTTAAGAGAAATTCACCATCATCATCTCAAAATTTTTTTTATCATTGCAAGTGATACTTTGTGTCGAAAGTGAAAAATTCCCTAATGTACATTTGTAAAACTGGCTACAGTCATTCCACTAAAAGCTTGTGAGAAATGAAAGTCATTAATATTTATAAAGGAGGGCAATTAAAAACATAGGATGTTGAAATATGCTGAATCTGAACAAATATAGCAACTTCATGTGACATATGACAACATTAGACATTTCTCCTATGCATCTTCCATAGAGCACTGTAATATTCATGTTCCTAGGCTGTAGATGAAGGGGCTCGGAATGGAAGTGACAATTGTGTACATCACTGAGGCCACTGCCCCCTTCCTAGGACAATGTGATGCAGCTGAATCAAGGTACAATCCAATGCCTGTTCCAAAAAATAAGCAAACATCTCCCAGGAGAGACCCACAGGTGAAGAAGAATTTGTATTACCCACCTGTTGATGGTATTCTCAGAATGGAGGAAATAATTTTATAGTAAGAGAAAAAAATCTCTAAAATGGGGAAGATGTCATATATGACACCAAGAAAATACTTGATAAAGTTCTTAGAGTAGATGATAGAACAGGAAAGATTCAGAAGTTCAGAAGAGTCAAAAAAGAAACTAGAAATTTCCACATTCTTGAAGTTGGTAATTTTAAGATCATCAAATTGTGCAACTTGGAGTCCAAAAGACTCAGCAAAAATGACACCAAAATTGAGAAGTCACAGAGGTGAGAGTTCATAATGCCTGGATAATGTAGGGAATGACAGATGGCCACAAACTGGTCATAGACCATCACAGTCAGAAGCATATAATCCATACATCCAAAAAAGGGAAAAAGAGACATCTGTGTCAGGCAGCCCACATAGGAGATGACTCTGCTGTGAGTTTGAATGTCCACAATCATCTTTGGGACTGTGGTGGAGATGAAACCAATGTCAGCCAAGGACAGGTTGGCGAGGAAGAAGCATTTGGGTGTGTGGAGGTGGGAGTCAGAGGTGACAGCCAGGATGATGAGCAGGTTCCCAAACACTGTGACCAGGTACATGGACAGGAACAGCCTGAAGAGGATGGACTGCAGGTCCAGGACTTCTGAGGGACTCATGAGAAGGTATTAAGAAATATGGGTTAGATTTTGTGATTCTGTATTCCTCAGACACCTTTTGAAAAGGCAAAAAGTTTGAGAAAAAGAAACACATCTGCAGACACCCCTCACTGTGTTCACATTCTAATGGAAGTATTCTCTGGGAAGCTGCACACCCTGGAGATCCACACGCCCTCAACACAATTCTCAGTAGTGAAACACTGAGTCTTGCCACTCCTTTACTCTTGTGCTCTCCTTCTTTCACACCTCTTCCCCACCTATTTGTAGACATTGAACTGAGCAATGATTGATGCCCTGGTCTAGAGGAGAGAAGCTCATGATCACAATAAAATATAGCCTACTGTATGAAGGAAAAGAGGGAATAAATAATGGGCTTCCATTTTGAATAAAACAATTTTTATAAAAATTAATTCAGAACCAGTGCAAATTACCTTTTTAAAAAAAAAGCTCTAAAGTACTGCAATAAATTTCTTTGACTCATTCCATCTAAGACACCATCTGGATTCCAATATCTGACAAGTAAATTGAGGGTAATGGTTCACAGTCAGAAAGCCTGGTTATGAGCCAGTTATCTTCAAAGGTTTCATCATTCTTTGATTTTCTCTTTTCCTTCCTCTGTGGAGTTAAGCTTACTTCTCAAAAATTATGCAGTGTAAAACAAGTAGCCTTGTCTTTAGAAGATTTCAAATATTAATAAATATGATTGAATTAAATTCCTATAGTCAATAGTAACACTCACCACAACTGTGGAACAATTAGATGATATTGAAATAATAAATGATAAGAAATACTTTGAATAGTATAATTTTATGCAGGTGTATTTGTTCAATCCAAACTTACAGTAAAATATCTGCTATATGAAATGGCTCCTTATTCTTTTTCTTTTCCTTAATTCTGTACACCATCTGACCTGCTAAAAATACTTCCTGATTTTGTGATCTTAACCCAAAAGTTCATAGTTTAGGATTGTAGCACCAAAGACAGCCCAAAGTGCAGCACTCATTTCCAACCTCCTATTTCCACTTCATGGACTGTCTGTTCATTCCCAAGACATGGTTGGCCATTCTCTCATTTAAGCCACAAAAGGAAAGGGTTCACTAATTGTCAGTTCTCACTGTGATTGAATTGGAAAACAATGCAAAAGAGAACAGTACAGGATATAATGTGAACATTTCTGAGTAATTTCCAAATTGTATTGTTGGTAAGTAGTTACTTTCCTTGTATGATTGTTATAAGAAATTACTTTTTACCATTTCCAACTACATATCTAGTGGTTCTGTCTTATTATTATTTTCACTCATATCCACATACCAGACTCTCACAACAAAACAAATTTAATCAGCATAACTGCATTTGAAGTTCTCAGTGGTTCTTTCTTACACCAGAGTTGAAAACCACTGTCTAAAATCATCCTGGCACTTAGAACACTCTCTATGAATATTACCTTCTCTTATTGTCAGTAACACCCACAACATGTGTTTCAATATAGGGATTTGACAGTTCCTGTCTCAGGGCAGACATTGGATAGAGAGATCTGAACATTTACCTGAGAAAATGAGTCTTAGTATCCCTTCCTGATTCCATTCTCCTGCAAACCTGACTCCAAGACACAACGAGTTTCATAAACTGGAAGGTGAAATTTTCGGTTGATGTCAGTGTTCATTCCTGTACCCATAAACAGTTTTTCATTAAAAATTACCTAAAGAGTGCCTGAAGCTGAGTTAAATAGTCCACAACATGTAATGGTTAATTTCAATTGTCAACTCGACTGGATTAAGAGATGCCAATGAGTAAGAGGCCTCTGGGTGAGTCCAGGAGGGTGTGTCTAGGAATGATTGGCATGTGGGATAGGAACTGAGGTGGACCCCTCCCTAAACATGTGCAGCACCACCCAGTAGGATGGAATAAACACTAGAAGAACAAGGGCGCAGACGCAGATGCAAGCTCGGCTCTTCTTGAATGGGTTCCTGGTTGCTGCTTCAATTGTCTGAGGATATCGGACTCTCACTTCTTCATTCTTCCAAAGCGACCTCTGCCAGTGATTCTCCAGGTAGTTTCCAGAAGCTTTGGTCTTGGACTAGAGTAGGACTGTTGACCTATCTTGTTCTGGGGCTTCCACCTCTTGAACTGCATAGCTACGTGTTTTTCCAGCTCTCCAGCTGCAG
This sequence comes from Sciurus carolinensis, assembly GCF_902686445.1. Lineage (NCBI taxonomy): Eukaryota > Metazoa > Chordata > Mammalia > Rodentia > Sciuridae > Sciurus > Sciurus carolinensis. The sequence goes on from NC_062229.1 coordinate 11,698,289, forward strand.
GTGACCATTTTGGACTATCCAGTTTCTGGTCCTGTAAGCCAGTCTAATAAATCCCCTTTTATAATCATACTTCCTGTTGATTCTTTTCCTCTAGAAAACCCTGACTAATACAACAACACAACATGTATTGCCTCCTGAAATGTACTAGTTACATCATGAGGTGTTCATTCCTTCTGTGGCACACACTCCTCTACTTCAGTCTTTATCTCATGGAAAGTATTGCCTGAAGAAAGGACATAGTTTAACTCATACATGTATTAATAAAACAATCATTTCAAAGTCCTTCTGCTGTCTCTATCATGCAACACAAATAACAATGTTGTATAAAATATTGATATGGGATGGGTGTTTGATTTTCAATGGAACATGCATGTCCAAATTTACTACTAATGACCTACATGTTTGACTGTATATAAACAACCATTATCACTTACATCTTCTCAATTTTAATATGCATCATGAAAATACAGTTGCACCCTAACTAGTAATATTCTTTCCTTAACTCCTGAAGAAATTTTAACTTGTGCAGAGAATTCTATTTCCTTCTGACTTCAGCAGAATGGACAGTGCCCTGGGCTAGAGTCAGGGAGGCCACATAATAGACCCACATCACACCTGCCAGGGTGTGCACAGTGTGTGGATCTCTCCTCCTCATCCTGCTCTCTGATTCATGGAAACATGAAAATTACTCTATCTTCACAACATGTGCAGTATCAAAGGGAAATTTGGAACTCAATAAATATTTATATATGGTCATTGTGATTTTAATAAACAAATTCCATGATTAGGCACTTATCAGCAATATGGAGGAAAGTCAAAGTCAAGGGCACTGGAGGCTGGAAAGAAGTGAAATTCTGACATGGGTCTCAGTGGAAGGCTTAGGTTGTAGCTTCAGTTTCTGTCTCATTTTTTTTTTTTTAACTAACCTCTTGCAAACCAATGCCATGCCAGGCATGGTGGCACATGTCTGTACTCCCAGTGACACAGGAGGTGGAAGTAGGAGGATCACAGGTTCAAAGCCAGCCTCAGCAACTTAGTGAGGCCCTAAGCAACTTAGAGAGACCCCATTTCTACATAAAATATAAAAAGGATTGGGGATGTGGCTCAGTGGTTAAGTGTCCATAGGTTCAATTCACAGTACCAAAGAAAAAAGAAAACCTTTGTCTTGATATCTCAAAATTTTACTATTGCTGATAATGTTTTATATATATAACATATATATACATATATAATATGAATGTAAAATTTTGCCCCTGTCCATGACATGTACAGACCCTATTTTAAGTTGTCTCTATTTCTTTTTTTATTGGTTCTTTTTAGCTATACATGACAGTACAATCTATTTTCATATATTCATGCAAGCAGGGAATGCATCTTAATCTAATTAAGATCCCATTCTTGTGGATGTACATGAATGGTGAAATTCACTCTCGTGAATTCATGTATGTACAAAGGAAATTTATGCAGGTTCATCCCACTGTCTTTCCTGTTTCTATCCCCCTACCTTGTCTTTATTTCTATGGGACATTTCTTGAAGCAATGAAAGTACAGACAGAAAACAAGTCCACAATTCCAAATTAATTTTAGTCAATATGGCAAAGAAAGTATAGGGAAATTCAAAGTTCAACAGAATTATTTTAGATGCCTCCCTGTGCCAAGCAAAGCAGAGGGCACCAGGGAGACAGAAATACAAAGAGGGAGATTTTCTTTCCAAATACACAGCACAGCACACAGATCAGAACACTAAAAATAAATAAATAAATAAATAAATAAATAAATAAATAAATAAATAAATATCCCATCCAGAAATAGGAAATCTGTAACTTCAAGTGACTGGATGCTTTAGTTGAGTGCCATAAAGAATAATGTACTAATTAATAATACTAACAATTTCTAGATTTTATATTACCTGAATTTTATTCACATATTCCATATTATTCACATCAGAGCACCAAGTATCTATTTATCCTCACTCACTGCAGTTGCATCAACAGGAAATGAACTCAGATAACCAGGCTGAATCCAGACATACCAGTGACCTGCCCTACTTCACAGAGATAATAAGTGAAACCCACAAACTCTGAGCCTCCTATACTACATGTCTTTATTCTTTCCCACCAGATCTGAAGTTTTAAATACAGGGTTATGTGGGTATATGTTTAAACTCTTACCAGTTTGGTGAGTAAGAAAAATTCAGGACCTAATATTAGGTCATGAGATTGAGAGGGCCATTTTCATGCACAGAGGAGCATGTGGTGAGCTCCAAGGAGGTTCTGGGGCAGGTCCAAGAGGGTGATCTGTGCTGAATGATCATGAGTCTCCCCTGTTTTCTTCTCTCCTGTGACTGTTCTTCCACAGTGCCTGTAGCAGGCACCCCCACTGCTCTGCCCTGTGAACACTGCAAATTCCACAAGGAAGAGCATTGTGGGTAAGGCTCTCTTTTTTCACTGGCAGGGAAGAGGAATGACTAGTTGGCTTGTTGATGGACAGCCTACAAGGATTCTCCTGTGATGGCCTGTGTCCCTGGTCAGACAGCCCAGTGCAAACAAGGCTTCACTCTTTCATACCTGACAAACAAGGATGAGTTACATAAATAGAATGTTCTTCTTTGTTGACTGTAAAGAATAATAAATTGGGCATTCATAACTACAGCAGGGTGATGAACATGAAATGAAACAAATGACATAAGACCACATGCTCAGCACCTGAAGCTCGGAACCCTGTACCTCAGTTCATAATGATCTGGCTTCTGTCATCTTCCTTATCGCCACCACCATAGTCCGTTCATAGAGCTTAGGAAACTCTTATGAAGTACCAGCCTATTTTTTGCAATTATGAGTGAGAGTTTACTGGAAATAGAACCAGTAGGGGGTTTGTTACCCACCTCTAATAAAAACATAAACTTCACAAACACCACACTTGACACTTGACATCCTGAAACCCTCCCGTCTGGGTACTCAAACTGTGATGGCTGTCCTTGTGATACAGAAACAATACTTTCAGTCTTTCTTCCCAGGTACCTAATGACTTCTCAACATTAATGGAGGAAGATGAAAAAAAGACAATGAAAGTCCACTTAGCTGTAATTGGGAGGGACATTGTGGGCTCAACTTACTTCTTTCACTTCTTTATTTTTTTTAAAGATTCATCAGCTTTTAAGGTTTATTCTTAATAGGTTACAATATAAATAGCACAAGGCACTATTTGAACTGTAATATGTATATGCTTCAGTGATACATATATATATGGTAAGTTTTTAAATTAAGCATTCATTCATTAAAGAAATAGTGGATCTACCAAGAACAAGTGTCAAAGGACAATGCAGCATTGGAATCATATGTAATTCTAATTGTCACAGACCAATATCTAAGGGACTCCTGTCACTTTCCTCTATTCCTATTCTGCTTGTCCTGGGCTCATGGCTATCTCTGCCATTGTCCTTGTAACTGAAGTTTGTAGATGCTGTTAAGGGAAAGTATGGGACTGGTGTGACCAAGACACAGACTAACCAAGTGCTGCCATCTTTTCTCTGACTCTGTGGGACATTCCTGAGTAGGATGAAGGTACAGAGAAGAGAGCACAAGGGTGTTAAAATCCCATGGAGCTTGGCCAGGACCCGTGCACAGAGCAGGGGTTCAACACATCTTTTGTTCTTTTATCTCCAGATGGTCATTCCACCCAAATACACAGCATATACTTAAATTAGGAAATATGAAAAAGTAAAATTACAGAAATGTGAAAATAGTAACTTCAGCTCAGTAATGGCAGTTCAAAAATATTTCAGTTGAAGAGTAGGAGGGTTAGTCTTCCCAGATTAATGATGATTTTCTAAACTTTTGTCCATATTTTATACCTTCATCATGTGTTAATCACATAGGGAGCAAATGTTTCCTATTTAATCTGGATTCAAGGTCATTCCATCAACTAGAATCCAACGTGGATGATATTGCTGTTGGATGATATTTTCTGCCTTAATGCAGAAAGAAAGAGTCCAGTCAACAACACCCAAAATTAAATTGGGAATCTCTGGGTTGACTGCTTAATTCACCTCATCACTTCATTAATCTCATTCGCTGTGTTCCAACCATCAGAATATTTTGAGCTAAATCCTGAGGCCTTGGCTGGAGGCACATCTCGAGTATATCCTAACCCTTTCCAGATTCCTGAGTAATAATAAAACCCAGATCTGCTTTTTCTCCTCTTCAGATAGAGAGGGCTGATTATAGAATCCAGCTGCAAGGGTATCCTGCAGTGGGGGACACAGGAAGGCCTGTGCTGGATTATTGTGCCAGTTTGATCTTAGATCTTTGTCTCAACTGGACCATTCTTCCTGAATGGATGCAGTGATGCCACCGTCTGATCTGTTCCATGAAGTACCAGATCCCAAAGGGAAGTGCACAGAAAAAGTGTCCCATCCTGATGACACAAGAAAGTGCAACACAGGGTTGCTTATGCAGGGGACAAACTGCCAGCACTGGCCTGCCAAGAGGCCATGCTCCTCAAATCCACAGTGCATGTCACATATGGCTTCAGCTATTTTACCTAAACACCTAGCACAAGTTACTAAAATCTCTGATCCTCTCTGTTCTCTACAATGTAATAACTTGGCACTTATACCTTGGTGAAGATTTTGCAGATGAACTAAACAATCTACAAATAGCACACAGTTAGCACCTGGCACTCAGGGATCTCTTACTGAAGGATCATGTGTTTGGCAGCTATCCTCATCCTGGTCCACCACCTCCTCATCACCTTCATAAACATCTCTCAGTGCAGAGGACAGTGGAAGGAACACATTCCCTCCATTTGTGGATGACAGTGTGTGGCAAGAAAGATCGATGTGTGAGGAAAGGAAAACTTTACTGAGATTGCGGCTATGCTCACCACCACCAGGGTATGTCATCTACATGCCACGACTCAGTCCTCAGGACTAAAACTGTGCAGTGCTCTCCCCTCTGGGAAGCCAGACTGTATGTTGGTCCTTCCTCCATCCTTCACCTCCACAGCTGTTACCTATTCACACTGTCTCAGGTGAGTCTTGACAAAGGAGAGTGGATTCCACATCTGTGGTACTGAATCACCTCCCATCACAACTCATCTTTAGAGTTGATATCGTTTCTGCTATGGTCAGAGCTTCCTAATAGACACAATCATGGTGAGAAGACATACTGGTGTGGGGCCCACCTGACTTGAGTCATCCAGCTGAAAGACTGGACACACAGGATGCTCATTGACTGTGTTGTGTCCTTGGAAGCTCAAGCATAGATCTATTAACTGGCAAGGGGATGACCCTATGACAGACTCTAACATGTCCTAATAGAAATCCTAGAAGGAAAATGAATGTCAACCACTGATTTTCAGCAATTTTTAGTGAAAAAAATAAATCCATTTACAATATTGATTACATATATTGTTGCTAATAGTAGTAGCTTCCTCAGTCCACTTTCATTTTGGTAAATTTAAATTACTAAGAAACTTGCCATTATTGCTATTATCAGTTGCATAGCTTAGTGGCATTAAATATAGATATAGTTGTTAAGCAATCACTGTAATCCATCTCCAACATTCTTCATATACCAAAATGAATCTTTGTACCCGGTGTGAAAATATCCCACACTTCCCTTACCAAAATGGATTCCCACAATTCTACTATAAAACTCAAAGTGAAATTAGCATAATAGGCATGTTGACAGGACCAGCTGTTTAGCATTGCTACATTTTCCAACATACAATGCAAGAAGGCCCCACAGCGGTTGGGATTAGACTGCCCTGCTGTGCAGCTTCCTCAGGGCACCTTTAATGTCCCTGTTCCTCAGGCTGTAGATGAAGGGGTTCAGCTTGGGGGTGACCACAGTGTACATCACTGAAGTCCACTGCACCATTTCTAGGAGAATGCCACAAAACTGATCCAAGATACACTTCAAAACCTGTCCCTAAAAATAAGCAAACTACTGCCAGGTGAGAACCACAGGTGGAGAAGGCTTTGTACTTCCCACCTGAGGATAGGATTCTCAGAATGGAGGAAATGATTTTATAGTAAGAGAAAATGATCCCTGAGATGGGGAAAAGGCCATAGAAGGCTCCCAGAAAATATCTGACAATTTTATTAGAGTAGGTGTCAGAACAGGATAGATTCAGAAGTTGAGAAGGGTCACAGAAGAAACTGGAAATATCCATATTCTTGAAGCTAGTAATTTGTAAGATCATCAAATTGTGCAGCTGAGAGTCCAAAAGAGTCAGCAAAAGAGTCACCAAAACCAAGTAACCACAGAGTGGAGGGTTCATAATGACTGGATAGTGCAGTGGGTGACAGATGGCCACAAACCGGTCATAGGCCATCACAGTCAGCAGCTTGTCATCCATACAGACAAAAATGGTAAGAAGAGACATTTGTGTCAGGCAGCCCACATAGGAGATGACTCTGCTGTGAGTTTGAATGTTCATCAAAATCTGTGGGACTGTGGTAGAGATGAAACTAATGTCAGCCAAGGAAAGGAGGGAGAGAAAGAAGTACATGGGGGTGTGGAGGTGGGAGTCAGAGCTGACAGCCAGGATGATGAGCAGGTTCCCAAGCACTGTGACCAGGTACATGCACAGGAACAGTCCAATGAGGATGGGCTGCAGGTCCGGATCCTCTGAGAGGCTCATGAGATGGAATTCAGAGACATGAGTTAAATTTTGTGCTTGTATGTTGCTGGGACACCTTTTGAAAAAACCAAGGGTGAAAAAAGAAATACATAAAACAGGCACCCCTCATCACGTAAACATTTGAATTCAAGTACATGCAAGGAAGGTGCTCATGCTTTAGGTCTACACACCTTCAACAATAAGGCTCAATAGTCAAACACCCAGTCTCCACACATTCTTTCAGTATTACTTTCTCTCTCATTCAACCCTCTTTACATACTCAGTTTAGAGACAGTGAACTGAGCAATGTTAGAAATCCAGGAGCAGAGGAGAGAAGCGGCTCTTGATCACAGTGAAATATAGTTTAAGTTTAAGGAAAAAATAGGGAATATGCAATGCCTTCCTACAATGGAGGTTAGGAAGCAGTTTGATCACATTAGTCATGCAGTCATACATGTGCATGAGGTAATAATGTCATTTCACTCTTCTATCCTTCCTAAATGCATTCTACTGTCATGTATAACTAACTAGAACAAATGAGAAACTTTTTTTAAAAAATGCAGTTTGTTATACCTCACTGATTCAAAGGCTTTTGGACCAAGTCCTTTGGCAAGATATCTCAGACTAAGGACAGCATTTCCAGACAACTAAATTGAGGATAATGGGTCATAATCTGAAAGCAGTATTTGCCCGTTTTCTTCAAGGGATCTTGTCATTCTTTGATCTCCTCATTTGCCTCCTCTGTAGATTTAAGATTTTTATTCAAATATTTTAGAATATAAAATAAGTATACTTTTCTATGTTAAACATGTAATTTTTATAATTATTATTGAGTCAGTGCAGTGTCTATAGTAGCACTGACCCAAGTGTGGCATTAGTGTGCACTGTACCTGTCTATAATTTTAAAATCATAAAGAGTAAGAAACTGTTTTAGTCAAGATTTTCACTTCTGTAGACAATAGACCTAATGAGAACCTTTTCAGAGGAGGAAGTTTATTTTGAGGCTCACAGTATCACAAATATTACTGAGTAGATGGCTGACTCCATTCCTCTGGGCATGAAGTGAGGCTGGCCAGGACATGGCACTCAGGAAGCAGAGGGAGAGCTCTGTTCAGCAAGGACAAAATATGAACTCCAAAGGCATGCCCCCAGGGACCCACCTCCGCCAGCCCCACCCTACCTCCCTGCAGTCACCACCAGTAAATCTCTATCAAGGACTTAATGCAGTTATTAGGTTAATGTTCTCATAACCCAATCATTTCACCACTAAGCATCCTTGCATTGTCTCATACATGAGCTTTCAGGCACACCTCAGGTCCAAACCATAACAGAAAATACTCTGAATAATTTAATTATATGCAGGTTTATTTGAATCATCCCATGTAATATCAGTAAATTATTTGGCATGTAAAAAGGCTCCTCACTTTTTTTCCCTTGATTCTCTTCTCCATTTGGCCTGATGAAACTGCTTCATGGTTTGGTAATCTCAATCCATCAAGTTCATACTTAAGATTTCTGCACCAAGGAAAGTCCCAAATTCAGCTCTCATTTCCAACCACCTATTTTCCCTTCCTGCAACATCTGGTCATTCCTGATAACATGGATCACAATAGTTTTATTTAATCCACATGAGGGAAACATGTCCATTAGTTTTAAATTCTCACTGTAATCTAATTGGAAAACAATGAAAAAAAGAACAGTACAAGAAATAAAGTAAAGACTTGTGGGAATTTCCAAATAGTAAATATGGGGAAATGATTACCTAACTTATATTATTATTTTAAGAAATTATTTTTAAATCTTTCCAATTGCATATCAAGTGATTGTGTCCCACTTACTATAGGCAATTTCAGATATTTTATATTATGCATGTACAGTGATGTCAGAAGTATACCTGTTTAAGCAGCATGTCTGCCTGTGAAGTTCTCAGTTGGCCTTTCTTACACCAGAGTTAGAAATCACTGTCTAACAACATCCTGGCACATAGAATATATCCATGAATATCCCCTACTCTTATTTTCAATAATACTCACTACCTATATTAAAACATATAAATTTGATGATTACTTGTCTCAGGACTAACATTGGATTGAGATATAAGTCATTACCTAAGACATTTGAGTTCTTAATATCTCTGCCTGATTACTTTCTCTTGCAAACCTGTCTCCCTGACACACCAACAGTTATGCAGTAGAAGGAGTAAATTTCAGTTGGTTTTCCGTATCACTTATGTCTCTGTATAGTTTTCCTCACAACATTGCCTATAAAGCACATAAAGCTCATTTGAGTAGTCTGCAATCCTTATTGCCCCTGAAATGTACTAACTGACATTCATTCCACCTATGAAGTACATCCTCTACTTTAAGTCTTTCTCAAATGTAAACTGTTACCTGAGGAAAGGAAATCACTTAACTATACAGTTTATTAATATGGCAATCATTTCAAAATGCTTCTGCCTCTCTCAGGGTCACAAAATAAGAATGCCTGTAAAGTATATTGGCCAGGGATAGTTGTTTGATTTCAAATGAAAAATGAATGTCCAAATACACTATGAATGACCTACAATTATGTCCCTAGAAAAGTACTCAATGTCACCTACATCTTCTCAATCTTAATACGTATCATGAAAATGAGGCTAAACACTAATGATTACTATTCTGTCCTTGATGACTCCTGAAGAAATTTCATCTTGTGCAGGAAACAATATTTCCCTCTGGTTCCAGAAGAGACAGTACCCTGGACTGGAGTCAGGGAGGCCACAATTCAGACCCACATCACACCTGCCAGGGTGAGCACAGTGTGTGACCCTCTCCTCCTCTCCCTGCTGGCTGCTAAATGGAAACAAAATAACACCAGCTGAACACCATGGGTAGCATCAAAGGATTTGGAACTCAGTAAATATTTGGTCACTGCAATTTTAATATACAAACTGCATGATTATGTAACTATCAGCATTATGGAGGAAAGCCATGGTCAAGGGCAGCGGAGGCTGGAGTGAAGTGCAGCTCTGACTGTGCCTCAGTGGAAGGTGCAGGTTCAGTGCCCTTCAGCTCTGCCTTGTTGCCTTTCCTTGAACCCATGAAAATCTCTGCCATGATTTCTGATAATGTGTGTACTGTGGATGATATGAAATAAAATTAAGGGTGTCTATGTCAAAACCTGCACACAGAAAAACACTGCTGTAAATTGTGCCTATTCCCATGGACACTGCTGGAAGGAGGTTCAAAAGTAAAACATCCCATCAAGAAATGGGAAAAATGTAACTTCAGGTCATGGGATATATGAGTTGAGTGGCATGAAGATTAACATTGTTACTACTAACGGTGATAATGATATCCAGATTTTTTTCTTTCCAGGTTTTATTTATATGTCCTATATTATTTACCTAACAGCATTGAGTATCTATTAATCCTTACTCACTTCAGTTGCATCAACTTGAAATCATCTCAGACAGCATGGCTGAATGGAGAGACACTAGTGATCAGTTTTTATGCTGAAACTAACACATTAAATAATTTATCCATTCATAGCAGACAGTTTTCCACAGAGGTCAACAGATCTTAATGACAGGTACATTTTTAAAATGTTTCCAGTTTCATGAGTAAGAATGAAAACAACACCTGACCTCAGGTTTGCAGTGAGATTGAGAGGGTTATTTTCAAGCATGGAGGAGCATGTGATGAGTCCCAAGGAGCTACTGGAGGGGACCCAGGAGCCTGATGTACCACACATCATGAGCCTCCTCCACTGTGACCTCTCCTGTGACCTGTGGCTGTTCTGCAATAGTGCATGAAGCAGGTGCCCACACTGCTCTGCCCTGAGATCCTCAGGAATCCCAAGAGGAAATGCACAGTGGGTGAGACTCTCCTTCTGCAGCGAGAGGGAAGGTGAATGACAGGTTGGCTTGCTGATGGGACAGCCTGTCTGGATTCTCCTGTGATGCACTGGGTCCATGGTCGGAGAACCCAATGTAGAGAAGGCTGCACAATTTCCACCTGACAAATGAGTGCACATTACAGAAGTAAAACACAAGTCTTCATTTTCTGTAAAATAATAATAATGTGGATACATAAAACTAAAGTGAGATGGTGAAGTGAGTTCCTCAGCCCCTGAGCATGGGGAGTGCTGCACATCAGTTCATGGAGCTCTGGCCTCTGTCATCCTCACCATCATCCTTATCTCTGCCATTGTCCTTTCATGGAGCCTAGGAAACACGTGAAGGACCCATTTTGTGCTGTTGTGGGAGAGATTTCTGTGTGAATTAGAACCAGTGTGGGTGGAGAGCACATTCTGAATGAAATTTCTGATCTCCCCACAAAAGCTGAACCCCACAACCCCAAGGTTGAACCTGCATGCTGGTGTCCTCCCATCTGGCTACTCTGTGGTGTTTGTCCTTGTGCCAAGGTATCACTGTTTCCAACAATCCTTCCCACATCCATGTCCTCTCTGCACTTACTGAGTTGTGCTGCTTCTCTGCTGGGTCATGACCAAGAGGTGCTGATCCCAAGACCCTAACTAGAGTGGAGCCCAGTGAAGGCTCAGCTGTGTCCACAGGTACAGTTGACGTTTCAGGAGCTTCCAGATGCAGACAACCCCAGGAGGAGACACTACCATGCAGCTCACTGTACAGGAACCACCAACAGAAGGGCAGCAGGCACAGGTAGGTTATGGACAATTATATGAACTTGGAAGATCAATACACAGAGGTTATAATTAGATTAATTGGTCCATGAAATCCCCATCTGAAGTATTTCCCATCAATGGGGAAGACAAAAGAAAATGAATGTCCACATAAGGTTATGGCCCTAAATCTAATTAGGAAGAATCCTACATATTCTATTTATTTCCTTTATTTCTGTGTTTCTTGAAGAGACATCTGTGATTAATGTTCATTATATTGCGGTAAAATATCAATTCAAAAAGTGACCATTTGAACCACATTATGTACACACATCAGTGACATCTTCTAAAATTCAAACTTTGTACACAGTTGAATAAACTCCCACCCCAACCTCAGCAACCATAACTCTACTGTGAAGCATGATGCAGACAGAGTTTTCCAAATCAGAAACACGTGCCCAGGGAGAGGGCATTTCCATGACTAGATTTAGTTCTGTTGTGTTTCCAACGTGTATTCCCATAGGGTGCCTTGGGTCCTAAGAATGCCCCATGCTGCTAGCAGACTCCTCAATGGTGGTATAATGACTATGTTCCTCTAACTTAAGTGAAAGAGTCAGCACCCAGGTGCCAACTGCACAATCATGGAGTCCAGCACACCTTTCTAGTAGAATGCAGGACACTTGAACCAAGGCACACTCCAAAGTTGCTTTATACTACCAAACTTTGTTATTGAAAATGTATGAGGAAAGACAAGATTAGAGTAAAAACTTTCTCAGAAGTAGTTAGAATTTTCCACATTCTTGTAATGGGTAGTGGGAAGGTAATCAAATAGTGCAGCTGGCATCCAAGACTAATCAAGAAGGACACCCAAACTACAACTACAGCACTGAGGACTCAGGAGGACTGGACAATGCAAGCAGTTGCAGAGGAACCCAGCCTGGTCATCCACCATCACAATGAGCATCAGATCATCCATACCTCCAAAAGTTAGAACAAGATGCATCTGTGTCAGGCAGCCCAGGTACAAGAGGACTCTATTGTCAATTCGGATGTCACAATCATCTCTGGGACCACTTTGGAAGTGAAACTGATGTTAGTCAAGGTCATGTTGTAGAGGAAGAATAATGTCCAGGTGTGTAGTAAGGAGCTAAAACTGATGGACAGGATGACGTTCCAGAGTTCCTAGACAGGTCCACCTCAGCACCAATCCAACCAGAACTGGCTGCAGTCTGGGTCATCTGAGCCTATGAGGAGGAAGATGAGAAATGGGCAGCATTTTGTGCTTATGTGTAGCTGGACACCACTTGGAAAAGGAAAGAGGGTTGGATAAAAGGAACAAATGAGCACCCAACACTATAAATACTTTGAATTCACATATTCAAAAGTAATGTTTCCACACTAACATACACAAATGTACAGCTCTATTCTCAACCTTCTTAAGTCTCTTGAATTTTGGTTTCTCTGTTACTTATTTTACTACTAGTGAGTGTTTCCAAGCTTAGAGGCACTCAACTTAGCAATTTTAGAAGACCAAGAATATTAGAGATAAAAATTTTAAAATCATTGTTCAAACACATGCCACTCTTTAAAGATAAAATAGAGAATAACACATCCCCTTCCCCTTAAGAAAAATCATCTCCATTAGAACATATCTCAAAAGCAGGCAGATATACCTCTCTTTTTGAAAATTTGTAAACACTCGATGGTCTACCTAAGACAACATTAATGAATGTCTACATATGCTGTTCTCACACCCTAACAATTTAATCAGAATATCTACCTCACACCATAGTTGATAAGTGCTGTCATTGAATTTGTAGATTGTAAAATGTGACTGACTAATATGGTTTATTGTTACTGTCAGTCATGCCCACTACCTATATGAATAAGCAAAGTTCATCCTATTAGGTTTAGAAATCACAGTTTTCATAATCTACAATGACTTCAAATGAGCTGCCAGCTCTCATATTGCATGATGGCATTCTCCTGCACATATCTGACCCCAACATAATCAAGAATTTGGTGGGAGGATTTTACTTCCAATATTTCCAAGTCAGGATTAATTTATGTACACATTAACAGTTTTCAAAGAAATCTAAATGTACATAAGAATCACCAAGGAAGAATATAACACCATGCGAGAGGCCCAGGAATACAATGCTTGACATCAATATGTGGATGGATCTAGTCTTTGAAGTATACATGTGTACAATCAGTGCTTTAACCTTAACAGGGCATTTGATTCCAGGGATGACCATCATTCATTTTGTCAGTTTATTATTGTAATGATCTTTTAAATATTCTTTTTTTTAAATTTGTTCTAATTAATTGTACATGAGAGTAGAATGCATTTATACATTTTGGTGAATCATGATTTGGTGAATCATGGTGAATAAATGGACTGTAATTTCTCATTTTTCTTATTGTACATATTGTATGATCACATTGGTCATGCAGTCACACATGTAAATATATGTAAAAGAGTCATATATGTAAATGAGGTAATAATAATGTCTGTTTCACTATACTGTTCTTCCTACCCCCCACTCCTTCCCCTCTCTTCTCTCCACTCTACCTAATATAAAGTAACCCTATTCTTCCCTAGCCATTCCTTCCTTTTTGTGAATTAGCAATCACATATCAGAGAAAATTTTGGCCTTTGGTTTTATGGGTTTGGCTTATTTTGCTTAGGATGATATTCTCCAATTCCATCCCTTTACCAGCAAATGTCCTAATTTCTTTAAAACTGAGTAATATTCCATCATATGTGTGTGTGTGTGTGTGTGTGTGTGTGTGTGTGTATCTCACATTTCCTTTATCCATTCATTTGTTGAAGGGCACCTAGGTTGGTTCCACAGTTCAGCTATTGTGAATTGAACTGCTGTCATCATTGATGTGACTGTGTCACTGTAATTTGATGATTTTAAGTCCTTTGGGTATAAACCGAGGAGTGGGATAGCTGGGTCAAATGGTGGTTCCATTCCAAGTTTTCTGAGGCATCTCCATACTGCTTTCCATAGTGGTTGCACCAATCTGCATTCCCACCAGCAATGTATTAGTGTACATTTTTCTCCACATCTCCACCATCATTTATTGTTGCTTGTATTCTTTAAAATTACCATTCTGATAGGATCTGACTTCCTTAACAAGACCCCTGAAGCACAAGAAACTAAATCAGGAATCAATAAATGGGATGGATTCAAATTAAAAGCTTTTTAGCAAAAGAAACAATCAATAATGTGAAGAAAGAGCCTACAGATTGGAAGAAAATTTTTACCACACGCACCTCAGATAAATCATTAATCTCCAGGCTATATAAAGAACTCAAATACATTTAACACCGGGAAACAAATTCCATCAATAAATGGACTAAGGAACTAAACAGGCACTTCACAGAAGATATACAATCATTCAAAATATATATGCAAAAAGGGTTCAATATCTCTAGCAATTAGAGAAATGCAAATCAAAACTACCTTTAAATATTCTTAATGCCTCTTCCCACATCACACAATTTTCTACAAGCAATGTAATTGGAGGATGTCTTTACTTTCTAATGATTCATGAATGTTCAATTTCACGATCAAAAACTTACATATCTTGTCCAATGACATATCAGTCACTGTCAAGTACATCATCTTATTCAGAAGCTCTCCTATTGAAATACCTCTGCAGTCTGCTTAGTAACAACATTCACATGATAAACCACTAAGAAATTTCATCTGCTATAATGAATAACTTTTCTGTTTGTCTCCAGTAGAAAATGATGTGGCCTGGAATGGGAGAGAAGAAAGGAGCATTTCAGTCCAGTATCTAAGATCTGCTACTGTATGCAGTTCATTTGCAAAACTGACTACCATCGTATTCATACTACTTAATGGAAATGGAGAGAATCACAACCCACTCCATACCACGAGTGGAACCTCATGCAATTTTAGAACATATTGAATACTGAACCATTGTGATATTCTTCAAATACAGGATCGATCACCAGGAAAAGAGTAACTGTAAGGATGAATAAAATTTTCAAATGGCACTGCAGTATGGGTTAATTAAAACTTCTAACATGTGGCTCAGCTGGGGACATAATGTTGGCTTATAGCTGTCTCCTTGTGCCTACTTTTTTTATACCCATGGGAATCTTTGCCAGGAAATTTGAATAATTGAATGGTGTAGATCCTGTTAAATGGATTTAGAGGACCCACGTATCTAACATAAAGACATAAATAAGAGCTATTTTAACTGGTCTCTAGTCCCATGAGACATTCCTGAAGGAGATGAGAGTGCAGACAGGGAAGCACCTGTGTGTTCCAGCCACACTGGCCAATTACTGTGAGCCCGGAGAGTGCTGCTTCCACACTTCACACAGGGGTTTGATTCAAGAACTTTCTATGTCACACAGGGTGTGTACTGTGGGAGTCATCGAGGAAGGACAGTGATTCCTCTCCAAATACACAGCATTTATTTACTTAAGGGCTGAAATGAAATATTCCATTACAGAAAAAGGAAAACAGTGACTCACATAAGAGGATATTTTAGAATAATAGTGTGAATATTAAACACATCAATATTAATAATTATTATACATCAACTTTATTTTCCCCTCACTTCATGAATTCTCCATATTTCCTTCACACAGGGACCACCATTTCTTCGTTAATCCTCACTAAATACAGTCATGTTACTCCAAATTAATCAAATGACAAAGTCAATCCTCACAGATGATAACTACCAGCCCTAAGTCACAGATATAATAAGTGATACATACAGGAATTAAATTAAATTGTCAGTCTCTGGGTTACCTATTTCTCTGTTTTGCTTCATTTCCCAATGATCAGAAATGGTTAGGCAGAAGTCAGAGGTCTTAGACACAGGTGCATCTGAGGAATTATTTTAAATCAGTTTATGGTCCTAACTAGAAAGGGCATTAAACTTGACTTCATGCATAGTTATGTCATTAAGGGGCTACATTTTAATAACGGAGAAGGATGTGGTCAGAAGCAAGGATATTCTGCATCAGGACAAAATACTCTCCTGTGCTGAATGATTATGTGCCTACTCCTTTTGTGATCACTGCTGTGATCTTTAGCTCTCCCTCCTATACTGCATACAGCATTTACCACCCACGACTCTCCACCATCCTTCAAGAGGAGAACCAAGGAATTCAGTGGACAAGGGTTCTCCTCTTTGAATAACAGAGATGTGAAGTCAGTGGATGAGTTCCCCATGCAATAACCTGCCATGATGCTCTTGAAATAATGCTCTGTGCTCACAGTCAGACAGTCCAATGCAATCACATCTTATCTCTTTTCTCCCTAACACCTAGTATATGTTACATACAAATGCTGTTCCTCTCCCTTTTCTGCAAAATAAAAATGAAGTGGGAAATATCACGCACATGAAGCAATCTACTTAAACATAGCTCAGCAACTGGTACTTAGGATCCCTCAGTGAGGTAACATGACAGTGTAGGTATAGTCATCCTCCCCCTCATCCCTCTCATATCCTTAATAATGCTTTTGGAAAGCTTAGAAAACAGTTTAGAGGGATCCATGTCTGCTATCATTGACAAATATCAAGAGAAGTAGAATTTATATGAAAGCTAAGCAAAACTCTGAATAAGGTTTTAGGGGCTCAGCCACAACCAAGACCTTATTTTTAAAGTTCTCATTGCTGAAATTTGTACATTAGTCCCATCTTACTAACCAAGTTGTCATCTTTGTTCTGACGAAGAAACATGGGTCCATCCGTCATGTCCTTCAGCCTTGAATAAGTTACATAGGATTTCTCCTGGGTCATAACAGAGGAGTGTAGATCTGATACTCATCCCCTGTCAGGTACCCAGTGACATCTCAGTCTTTGTCCATTGGATTCACATGAGTACTAGTTCAGATAAGAGTTTGTCATGAGAGAAGGGGAAAGAAGCATGAAGTCCAATGAAATGGAGCATCAAATGGAATAGTTGGGGCATGGGCAGATTTTTCAAGCACACACACACACACACACACACACACATACAAACACACACACACACACACAAATTGCATTGTCCATGGACACTGCTCAGAACTATTCACATTGGAGCTAGCTTTTCTAATCTTTAAGGAATTCCTCCCATTGATGGAGTAAGATGTATATAAGTGAATATACAAAAAGGCATGTGCTTCTTCTCTAATTCAGAAATATATTCTTACTAATAATTGCCTATTTTATTTCTTTTTTTAACCTAAGATCCATCTAATGTTTACTTACATTTTCTATTCTTAAATGTATACATAATGAAAATTGATCATTTTAACCACATAATAGTATACTTCTAGGTCCTAAAAGAGAAAAACTAATTCCAAATTCAGAAGACAGGAAATGATTAAGATCAGAATCAAAATTAATGACATTGAAAATAATAAAGCAATTAACAGGATCAATGCATCACAGAGTTGGTTCTTAAAAAAGATAAATCAAATTGATAAATTTTCCCCAAACTAACCAAAAGACAGACAAGACTAAATCTAAATAAAATTTCAGATAAAAAAGGGATATCACCACAGACACTTCTGAATCCCAGAGGATCATTAGAAACTAATTCTTTAATTTCTACTCCAATAAAATGGAAAATCTAGAAGACATTAACAAATTTCTAGATGTATATCCTGTGCAAGTTAAACCAGGAAATATACAAAACCTCAATGGACTGATATCATGTAAGGAAATTGAAAAAGTAATTAAAAGTCTTCCAACAAAGGAAAGTTCAGTATCCATAGATTCTTAGTGAAGTTCTACACTACTTTTAAACATGGAATACCAACATTCTCAAAATTATTCCATGAAAAGAAAAGGACAAAATACTTCAAAAAACATTCTGAGAAACCAGTCTAATCCTGATACCAATACCAGACAAAGACTTAAGAAGGAAAGAAAATTACAGACCATTATCCCTATGAACATAAATGAAAAATCCTTGATAGAATATTGGCAAACTGAATTCAACAGCACTCCAAAAAGATGCTACCCATGACAAAGTGAGTTTCATCCAGAGATGGAAGTTTGGTTCAATATACACAGTTCTGTAAATAAAATTACTGACAAGAATTGCACAATCATCTCCATAGATGCCAAAAAGGTCTTAGACAAAATCTGGCATCAATTAATGTTAAAAATGCTGAAGAAGCTTGGGATGGAAGGAACTGAACTCAACAATATGAAGGTTATATACAACAAACCCAAGGACAACATCATGCTGAATGGAGAAAAAATGAAAGCATTTACTCTAAAATCAAGAAGCAAAAAAAGAGTCCAGTCTCACCATTCCTATTCAATATAATTCTTGAAAATCAGGGCCAGAGCAATAAAGGAAGAGAAAGAAATTAAAGGGACAAAAATAGGAAAAGAAGTACCTATAATGATTCCATAAGGATTGAATTGGGACAAAAGGTCAAAAGAAAAAGACAAGAACTTTTGAAAACACACAAGGGCAGATAGTCACCAGCTACGTAGAGAGAATGGATGCAAATCTTTTGAACTCTCTGTGCTCATGCTTCTCTTTTTTAAACAGATTTATTTAGGAAAGCAGGTTCATATTCAAGAGAGAAGGAAGGCAATCCCCAGAGAGAATCCTTTGGAATAGCAAGGAATAACATTTGGGGGAGAATGGAGGCCATGTCCAGAGAGGCAGCCTCTGGACTCATGCATCTTAATGGAAACAGGGAGAAGTGTACCCAGCACCACAGTGTGAAGAACAAGAACCATGTCTGGAGCCTAGTACATATTTGGTCATTATGATTTCTTGACAAAAGGAAGTGTTCAGCTACTAAGCAAATAGTGAGCCTAGTGATGGAAGAAATTAGCAAAGGACACTGCAGCATTAGAATGAGGAGAACCCCAGAACTGTGTCTCAGATCCAGCTCCACCACATCCTTTTGTATAGAACTTGCTTTTCCTAAACTCCTGGAAATATCTACCTCTCTTTTTGAATAATCCAATGTTCTAGATGCAGTTAAGTGGAGATATAGGACTCATGAATCCATGACACAAACCGAAAAGTGAGTTATATCCACCTGCCTCCTGTGGCACTTTCCTTAGAAGATAAAAGCACAGACAGAAAAACACCAGTGTTGTTGAAGCCACAGTTATTATTCCTGGGAAGTAAAGAGAGGAAGCATCTACTCAATGTTTAACACACATATTTATATTTTTATCCCCTCTGTGCCAAATATGGTATAGGTTCAGAGGATTCAGAAATGAAAGAGTGTTGTTCTCCCAATACACAACATATCCTTGCATAAGAACAAAATTAAAATGCAACAATACAGATATATAAAAACAGGGACTTCAGATCACAAGATATTACAAGATATTTGCAATGAATACTATGGGGACAAACTTTCCCATGTTAATAATTACTACCTAACATGTATTTATCCATATTTTATAACTTTATGCATATTAATCTGGCTTCATGCCCTTGAATCAACTAGAAATAAAATGAATGTCCATGTTCAGTATCAGGACACTAACACTCCGCTCTCCATTTAAGAAAAAGACACTAACATACCTGCCCTCCATTTAAGAAAGAATGAGTCCAGCCAACAGCAGTCAAATATAAATTGTGTATTTCTGGGTTTGGTGTGATAAACATTTTCACTATTTTCTAACCATCTGAGGGTTTTAAGCAAAACACAGAGGTCTTAGCTGCAGGCACATCACTCTTTCTAGTTTCAGGAGTAAAAATGACATCCAGACCA
Source organism: Sciurus carolinensis (assembly GCF_902686445.1). NCBI lineage: Eukaryota > Metazoa > Chordata > Mammalia > Rodentia > Sciuridae > Sciurus > Sciurus carolinensis. Next base: position 11,718,277 of record NC_062229.1, read on the forward strand.
GACTTACTTTCTACTATTCAGATGGAGTGAGCTGATTTCCAGAATGCAGGAGGATGTGGTCAGCTGCAAGCATATGCCCGGGAAGAGAGTCCTCTATGCTGAGTTATTTTGTACTTACTTGATCTTAAACATGAGTTCTCATCTCAGCCATTCCTCCAGAACCAGCAGTTCAGGCCATTGATTGCTCTATCCTGTGATGTACCAGAAATCCTAAAAGCACTGTGCACAAGGAAAGGAGGGTCCCATCCTGGAGTGTCAGAAAAGTGTAAAAGGTGGTTTGATTGTGAAGAGAGCACCTGCCAGCCCTGAGCTGCCCAGATGCCATGAGCCTCAAATCCACAGTGCATTCCAGACATGGCTTCAGTACTTCAACCTAAACCCCTAACAAAATTATGACAAGAAATAAAGAAAATCTGAGGCTGAGTTTGTGACTCAGTTTTTTTTTTTTTTTTGTTTGGTTTTTTTTTTTTGGTTTTTTTTTGTTTTTTGTTTTTGGTGGGGAAGTAAGTGATGAGTACACACATTTACTTTTTATTTTTTTTTCTGTTACTCTTTCAGTTATGACACAACATCAGAATACGCCCCAACATGATCACAAAAGCATGAAACCCTCCTCTGATTCTGCCCACAGAAATTCCCTGTCCCCTCCTCCCTCCATCCCACCAATCCCTCTTCAGTTCACTCACAGTTCACTTCTTTTGTTTTTAATTATTGTGCTGTGGACACACACAACGCCTGTACTCACAGTGTCACACCCATGCAGACAGGTTCTGTCAGATTCATTCCAAAGTAAATCCGGTTTCCAGTTCCTCTACTTCCTCCTGAATCCTCTTCATCAACTCTGCTGATCCTTTCCCTATTGTGGTGAAATTCCCTCTCCCCTCTCTTGTTTTCCTTCCTCCATTTCTTTCTTATTTTTATTTTTATCCCCTTCCCCTTATTTTGGATTAGCCTCCACATATCAGAGAAAACATTCAATGTTTGACTTTTGGGGACTGTCCTATATCATCTAGCATGATAGTTGCCCATTCAATGCACCATTCAGGAATGCCATAATGACATTCTTCTTTGTGGCTCATTAATATTTCATTTTGTGTATAGAGCACACTTTCTTTTTTTTATGTTTTTTTTTTTACATTTACATAGGGTAATGATGTTTATTTTATTTTTCCCCTCCCCCCACCCCTCCCACCCCTCATTTCCCTCTACACAGTCCTTCTTTCCTTCATTCTTGCTGCTGTCCTTAGCCTAACTCTAAACCTAACCCTAAACCTAATGCTAGCCCCTCCCACCCCCCATTATATGTCCTCATCCACTTATCAGCGAGATCATTCGACCTTTAGTTTTTTGAGATTGGCTTATCTCACTTAGCATGATATTCTCCAATTTCGACCATTTGCCTACAAATGCCATAATTTTATCATTTTTCATTGCGGAGTAATATTCCATTGTATAAATATGCCACAGTTTCTTTATCCATTCATCAACTGAAGGGCATCTAGGTTGGTTCCACAATCTGGCTATGGTGAATTGAGCAGCAATGAACATTGATGTGGCTGTATCTCTGTAGTATGCAGATTTTAAGTCCTTTGGGTATAGGCCAAGGAGTGGGATAGCTGGGTCAAATGGTATTTCCATTCCAAGCTTTCTGAGGAATCTCCACACTGCTTTTCAGAGTGGCTGCACTAATTTGCAACCCCACCAGCAATGTATGAGTGTTCCTTTTTCCCCACATCCTCGCCAACACCTACTGTTGCTTGTATTCTTGATAATCACCATTCTAATTGGGGTGAGATGAAATCTTAGGGTAGTTTTGATTTGCATTTCCCTTATTACAAGGGATGTTGAACATTTTTTCATATATCTGCTGATTACTTGTACATCTTCTTCTGTGAAGTGTCTGTTCATTTCCTTAGCCCATTTGTTGATTGGATTATTTGTATTCTTCGTGTAGAGTTTTTTGAGTTCTTTATAGATTCTGGAAATTAGCGCTCTATCTGAGGTATGGTTGGCAAAGATATTCTCCCACTCTGTAGGCTCTCTCTTCACATTTCTGATAGTTTCCTTTGCTGAGAGAAAGCTTTTAAGTTTGAATCTATCCCAGTTGTTGATTCTTGCTTTTATTTTTTGTGCTATGGGTGTCCTGTTAAGGAAATCTGATCCTGAGCCAACAAGTTGAAGATTTGGACCTACTTTTTCTTCTATAAGATGCAGGGTGTCTGGTCTGATTCCGAGGTCCTTGATCCATTTTGAGTTGAGTTTTGTGTAGGGTGAGAGATATGGGTTTAATTTCATTCTATTGCATATGGTTTTCCAGTTTTCCCAGCACCATTTGTTGAAGAGGCTATCTTTTCTCCATTGCATATTGTTGGAACCTTTGTCTAGTATGAGAAAATTGTATTTATTTGGGTTTGTGTCCATGTCCTCTATTCTGTACCATTGATCTACCTGTCTATTTTGGTACCAATACCATGCCGTTTTTGTTACTATTGCTTTGTAGTAGAGTTGAAGATCTGGTATTGCAATACCCCCTGCTTCCTCTGGCTACTGAGGATTGCTTTAGCTATTCTAGGTTTTTTATTCTTCCAGATGAATTTCATAATTGCTTGCTCTATTTCTGCAAGGTACATCATTGGGATTTTAATTGGAATTGCATTGAATCTGTATAGCACTTTAGGTAGTATAGCCATTTTGATGATATTAATTCTGCCTATCCAGGAACATGGGAGATCTTTCCATCTTGTAAGGAGTTCTATAAGCCTCTTGTACTCGGTTTTCCATTTCATTCTTCAGATTTGGGAAATTTTCTGTTATTATTTCATTGAATAGATTGTTCATTCCTTTGGTTTGTTTCTCTAAGCCTTCCTCAATCCCAATAATTCTTAAATTTGGCCTTTTCATGATATCCCATAATTCTTGTAGATTCTGTTCATGATTTCTTACCATCTTTTCTGTTTGGCCAACTTTGATTTCAAGATTAAATAATTTGTCTTCAATGTCTGAGCTTCTGTCTTCCAGGTGCTCTATCCTATTAGTTATGCTTTCTATGGAGTTTTTAACTTGGTTTATTGTTTCCTTCATTTCAAGTATTTCAGTTTGTTTTTTTTTCAGTATCTCTAACTCTTTATTGAAATGATCTCTTGCTTCCCGTATTTGGTCTTTTAACTGTTGATTGGTGTGATCATTTAATGCCTGTATTTGCTCTTTCATCTCCTCCTTCAATGCCTGGATTTGCTCTTTCATCTCCTCATTAGCTTCCCTGATCGTTTTAATTACGTACATTCTGAACTCCCTTTCTGACATTTCTTCTGCTGTGCTGTCATTGGGTTTTATTGATGTAGTATCTAGGTTTGTTTGGGACATTTTCTTCCCTTGTTTTCTCATATTGGTCAGTTGTCAGTGGGACCCTGAGATATTGCAGTTTTCCGCTACTGGCTTATAGTGTTCCGGTAGATTTCCAGTGTATCACCTCCCAGCCTTCAGTAGCCTGATGTCTTGGAGGAATCTGATAAAGCAGCTCATCCGAAGAAAACTGCCCCTAGCCCCCTACTGGTTCCACAGTTTGGAACTGGCTCTGTGCGGAAATGCTCTCACTGTGGGCCTGCGCCGTGCAGCTGGACGTGTGGGAGGAGCCCACTGCCGGAGTGTGGAAGGCTACCTTGGGAAGACTCTAGCTGCCCTGCCCGGCTCCAATAAGCCACCTCTATCTGGGCCTGCCACCCGGGCCGAGCTTT